>NW_006297660.1:1264700-1318533 GCF_000327345.1 Myotis davidii
TATGTATAACGAGAAATATGAAACAAATAATATTTCTAATAATAATACAAGTAGAGAGCTGGTCTCCCTGAAGAGTATCATATTACATCTTAAATTCAGGGTGAGTTCATGTATAACGAGAAATCTGAAACAAATAATATTTCTAATAATAATACCACAAGTAGAGAGCTGGTCTCCCTGAAAAGTATCATATTACATCTTAAATTCAGGGTGAGTTAAATACTGATAATTACCTACCCTTGACATTCATTTTTGTTTCCCACTAGGTCTTTCTTATTTACTGGCTATTCCAGAGTACCCCACCCCCCAAGTCAGGTAGATAATGTGGACACATTCTAAACAGAGGTTTGCCATTTTGCAGTTGTTTTTTGTTTGTTTGTTTTTTCAGTTTCTTAACATTAACATTTGCCTCCTGGACCATCTTGTAAGACGATGTGCTCACATTTTGCAATAACTATGTCCTCAGGGTCCTTGTATTTCGGCAGCTTTATAAGATTTACAAGGTCCTTTTGCATAACAGGGCTGGGCTGTGATTCAACATGGATTTGCCTTATAACAGTACAGCTTCTGGAGTGTCATAAGAGGATTTCAAAGCATTTTATGATAATTAGTGCTACAATACCCGTTATTATTTCTCAGTCTTTGAGTTAGCTGGCATTGTTGTACTCCAATTTATATATGACCTGTGAGATTCTAAAACCCTCCAGCACCAACTGGGAATCCCACAATTCAATTCTATTATTTCACTAACTGCCCTGAGTTAGTGTCAGACTACACAGGCTTAGGGGCTTCGTTTTACAAGACTGCCCCACACCTCATATATCAGCTGCACACACTTCTGCTCCGCTGGCTACAAATATAGGAATTTTGACAACTCCTCCCTTCAAGTTTGATATTTCACAGAACCCAGTAAAGACACTTGACTTACCTTTGCTGTTTTATTATGAAGGCTACACCTAGAGAACAGCCAAATGGAGAAGTATAGGCACGAAGGGAGGTGGACCCTCAGTGAACCAGCACAAATATGTGTTCCATACATCCTCCAAATCTTATTGTTCAAGCATTTTGATAGTGCTCGTTTTCAGCTCCCCTCTCTTCTTTGGAGGTCGCTGGTGAGGCTGAAGGTTCCCACCTCTCACCTTTTGGTCTTTCTGGAGATCAGCCCCATCCTGAGGCTATCAAGAATGCTGCCAGGTGGCTCTGCCACCTTATTAGCAAAAACTTCCATAAATCCCAGTGTGCTGGGAAGCAGTTTGTTATGAATTAACAACAGACTCTCCTATCGCTTAGGAAATTCCAAGATTTTTAGGAACTTGGTGGCAGAAACGAGGAACAAAGAACACATACACTTCTCAAATTTTCACAGAAGAAATATCAGACATTTAACAGGCTAACAGATGTGCGGTAAAATAAAAATGAGGAAAGTATCAAAACGTTTCAGAGGTTTATGGAACTGCTTCTGAATTGTCACTATATCAGGACTTTTGTAGTTTACCACGGTCTGCACAGAATGGAGGTGTTTGATGATTGATGGAGCCTCGGTTTGATTTGTTCTTGCAGTGGGTCGGTCCAATGGGACAACAGGTTCATTCCATGGTTATTTTTTTATTTTCCAAGAATAGACATCCTTAATAACAGGCAAAAATTCTACATTTTTTTCCATGGCACCAAATGGAAATCCCTATATCTGTTTCCATACAATACAATAAAATAAAATACTATAGTTTTGTCTTACATCGACCATCACTGATTTGCCTGTGAGCTATTGAATCTCTCTTGTTCCCTGTCATAATTAGTTTAGGGTGTGTTAACATTGTCCTGATATCTCTCCACTATCTTTCTGGTTCTTTGTACTCTAGACATTATGCTATCTGGACTTGGTGAGAAAGAAGTAATATGTTACCACTGTTGAGGATGCAAGTTTTTATACTTGGGTAAAAGACAGGTGGTCCTCTCACCTGGATATGTTGGTTTGCCTAGGTAAAGACAATCTCTAACCTTCTGTACACGGCCATGTGCTCCAGGAAGCTGAATCACAGGGAAAGCCTCAATGACTTCTCTAGACATCGGCATCTGGTTGTGCACAGCCAGGAGGAAGTCATCAGCAGGAGGTATAAAGGGTTTCTTTTTGTCACCAGGCACAGAGCATTGTATTATTCCGTGGCATCCCTAAATACTGCCTAAACCTCTGTAAAAGTAACTTTATAATCTTCTCTAATTACTCCATTTAAATTCTCAGTGTCTTGAAGGGAACATGATCAGTAGATAGTGTCCCAGTTAGCTCTAGATCTCACAACTCGCTCAATATGCCGCAATTACTGAGCTTCTTGATGCTAAGACTGAGGCTTCCTTCTTTATTTCCCCTTCCACTTAGAGTATTGCTACTATGTCACCCCTTCATAATACAGCCTCAAAGTGTGGATTTTCAACTCTAGAAACACTCTTGCTATAGAAATTAAATGTTTTTTCATGTTTAGAGAACTATTTTATTATTCAACTGTAATTATAAAAATCTTAATTTTAGCCCGGTCAGGTGTGGCTCAGCAGTTGAGCATAGACCCAGGAAGCTAGAGTTCTCTGGTTTGATTCTCAGTCAGAGTATATGCCTGGGTTGTGGGCTCCATCCCTGGTGTGGGCCCTGCAGGAGGCAAACCATCAATGATTCTCTCTCATCATTGATGTTTCCATCGCTCTCTCCCTCTCCCGTCCTCTCTGAAATCAATTTAGAAATATATTTTTAAAATCTCAATTTTATTAACTACATTTAGAAAAAATTGACTAGCAATAAAAATAAAGCATTATATTCCATGAATAAAGTGTTGTACTAACACCAATCTTCAAATTTTATAACTTCTATATAGATACTGCCATTTCCCATGTTAATTATTCATTTATTAGAGGTCTAGTGCACAAAATTTGTGCACTTGGGGAGGTCCCTCAGCCCAGCCTAAACCCTCTCACAGTCCAGGAGCTTTCGGGGGATGTCTGATTGATGGCTAAGGCTAGGGTTAGCAGGCCTAAGCTGTGAGTCAGATATCCTTAGTGCTGCTGTGGAGGTGGGAGAGGCCCCCACCACAGCAGCTGCACTCACCAGCTATGAGCCTGGCTTCTGGCTGAGCGGCACTCCCCCTGTGGGAACACACTGACCACCAGGGGCCAGCTCCTATGTTGAGTGTCTGCCCCCTGGTGGTCAGTGCACATCATAGCGACTGGTCAATTCACTGTTTAGTCAATTTGCATATTAGCCTTTTATTATATGGGATTATAAATGTTCACACTGACAACATTTATATGAATTAGACTTCCTACCAAACCAAAGAGCAGAAAGCTATTTCAACTGCAACTGTGAGATTGTATTAATTTAAGGGGTAAGTTGTTAGTGTTTGCAATAATAGTTAATCCAAAAAAGAAATTTATTCTAGCTACTTACCAGGAAAACAATTTCTATAATATTACTGTAAACATGTTTGAAGAATTATACAGATAGAAATGGTATTAATTAGATACATGCTTTCTTTTTCACTGTTAGTCTTTTTTAAGATAAATACTTAAGACTTCTGAACCCTTAAACTTTGTCTTTTTAATTAATTTGTTGGGAAATTCGCCATTGTATCTATTGTTAGATAATCTCCTTCTCTCACTATTCCACTTGAGTTTATGCTGCAGGAATACTAAATAATCTGTGTTCTTCTGAGTGCATCAATCTGTTCCTATCTCCCTGACTTTGCTCAAATTCCCTCAGCCTCTGAAAAACATTCTATGACAATCTCACAAGTTAAATATTATCTATTTTTAAAACCTTTTCTGACTTACCTGCCCACCTTAGTCAGAATTAATCATTTCCTCTCTTTGAAATGTGTGTACTCAAGGAACACTCCTTATATTTCATTGACAGTATAAAATTATTCAGAAAATAGATTCAGCACCTGTTTAGCACAAAAGTTAAGCAAGCACACGGCAGGAAAAAATGAAAATGCTGATGTTTATTACATTTTAAAAATGTGAGGTACCACATTTATCAATTCTTATTTGCACATCTTATAACAATTTAACATATTTAACATTAGAATATATGTTATAATTTCACTGGCATAAAATTTCCTTTGTTGTTTATGAGATAACTAGAGGTCTGGTGAATGAAATTCGTGTACTGGGGCAGGGGTGTTCCCTAAGCCGAGCCTGCACCCTCTCCAATGTGAGACCCCTCAGGGGATGTCTGACTGCTGACAGTCAGACATCCCTCACACAATCAGGGTCTGCTGGCTCCCAACTACTTGCCTGCTTGCCTGCCTGCCTGATTGCCCCTAACATGCCTGCCAGCTTGGTCACCCCCTAACCACTCCCATGCCAGCCTTATCAACCCCAACTGCCCTCCCCTTCAGGCCCCCAACTGCCCTTCCTGCTGTCCCAGTCGCCCTTCCCTGCTGGCTTGGTCACCCCTAACTACCTTCCCCTGCCAGCTCAGTCGCCCCCAACTGCCTTCTCTGATGGTCTGGTCACCCCCAACTGCCCTCCCCTGCTGGCCTGGTCCCCCCAGTTGCCCTATCCTGTAGGCCTGGTTGCCCACAACTGCCCTCCCCTGCTGGCCATCTTGTGGCTGTGGGCGCTGCCATCTTTTGAGGGTGGGGCAGTCAATTAGCATATCCCCTCCTTATTGGCTGTGGTCTCTGCCATCTTTTGAGGGTGGGACAGTCAATTAGCATATTCCCTCCTTATTGGCTGTGGGTGCTGCCATCTTTTGAGGGTGGGGCAGTCAATTAGCATATTCCCTCCTTATTGGTGGTGGGTGCTACCATCTTTGTTATGGTGTGAAGGTCAATTAGCATATTCCCTCTTTATTAGATAGGATGTTATCTATTATATTTGATGGAAGAGTCACTATGAAAATTTTTAGAACTTAATTTTGATTTCCTAACATTTATGTCACAGCTTGATATCTCCTTCTCTTTCCCAGAAATAATACTTTTTTTCTCTAATTTTGTGATAATGTATACAAAGAGATTTATTTATTTCTATGTTTTCTGCTCAATAGTGCAATGCAGTGTGATTAATTGTCTACTGTATTTCAGAGCAAAACTAATCCATATCAATGTAAGAAGAATTTGAAATTTTTAAACATAACTTACATGATGATGGCAAGTAAACTTAAAATGTCTTCAGATTTTATTTTATTTTTATATGAGAGGAATTAATATATGTTTTCACAGAGAGATCTGAGGCCTATGGGTAGGAGAGGAAAGCTAATGTTAATTCAACATGCAAAAATGATTCCTAGTAAAGCTTCTAAAAGTATTAACCTGCCACCACATAAAACACTGTAATATGGCCAGAAGTCTCCAAATAAAGTTTCTGACTACTTGTAAAGCTGTTTAAAAGATGTCATAGGAATCAGTTGAAGGACAAAGATGTTGAGCAGGTGACTTTTCTTGTATAATCCAATTTTGATGTTCTGTCCTTTTAAATCCTGTCAAAACAATCTTATTTTAATGTTTTACTTTGGGTCAATTTCAAATACTGATGCTCCTTGACTAGCAATGGGGTCATGTCCCAATACAGCCATCATAAATTGAAAACATCGTTGTCTTAATGCATTTATTACACCTAACCTACCAAAATCATAGTTTGTTCTAGCCCATCTTAATTGTGCTCAAAACACTTATATTAGCCTACAGTTGGGAAAAATCATTTCTCTGTGGCTGCCCAGCATCAAGAGAGAATATCATACTGCATATCATTAGTTCAGAAAAACATCAAAATTAAAAATTTGAGGTACTATTTCCACTGAATGCTTATTACTTTTGCACCATTGTAAAGTCAAAAAGCCATCACTCGAGCAATTGTTAAGTCAGGCATCTTCTGTATAATGAAACAAGTGTAATTAAAATATAGTAAATGAGAAAAATATGGTATTAGGAAAACTATGAGTGAAGACAGGTCACAAATTCTCTTCTTAAATTTGTAATAAATAAATATATTAAAATAGTATTAGTATAACATCAAGTCTTAATGAACACAGAATAGTGCTACAATCTCTGAGAAAAGGCAAGTTGGAAAAAAAGAGAATTCAAGGAATCTCCACTTACACTCCCTTTGGGAAAACACAAGTAAATACAAATAAAATGCAACTGCATTCAATAAATTAAGTTGTGTCTTTGTATATCAAATGCTACTCCAATAGCTTCAGCTGAAATTGTCCTTTAGTATATGTATTATTATGGCAAAGTTTTAGGAAAGGAAAAACAAGATGTAGAAATGTATTTGAATTTCCAATATATTTGATCTATGCATGCAGTGGCCAATGAATGACTGAGGATGCTAGATTTGCCATGTATGCTTTAAGTGCTAAATGAGGAGACTCTATTTTCCATCTCTTGGTAGATGAAAAGTCTGTGATGCTACTTAATTATAAGACTGATATAATTTATTGTGGGTTATTAATTATTTCAATGTTCCAAATCAATACATCATAATTCCAGTATATTTTGTAAAATAATTCTTACCTCATGAATTAAAAAAAAAAAATTCTGGGAAAGCCAGTATGGTTTAATCAAATTAATACACTATATAAAAGAAGGTATGAAAGCCCAGTCCCATATCCAAAGATACTAACCATTAAAACAGAAAGGAGTCATAGATGGCCTGGTTGGTGTGACTCAGAGCATTGAGCATTATTCCATGGACCAAGAGGTCCTTGGGTTCAATTTCCAGTCAGGGCACATGCCCAGGTTGCAGGCGTGGTCCCCAGTAGGGGGCATGCAGAAGGCAGCTGATCAATGATTCTCTCTCATCATTGATGTTTTTCTTTCTCTCTCCCTTCCTCTCTATCTAAAAATCAATATATATATATATATATATATATAGGATAAGGCATCGAGAAGGATCACTGGCTTGGATTGGGATTTCCCTGGAGTAGAAACTAAGTGTTAGGTTCAGTCAAGAATCACTATCACCCGCACAGCTCTTGCACACTTCGCCAGTCTGAGATGGGTTACCCCCCTTTCCATTAGATAATGTATTCTAAATAAAGGAAACTTTTGAAAGAGTATCAGAATAATTACAAATTTTTAAAAATATATATTTTATTGACTCCTTACAGAGAGGAAGGGAGAGGGATAGAGAGTTAGAAACATCGATGAGAGAGAAACATCGATCGGCTGCCTCCTGCACTGGCGATGTGCCCGCAACCGATGCACATGCCCCCGACCAGAATCGAACCTGGGACCCTTGAGTCTGCAGGCTGACGCTCTATCCACTGAGCCAAACCGGTTAGGGAAAATCACAATTTTTTTTTAATTATTGCTTAAAGTATTACAAAGGGTATTACATATGTGTCCATTTCCCCACCCCCTAGACAGTCCCCTAGCCTCCCCTATCCCCCAGTGTCATATGTCCATTGGTTATGGTTATAAAAATTACAAATTTTTATTGGTGTTTGCCGAGGACAAGAAAGCAACAGGAAAACAGGAAATAAAATTATGAATTTAAATTCAGGGCAACACAATTTTGAAATCCAGTTTTCATGAAAATGTGATAATTGGCTTTGTAATCATCATAATAAGTTGATGATTTTTTGTTGGATTTTATAACATCTAAATCATTCAATGTATTTTGACTTAGATTTGTGACTTTATTTTGATGTTAGGAAAACAATTTGACTATACTTTTATTTATTTTTAAAATAAATTTTTGATTTTTAGAGAGAAAGGGAGAAAACCATCAATGTGAGAGCATAATATCCATCAGCTGCCCTTTGCATGCCCCCTATCAGGAATCAAGTCCATAACCCAGGCATCAAGCCCATAAGCCTGGCATGTGCCCTGATTGGGAATCTAACCAGCAACCTTTCAGTGCATGGGATGATGCCCAACCAACTAAGCCACACTGGCCAGGGTAATTTGACTATGTTTTCAATCAATGTCTAAATATTTAGTAAAAACTCATTTTATATTCTTTTTTTTAATATATTTTATTGATTTTTTTACAGAGAGGAAGGGAGAGGGATAGAGAGCTAGAAACATCGATGAGAGAGAAATATCGATCAGCTGGCTCCTGCACACTCCCCCCTGAGGATGTGCCCGCAACCAAGGTACATGCCCTTGACCGGAATTGAACCTGGGACGCTTGAGTCCACAGGATGATACTCTATCCATTGAGCCAAACTGGCTAGGGCTCATTTTATATTCTTAAGTTTTGCTTTATTATTAGTTTAGATCCTCTATTAATAATTAGAAGCCTGGAATATTATTTAATAATTTAATAATTTAATCAAGAATAATAAATTGTGTTTTTTTAAATTAAAGTTTTGTAAGCTCCTTTTGGGGAGCTTACAAAAATTATTCTTAAAGAACCTATAAATGCAATAAATAAATCTAGTATTTTTTACACAATCATTGGAAAAAGAAACGTTTTATGACAATTCCTAGAGGGGGAAAGATCAACCAAAGGACTTGTATGCATGCATATAAGCATAATTGATAGATGTGGACAACAGTGAGAGAGGGTGAGGGCAGGATTGGGGGGATGAGGGGACATTGGGGGGATAAGGACACATTTTTAATATCTTATTCAATAAAGAAAAAAAATAATAAAATTAAATAATAAAAAGAACCTATAAATGCAATAAATAAATCTAGTATTTTTTACACATGATGTATTATTTAGGAATCATTGGAAAAAGAAATGTTTTATGACAATTCCTAGTTATAAATTCACTTATAAGAATTTAAAGAATATGCTCATTTGATCTTTCAACACAATTTAGCAAATTATATAAAAAAGGGAATATCAATTGGATTGTGGGAAGAATATGTTTTTTTCAGTGCAGACATAAAGGCCATTTATACAGGAAGGTATGATTCACATGTGTTTAAATTTATTTATAGTCCAGAAAATTTTTAACTATCACCATTCTGTATTGATCACTATTAGAGACTTTAGGAAAATAATGATGACTAAGACATGAATGATTTCTACTCTCATAGAACTTAAAATCCAGTAGAAGAGATAAGCAAGCATACAGAAAAATATTCAGATACGGTCATTTAAATTGTTTTAAAAGCCAAAAAGGATTAAGAAGTACACATTGGTAGATATAAAATTGGCACAGGGATATAAAGTACAGAAGAGGAAATATAGTCAATAAAACTGTAATAACTATGCATGATTCCAGGTGTATACTAGACTTCTGGGGGGAACACTTCGTAAATTATATGAATGTTTAACAACTGTGCAGTACACCTGGAACTAGTATAAAATAATATTGAATGTCAATTGTAATTAAAAAATAAAAATAAAAACCAAGAAGGAAACAAGGTACCGAGAGGAATAATAACAGGTGGGACCTATTTTTGATAGGGAGAGGTAGAAGATTTCACTGATGAGCTGACATTTACATTGAGTGATGAAAATTAACGTTTCTCCATGTGTAAAAAGGAGGAAAGGCAGACGTGGAAATGAGTCTGGTTGTAATATTACAGCACATGTCAGGGACAAGGAAGAGTAGCAGAATATGAGGTTAGGTGTTAAACATAAACCAAATCACTAATATCCTTGCAGGTCAGGTTAGCCATGTAACTATTATTACATGTGCAATGGTTAAATCATGACAGGTTTTAAGGTATTGCTATTTTTAAAAATATATTTTATTGATTTTTTTTTTACAGAGAGCAGGGGAGAGGGATAGAGAGCCAGAAACATTGATGAGAGAGAAACATCAATCAGCTGCCTTCTGCACACTCCCCACTGGGGATATGCCCACAACCAAGGTACATGCCCTTTTCCGGAATTGAACCTGGGATCCTTGAGTCCACAGGCCAATGCTCTACCCACCAAGCCAAACTGGTTAGGGCAAGGTATTGCTATTAACATTAACTAGTGGCCCAGTGCACGAATTTGCACACCTTTAGAGGAACTGTGGGCTGCGAGACTGCGGTGGGCACAGGGGTGGGTCTTGGACCATCCTCCACGCCCCTGCCCGGCCCCGCCCACCATAGCCCCTGTTCCCCTGTCTGCCAGCAGCCCTGCTTCCACTGCCACTGCTCCCACATGCTGACAGCGCCAGAACCACTTGTACCCACTGACGGTGTGGAGAGATTGGGGCTGGCGCCAGCAGTGGGTGAGAGTGGGGCCATTGCTGGCAGTGGGTGTTAGAGGTGGCTGCCAGCTCCAATTGCTCCTCAGGAGCAGGGGGAGGGGGAGGTGCCAAGCGCTCGCATCAGCAGCAGGTGTGAGCACCGGGCAGGGGCAGGACCGTGGCACACGGGAGCAAAGAATTTTCAGTAACCACCAGAGGCTTGCCCTGATGACAGTGACCAGCGCCCCGCCTTGGTCTGGCACCCCCATTTACCTGCTCCACCATCCCGCCATGGCCGATGCCCATCATGTCTCACATGCACCCTCTGGTGGTCAGCCCATGTCATAGCAACGCAAAGAATTTTCAGTAACCACCAGAGGCTTGCCCTGATGACAGAGACCAGCGCCCCGCCTTGGTCTGGCACTCTCCCACTCATGCTCCACCATCCTCCCACAGCCGATGCCCACCTGTTGCCAACACCCACTATGTTCCGCGTGCGCCCCCTGACCAGCGCACTTCATAGCTATTGGCTGTTTGGTTGTTCCGCTGTTTGGTCTATTTGCATATTAGCCTTTTATTATATAGAACTAGTATAGAATAACAGTGCTAGTTAATGTTTACTGAGAGCTAACTGTGTGCTAGATACTATCCCAAATGTGTTACCTGTACTATATCAGTGGTCTACACATAGCTCAATGATCAAATCCTTCCTGGCCATCAGTGATTATACAACCTGGGTACAACTCCCAGAGATGGCACTGGGAGCTGTGGACACCCATGCAGGACGCCCCACTCTGCCCTTGTTTCCTCCTACACAGCTCTCCACCTTCTTGTTGGGGACTCTGGTGTTGGCAACTAGTGGGTTACAAAGTTCAAAGAAAAGAATATGGGCCAAAAGATGCAGTTATTCTCAAATAAGAATCAACTGTGGATGACAAAACTGCAATTTCTTGAACAAATATCATTGATGACAAATTATATTCAATTAAGAAATTAATCAGAATAAATACTCTCCAAACTAAGGAAATCATGATCACAAAAACAGGTCCATACAAATATAGAACAATTATCATATAAGTAAGGGTTTAACAGTTAGAGAATAAAGTATAAAGTAATAAACTTCAGCAGGTTAAAATAATAGTCTATATATCAAATATTAGACTGGAGGAGAAAGTGAGAGTGCTCATGACCTCATCTTTTATGACAAATATTAAATAAAACTGCTTAAGAATACATGCAGTTAAAAATTAATAATGCATCCTACCTACTAATATCTTTCACAATTCCTTGTTTAATCTTAAATATTTAAGGCAATAATTTATTTTGTGTATATTAGTATAGTTCTTTAGATTTAGTTCTTTTCAGGTTCTCCTAAATTTCATTTTTTTTCTGGTAATTCAAGTAAAACTTAATTTTATTGTATATTTCTATTGAATTAACAAGTAGAATCCATTCAATTCTTACAGAAGATGTATATTTATTTGCTCATCATTTTTGGAAAACAATGTGTAATGGTTTTCATCTAAAAGTAATTATGTATGTAATTAAAAATAAAATGTTGTGTGATCTTTTACAGTAAAAGATCTTTATGTACTGTTTTGATTTATGCTATTTCACTTTCCATGGTTTCAGTTGCCTGTTGGTCCAAAAATATTAAATAGAAAATTCTAGAAATAAACAATTAATGTTTTAAAGTTGTACAACATTCTAAAGGGCATGATGAAATCTCATGGTGACCCTCTTTGTCCTGCTGGGATGTTAACCATTCTTTTGTTTAGTGTCTCCACCAGTTATATGCTTCCCACCAGTTAGTCATTTAGAAGCCATCTGGATTATCAGATCTACCTTTGCAACATTGTCATATTACTTTTGCTTAAGTAACCTGTATTTTACTTAATAATAGCCCCAAAATGCAACAATAGTTTATACCAGCAGTTCAGATATGCCTGAGAAAAGTGATTTAGTGCTTTCTTTAAGAAAAAAGATATGCATTGAAAAAATACAATATATTCAGGGTTCTGTACTATCCTTAGTATCAGGCATCTACTGGGGGCCTTAGAACATATCCTCAGAAGATAAGAGGGGACTACTGTATAACCTATTTTTCTATACTTATTAATATTACAGGGTATTCAATAATGATTTTGACACTAAAGAAAAATTATAAGTGTACTTATGATTTGTATGATATTAATTATGTGGCAGTGATATTATGATTTTAAAAATTAGTAACTTAAAGAGTGAATAAGAATTCAATTCCTTCCTGGTGAATAATGTATATCCGAATTTGGAGAACAAAAGTCACAGATTTATATGTGAATGAGACAGTTTATAATATCAGTTTCAATTTGATAAAATTCATGAACACATGGCAAACTGAATATTGTGTTCCCAGATATAAACATGTAGTTAAAAATAGGATAATTTAAACGTAAGTGTTGAAGTGTCAACAATGCTGTAAAGAACTAATGACTGTGTGAGCAAATGAGTCTGCATGCATATGTATAGAAACTATATACATAAATATCTTGAAAAATTTAATATTCTCTACTAAATATGTCTGAGACATAACTTCAATTTTAGATTATTATTTGAAATTTTATAATGCTCTTCCTTATATTTCCATTAATCAACTCATGACATTATTTAACATTTAACTTTTTATAGCTATAGATGTTTAGAATAGTGACCAATTACCAGTAAGTCCCAGAAGTACTTTATACTAAACTAGAGGCTAGATCAGCCATGGGCAAACTAAGGCCTGAGGGCCGGATCTGGCCCGTTCGGCTGTTCTATCCGGCCCGCGGGGCCGAAAGAGCGGAGGGTTCTCTTGCTCTCCCCTCTGCTCCTTCACCAGCAGCAGTGTTAATGGCAATGTCAGGAAACATGGCTGCAGCTCCTTCTTCTGAGTCCAGTTTAAGAACCCACTGTGGCCCTCGAGTCAAAAAGTTTGCCCACCCCTGGGCTATGCACAAAATTCATGCACTTGGGGTGGGGGGCGGTTCTCTCAGCCAGGCCTGCACCCACTTGTAGTCCGGGTGCTGTTGGGGGATATCCGACTGTAGGCTTAGGCCTATTCCTCGCATAGAGTGGGCCTAAGACTGCAGTCGGACATTCTTAGCACTACCGTGGAGGTGGGAGAGGCTCCCACCACCACCGCTGCACTGGCCAGCCCTGAGCCCAGCTCAGAGCTTCTGGCTGAGTGGAGCTCCCCCTGTGGGAGTGCACTGACCACCAGGGGACAACTCCTGCATTGAGTGTCTGCCTCCCTATTGGTCAGTGCATGTCATAGCGACCGGTCGTTCCGCCATTTGGTTGATTTGCATATTAGTCTTTTATTATATAGTATAGGCCCAGGGAAAAGCTAAGAGGTAGAAAGAACAGTAAAGACAAAGGTCACTGGAATATTTCATGTACAAGCACAACTAAAGCATTTTGTGCTTATGCACATATTCTGTAACTACATTCTCTTGTAAAACAACAGAGAGTAGATCCTATGGAAGAGGAGTAGTGAGAAGAGGCTTAAGCTGGAAGAACTGCATGACAGCCATAGATTTAGACTGTTAAAGACCACAGTACACTCTTCATAATAATACAAATGACAGTGAGACTGTTGAACTTCTTCATAAGTTATCAAAACACTCAATTATAGAATCCGTATCCCTGTAAAAGTGGCTTGTCTCTATGAAAACAACTAATCCTCCAAGATAAGATCCAAAAAGTTTTCTCTTAACATGTGAGTACAGATAGAACCAAAAATAATTCCCCCACATATTTTTGCACAAATATTGATTCAGATCGATAAAGTTATTCAATAAAATGAAAAGAACAAAATAAGGGGACTAAAATAATCTGAAACTTAAAAAAGAAAAAAATAATTACAAATAAGGGCAAGTGAAAAACGGGTTTATATTAAAATTTGAGTAATAAAATCACAAATTAATAGACCCGCTCTTTGTACTTTCTCATCACCCCCTCATCTTGTCCTTCTTAGACAAAGTGGACCCTGTCAAGACACTCTGACCACAGTCAACTGTAGTGACAGGCTCCACAGGGTGCCACTCTCCTTTACTAGGCTAACAAGATTATAGCCTTCATTGTGGAGGTAAATTAGCCAAGTGTCTTAGGTCTCTTCAGGTCATGAGCAAAGTGATCCTGAAGGGCTCTACATTTTTTTTCATTAAAAGCTTAAATCTCAGTAGCTCACTGCTGGCTGTCCATCACACCAGTGACCTGCTTAGAGATAATAATAGTCATTGGGTATAACTCTGTGCTTGGGGTCTCTGATGAATTTTGGCCTCATCACTGCAGAACAGTAGATAGTAGCCAAGAAATTACTGTCCTGGCTTGTTAGAGCCCACCTGTTGGTTCTCTAATTTGACATCTTCCTCATGCAAGCTCCTTGATTTGACTGCATACCCCTTCAGAGACTGCACTGCATTGGCTGTGCATGAAGCCTTGGGTAGCAGGGAACACTATCCCATGTGAGACCCTCCAGGTAAAGCCTTTGTAATTGCCTATAATTGGTCCAGAAAGATCACAAATACGTCTTGACTAGGATTAATACTCCTTAACAATTATTTGTATTGTGCACAGCACACACATTTACATTTTTTTAAATTGAGATACTCAAGTGTGCTACTTTTGCTGCACTGATTCAATTAATTTTGCATCAAATAACAAGTAATCACTGTCTACATCAAGATTTAGAATATTTATGGCACCCCTGACAGCTTTTTATGATCCTCCTCAGACAATACTCCCAAAATGTATCCAGTATTCTCACTTTAAGGTAGTTTGCATATAAGCATTTTTGTTTTCTGTAAGGTATCATCTGGGTCTCCACCAGTTGTCGGTGGAAGTGGGCTTCTAGGGGTACCACAGGAATAAGAACTTACAGAGGCCCCACAAGAAGATAAGGTTTCATGGAAAGCGTTATTTCTGTGGAATTAAACCCCTGAGTTTCCAAGGTCCCATCTTCCTCCATTCCACCAAGGGAAAAGTTCTATTTTTTCTTGAGCACAGCTAAGATTAAAGCCATTGCCCAGAGTTTCCACTCCATATTTGCACAGTCCAGTCCAGCATCAGGATAGCTTCTGTTTCCAGTTGCAGTCCATTGGGTGTGGGGTCCTCATGGTCATGGACCATGTGGCTTCTAGGGCCACATGGTGGGCTAGTGCAGGTCACCAAACAAGCAAATACAAGAGAGCAAGAGTGAAGCAAGAGAAACGAGAGAGAGAGAGAGAGAGAGAGAGAGAGAGAGAGAGAGAGAGAGAGAGAGAGAACTCCTTTGTCTGCAGATTATGTATTACCAACTTTTCATGGACTTTGCAGTGGCTCCACCCTCTAACCAATTATCTTTGTTCCCAGGTTAGACTGACAGACAAACACCTTTCTTCCCTACATCAGCAGGACTTACTGCACATGTGCCCATCTTCTTCGTTGTTGGCTACATACACATATTTTGGCTAAGTTCTTTATCTGCCTTTTTCTTTCTATTTTTTTTTTCTCTTAAGCTCTTACAGAAGTTCTTTCTTATGTTTTGTGCAAAGAACATTTTAACTATCAAACACTGTTTAATGATATGCATACTTTTCTGACCAGCTATTTGCAGAAAATATGGAGAGAAAGGTATTCAAGGCAGAAAAGTTTGTGTGCTTGAATGATTTTATTTTATTTTATTTATTTATTTTTTTAAATATATTTTATTGATTTTTTACAGAGAGGAAGGGAGAGAGAGAGAGAGTTAGAAACATTGATGAGAGAGAAACATCAACCAGCTGCCTCCTGCACATCTCCTACTGGGGATGTGCCCGCAACCCAGATACATGCCCTTGACCAGAATCGAACCTGGGACCTTTCAGTCCGCAGGCCGACACTCTATCCACTGAGCCAAACCGGTTTCGGCGCTTGAATGATTTTAAATTTTGATTTTTCCAAGCCAACTGAGTTTGCCAACTTCAGAGATGTTCCTACTTTAGAGATGCCCTAAACAATGGACTTTCAAGGATTTTTGTATTTCCTAATTCACCTAAATTACCATTGATTCTTTCCTGTTCTATTAAGAGAGTTCGTGGAATCTGTCACGATCAGCCCTTCCAAGTCTTTGCTTTTATCTTAAAGGTTTTGTGTATATTTGTTTGTTTGCATGTACGCCCTGCTTTGGAGAAGTGTTCTCTTTGGCTTAGTCTGAGAATTGCTCTTGAAATCATCCTCTTAGGCATCTTTCTAAGACCCTACTGGGCACCATCTGCTTTCAATAGCCCTTTTCCAGACACAGTGGCGTGGAATCTCCTGCTTACATTGAAGCTCAAGGTCTCTTTTCTTTTTCAGGTTACCATTGCATTATTGTTTAGATTTCTATGACACAGGTAACTTTTTGTCCCATTAATACCATAAAATCAATTTATATATTTTTCACAGGGCTCATACCTATCACATCAGTGTTTAAGCCACTGCACTGAGTTGCCGGACACTATGTTCCCAGAGATAGTATATGTTTCAGGGCAATTTTATGTGGCAGTCAAGTAATTTTCAATGTGCTATATGCATATTTTCTACTATCCTCTGACCCTGGAGTAGTTAAAAAGAAGGTCATATTTATTTTAATTTTATTGACCTTGAGGCATAATGTTTAAATTATAAAATTCGGTGGCTTTTATAGTTGGTTCATCTTAAACTCTATGCTATCTGATAGTTGTATACAAGCTTTGATGATTATTAAATCTTTGATAAGGAAAGAAATCTCAATTAGTTTTTCTTATGAGACTAAGCAATCTGCTTTAAAATTGATACACTTCAGAGAGCACTCTGAGGAATTCATAGTGATAAAACTATGAATGAATTTTTAATACATATTTTCACCATAGCCCTATTGGAGAATCTAATAAAAGTTACAGATATTCTACCCAAGGGTGAAATTAAATGTATAAATCATATATACACAAAAATATTTTACATCTGAATTCACAGGATTTACAAACTTATCGATACTAACCATGAACAAGAAATTCTTTTATCTTGGATTATGATGTCTTTAAATTAAAATGCAAATTGTATAAACAAGTTTAAAATTAAGCATCTTTCTTAATGACCTAACAATTGACAATTTAACTTTGGTTCTTTGACAGAGATTAAGTGGGATACATGCTACATATCTACTTAAATGTTTAACAAAACTTACATGCCTGGTCTGTTTTTGTATTTCGTGATGTTGGCATTTTCTGAGTCTAGGACAATAAGAAAGTGATCAAAGAATGATAACATAAAAGCTAAAGTCAGCCTGAAATATTCTCATTGGTCAAAGTAGAGACCATTTGAGCATAATGCAAATGATGACAGTAGTAGATTATAACCCATAGATAAAATATAAATCCATGAGTCCATCCTATATAATAAAAGGCTAATATGCAAATCAACCAAACAACAGAATGGCTGGTCACTATGATGTGCGCTGACCACCAGGGGGCAGAGCTGCCCCCTGGTGGTCAGTGCACTCCCACAGGGGGAGCACTGCTCAGCCAGAAGCTGGGCTCACTGCTGATGAGCGCAGCAGCAGTGGTGGAAGCCTCTCTCACCTCTGCGGCAGCACTAAGGATGTCCAACTGATGACCAAGGCCCACCCCCTGAGGAGCGGGCCTAAGACATCAGTCAGATATCCCTCAAGGACTCCTGGACTGCGAGAGGCCACAGGCTGGGCTGAGAGACCCCCTTCCCCGGTGCACAATTTGCATGCACCGGTCCTCTAGTATTAATATAAAGTAATTAACAATAAGTGTCACATAAATAAAGCTTTCCTTTAGAGTATAACTAGAGGCCTGGTGCCTGGGTTCCCTCAGCCCAGGGGATCAGGGCCTGCGGGGATCAGGCCAAAACTGGCTCTCTGACATTCCCCAAGGGGTCCCGGATTGTAAGTTGTAATGACTTGGCAGCTGTGGTTCTCGGGTGATGCACCCTGTAATTGGGCTCCCTCCTCTCTGGTTCTGGATGCGTCACCCGAGAACCACAGCTGCCAAGTCACCACAGTTCAACAGAATCTGCATTGAGCATCTGCCCCCTGGTGGTCATTGCGCATCATAGCTATCGGTCAGATGACGGAATGGTCGGATGGTCACTTAGGCTTTTATATATATAGATTCTAACCTAAATACCTAGAACCACAGCTAGAAACAGAACATCACAATTTGGTAGGTAGAGTAGTTATCAGACAATTTGGACAAAAATTATCAATGGATGCAAAAATTGGCAGTCAAAAATATGATGAAAAATAAGATATTTACAATGTTCCAAATTATTTCCTGCAGATACTTATGACTGAAAATGGCAAAAACAGCAATTTGATAATCTAAAACCTTGAGAGACACTACCTTAACCAATCAATAAAAGTTAACAGCCCTAGCTGGTTTGGATCAGTGGATAGAGCGTCGGCCTGTGGACTGAGGGGTCCCGGGTTCAATTCCAGCCAAGGGCACATGCCTGGGTTGCGGGCTTGATCCCCAGTGGGGGGTGTGCAGGAGGCAGCCAACCGATGATTCTCTCTCATCATTGATGTTTCTCTCTCCCCCTCTCCTTTCCTCTCTGAAATCAATAAAATATATTTTTTAAAAAAGTTAACATTGCCAATAATGAGGTGTCAAATGTCTCTTAATGGGATGCACCGAGAAGAACACAGCAGCACTTTTGTGATATTATGGCCAACATGGGTTACCAGAATCTAATGATATGGAAACATGAGATATAGCCAAATTAAGGTAATCAGCCTTTATTCTTCAAAAGTAGTAGTTTCAAAATGTGTTTGCTTTGATGTTTTATTCTGCCCCTTTTTCCACTTCTTTGTTCCAGGTTTACAGTTTCATCCCTCTCTCCTCTCCCCATTATATAAAACTGCTGCACACACACAACAATGTACTCTAGATGTCACAATGTCAAATACACAATGGACCCCCCCATCAGCTGAGTTCAAAAAGTATTTATTCTGTGAGTACCCAGTTATAGCTACAATTCATCTTTTTCTAAACAACAAAATCTTTTTGGCCCATCACCCTGCTCTGCTTTATAAGATTATGACAGCGATGATCAATTGACCTTACTGAGTTCTTTAAGGGGATGGTCCATGGCTTATTCACCTGTATAGCCCTAGCAGTGTACATTCTAGATAGTAGGTAAATAAATTGAATTAGAAATCTGAGTCACATTTTCAGGTCTTGATATTTTCCCTCTCTGTGTGCACCAAGACAGAACATAGGTCCTCTCATTCTCCCTTAACTCAGTTCACATGTCCATATTCTCCTAACTTGACTGAAATAGATTTGACTGCAGTTCTTACCACTTCTTCCTAGCAGTTACAAACCAAGTTTTCTAAGAAAAATCCATTTGCATTTGTTTTTCTTTAGGCCATGGAGGCGTGCATGTAAATATAGGTCAAAAAAGAAGCACAGTTACTCTTACAATTCTGTTACATACAATATGTTGAAGTTATATTAGCAAGAAGACTGTTTTCAGAAAATATAGAGAGCCTTACCTGTCACAAAATTCTTCCAGAACATGCCCTCCTTTCTGGGGTACATTTCTGGCTACAATACCTTGCACTCTCTTTAGCTTTTATTCTCCTTCGAGTGTTTAAGTGAAACATCTTTTACTGTGGTATGATTTTTCACTCTCTTAACCAGTGATCAAATCAATTATGCAGCTAATTTTTCTTTAACCACCATGAGCACTGAAGCTAGAGGATATGACTTGCTCCGTGTCATCTAACTGCACATTCTGAGGCTCCTTGTATCTTAACCTGCTTCTCTTCGTTATGCACTGTATGTAAAAATGGTTCTTGAGTAGGAATTCCATTTTACTGTAAATTTGCTGGGAGCTTCTAATACAAGATTGCTGCATTAAGTGGTGGGAAGGTAATTAAGAAGGAAACATTTAAGATTACTTTTTTTTTTTTTTTTTAACGAACCTGACATGTCAGGATTACACATGAAATATCACGGACATCTTTGTTTTCCAGATCAGCTCACTACTTTCAGTCATATTTAAAGTAACTTCACTATGTCTGCCTGAGTATTTGAACAGCAAAAGTAGATTCAGTGTCAGTTACCACAAACTTAGCCAACAAATCCATTTAAAAGAGAAACCGTCAATAACTAATTGACTTTCATTAGGCATTGAGTACAAATTAGCCTGCTTTTAAGAAATCAAATAGTTTCCTGTTTTTATTAAATGTAAGTTATAGAATGTGGATTCTTTTATGTATTATTGACCTCATGTAAGAATTTTTTAAGAAGAAAAATTGGACCTATAATTAAATCACATGAGATTTTTTTTCTTGGCTTGCTTAGGTATTAATAAAAGCCCTTGCAGGTGAAAACATTAATCTAACTTTTAAATAATGCTTTTTGTAATTTATAATTTTATTTAGCTTTAAATTGTCCTATTTCAGCTCTGAGATTTTTCTTCCTTAGAGGCATAATTAACCAAAGAGAAATTATTATTTTGAGAAAGTAAAAAGTAAATATAGTATTTGCATACAAATGAGAAAATATGAAGTAAATATATTTAATAAAAACAATGATCTCAGATTACTTATATGCAGTGCAGCTTTATATATAAACTTTAGAGAGAGAAAAGCAATAATTAATCATTGTTTAAAGGTTTATAAAAATATCCAAATAATTTTAACAGTAGAAAGTAGTTTTTATTCTAATGTGTTATAATTATTTTTGTTATGATTTCAAAACATTCCTTTCAATTATTTCTTAGGACTGATGTAAATATATTTTTATCATATTTCTTTCCTTATTTCAGCAACATGATCTTTTCTAGTCCCATATTCTGCTCATCTCTATTTCTTGTTATCATGAACACTTTTTTTTACAAACTGCTTTAAAATAGAGGTGATCATACTTGATAAAATATGAATACCTTTCTCAATATTTTCTTCTCCCTGAATTGTATCTTCTATTTATCTTGTAAACCCTGGAATAAACCTATCACATTCAGACATTGTAAAGTAGTGGAGGGTGAAGAGGGGGAAAAAAAAGGATAATTCAGTTTGTGTTACTGAAAAAACTCAGCAATCTAAACTCAGCAATTTTTTTCCCCATGAATGTCAATTTGATAAAGACACTTTAAGATGATGTGATAGTCAATTTTTTGTGTAACCTTGGCTAAGTTTTGGAGGTCAGTTTAGTCAAATACTGTTTTAGAAGTCATCCCTTATCCTTTTTGTTTTTAATAATTTGATTAAAAATGGTGCTGATTTTTCAAACATTTGGTAGAATTTACCAGTGAAGCCACCTGGCCTTGGCTTTTCTGGGAGGTGTTTAATTTTTGGTTCAATCTCTTCACTTCTTGTGTGTTACCCTTTATGTTTTTTAGTCAGTTTTGTGTTTCTAGGAACTGGTGCATTTCATCTAATTTATCTCATTTGATGTGAAATTGTTCATAGTATTTTCTTTTAATTATTTTTTGTTTCTTTACGGTTTGGTTTGTAGTATTGTCCCCACTTCCATTTCCTACTTTAATCATTTGAATTTTCTCTTTTTCTCATGGTTAATTTGGCTAAAGTTTTTTTTCAATTTTATCAATCCTTTAAAAAACATGCAAACAACTTTTATTGTTTCTTTCTAGTCAATTAGGTTTTTCTCCAATCTAATATTGAATATTTCTTCTTCTAACTTTGAGTTTGGCTTACCCTTGTTTTCCTTTCTCTATATCCTCACAAGCATTTGGTGTTTTCACTAATTTTTATTTTAGTCATTCTATTCACTTTTTAATAATATCTCATTGTGGTTATAATTAGCATTTCTTTTGTGGTTAATGATATTGAATGTCTTTTTATATGTTTATTTTCCATCCATATATCTTTCTCGTTGAAATACTTGTGCATAAATTTTGCACATCTGCTTCATTGAGCAATTTCTTTTTACTATTGAGTTTTGAGAGTTCTTTACATAGTCTAGATACAAGTCCTTCATCAGATATGCTGTTTACAAATATTGTCTCCTTGATATGTAGTTATCCTCCTCAAATGAATTGCTTTTGTACCTTTCTCCAAACACAGTTGGACATATTTATTTGTATGGATGTATTTTTCAGTTCTCTATTTTGTTATTTTGAACTGTGTCTATATTCCTTTGCCAAATGCCACAATCTCTTAATTATGATAGCTACTAGTGGCCTGGTGCACAAAACTTGTGCACGGCGCAGGTGTCCCTCAGGCCAGCTTGTACCCTCTCCAATCTGGGACCTCTTGGGGACATCCCTGACCACTGGCTTCTAAACGCTCTCCTGTCTACCTGCCTGATTGCCCCTAACCACTCTGCCTGCCGGCCCACTCTCCCTCATCTTTCCACCCCACCGGCCTTCTTGCCCCCAACTGCCCCCCCTCGCCGGCCTGATTGTCCCCAACGGCCCTCTCCTCCTGGCCTGATTGCCCCTAACCACCTCTGCCTTGGCCCCACCACCATGGCTTTGTCTGAAAGGATATCCAGAAGTTCTCTCGAAGGCCTCTCTGTCTAATTAGCATATTACCCTTTTATTAGTATAGATGTAGTCGATTTACTATCAAGTAGAATGATTCCGCCTTTCCACTTAAAGTTTGTTGAGAGTATTTATCATAAATGGGTGTTGAATTTGTAAATGTTTCTCTGCATCTATTGACATGATTATATGATTTTCTTGCTTAGCTTATTAATGTGGTGTATTGTATTGACTGATTTCAAATGAGGAATCAGCCTATATATCTGGAATAAATCCTAGTTCCCCATGCTATATAATAGAGAGGTAATGTGCAAATTGACCGTCACACCCTCGCACAAGATGGCCGCCCCCATGTGGTCACACGATAGCCGCTACAAGATGGCCAGCAGGTGAGGTCAGTTAGGGGCGACCAGGCCAGCAGAGGAGGGCAGTTGGGGGTGACCTGGCCTGCAGGGGAGGGAGGGCAGTTGGGCGGGACCAGGCCTGCAGGGGAGGCCCGTTAGGGGAGACTGGGCCATCAGGGGAGGGCAGTTGGGGGGCGATCGGGCCATCAGGGGAGGGCAGTTAGAGGTGACCAGGCCCTCCAGTGCACGAATTTCATGCTGGGCCTCTAGTCCTATATAATAAAAGCCCAGCTACAAAAACAGCGCAACGGCCAGAAACCAGAATGACCATAGCCCCTCTCCCCTGCCGGCCCTGCCCCCCAGTGGGGATCCCCACCCTGATCCGGGGCCCTCATGAGGGCAGGCCAGCCAGCCCCCACCCTCTAGCCTATATAATAAAAGGGTAATATGCAAATTGACCTTAATGGCAATAAGACCAGAACGACTGCTAGACTAGTCACTATGAGGTGCACTGCCCACTTCTTGGTCCCTTTCCCTGGCTGGCAGGTTTCGATCGTTCAATGGTGAATGGGGAACTGGGGGTGGGTGGCAGTGGACAAGTGGCACCAGGCCAAGGCCCCCGCCCTGTCAGTCGCCTATGCACAGAGGGCAACCCATGGTAGGAGCAGGGCTGGTGAGCAGGTGGGAATGGCTGACCTCTCAGTTCCTCCCCCTAGCTGGCAGGCTCTGATTGCCTGATGGCAATTGGGAAACCAGGGGTGGGTGGCAGCAGGGGGCAGGGCTGGCTGCGAGCAGCCTGTGAAGATGGCCCTGATCACAGTCCAGGCCTAGGGACCATACCTGTGCATGAATTTCATGCACTGGGCCTTTAGTCTACATATATAAAAGCCTAAATGACTGGTTGCTATGACACACACTGACCACTAGGGCGCAAACACTCTGCAGGAGTTGCCCCCAGTGGTCAATGAGCTCCCACAACAGGAGCACTCCTCAGCGAGCCTACCGAGAGGCAGTGACAGCAGGTGAAGTGGGCTGGGATAAGAGGAAGAAGCATGGCATTCAGCCCAGGCTCGTGCTCCTCTCTGGCCACCTAATGCTTCATGGACTACTATATCCCTCAGGAGATTGGGCTGCTGGTTTTGGCCCAATCCCTACAAGTCTGGTAGGTTCCCTCGGCCTGGCCTACGGGAATTAGGCCGAGCTGGCAGTCTGACATTCCCTGAGGGGCCCTGGATTGTGAGAGAGCACATGTCAGGCTGAAGGACCCCAATGGTGCATGAATCCATGCACTGGGCCTCTAGTCTATATATATAAAAGCATAATATGCAAATTTTCCCCTTGGGAATTCGACTGGGAGACCAGGAGTTTGATCACTCGCTATAAAATGTGCTGACTACTAGGGGTGGCACAGAATGAAGAAAGGCCACAGCCAGTAGCTGGAAAGCCCTGATTGTCCCTGATTGCTTGCCAGGCCTCGGGACCCTACCCATGCTAGAATTTTGTGCACTGCGCATCTAGTATAATTAATTTTAAAGATTGCTAGACATGATTTGCATATATATATATAAAAGCCTAAGTGACCATCCAACCATTTGACTGTTTGACCATTTGACCAGTAGCTATGACATGCACTGGCCACCAGGAGGCAGATGCTCAACACACAGGCATGGAAACATGGAACAGACTGATGAATCTCAGAGGGAAGGGGTGAGTGGGGAGGGTAGGAAGAGATTAATCAAAGATCTTATATGCATATTAGAAGCCTGTTGCAGGGATTTGTACACCAGTGGGGTCCCTCAGCTGGGCCTGTGGGGATTGGGCCAAATCTGTGCACCGGGTCTCCCATGTACCTCGAGGTGTCCCAGGTTACAAGAGGGAGCAGGCCAGGCTGAGGGACCTCATTGGTGCACAAATCTGTGCACCGGGACTCCAGTATTTTATAAAGGTTATTTTTATAGTTTTTTGAATTTGCCTGCTTTCTCTTAGCATAATGCATATGTGACACATACCTATTTCATGTACCTGGAGTGTACTTCTTTTTATTAATTTCTATTACTTATATGGTATAGAATAGATGAACCAAGTTTGTCCATTTCCTGGTGAAGGGATTTTTCATGCTTTTCAGTGATTATGTAAAGCTGTGATAAACCTTTCCATGAAGGTTATATATAAACATAAGTTTTCATTTCTCTTGACTAAATATTTGAAAAAAAACAACAACCCTGGAGTATAGTGTATATTTAAATTTATTTTAAAAAAGCACACCAGACTATTTTCCAGAATAGTTATCTAATTGTATAGTTCTTTAGGCAATATATGAGATTTCCACTTACACTCCCCATATTCACCAACTCTTGATACAGTCAGTTATCTGGTTATTTACTTCAATTATATCCAAAGTTGTAGGTGTGTAGTAGCATTTCATTATGGTATTAATTAGCATTTCCCTAATGCTAATGATGTTGAACATTTTTGATGTGCTTGTATTTCTACTTGTAGTATAGTTCAAATATTTTGACCTCCTTTTTACGGGTTGCTTGCTTTCTTATTAGTAAACTTTGAAATTTTTTCTATATTTCAGATATATTTTCTTTATAAAATATTTTCTCTGAATCTTTGACTTGTCTTTATTTTCTCAATATCTGACTATCAGTCGTTGTTTTATAAAAACTAACAATTTGTTTCTTGTATATCATTCTTTAGTTTTCTATGAAATGTTTGTCTTAGTCAAGGTTCCAATTATAGTATGATGTATTTCATTCTAGATATTTTATAATGTTATGTTTTATATTTAGGTGTAAGATCCTTTTTGTGTTAATGTTTATATATGTTATGAATAATGAATTTTTGCATGTGCAAAATTTAAATTCCCAAATGCATGATATACATTGTGTTAGTTTTTAATATAGTAAATAATATAATTATTTATAATCTAACCTATAAAATCAATGAATTGTTCTTGACCTAAATTTCTCAAACTTCTAATAGTCTCAAATAGCTGGGTTTCTAATCTATAATTTCTTACATGCTGGGCCCTGACAGGCTATTCTCTAAGGCAACTTGACCAATATATTTAAGATCCCTCAGGACTAAGGATTTGTTTTATTTTTATAATGTTTTATTTTTTTAATGCTATGTTATTAACTTTTAATCATGATTTATAAATGTGATGCATGTATTTACATAGTTATTTACTATATTTTAAAAAGTAGTGGGGACTTCATAGAATAGAGACTACTGTCAAAGGGGAGAGAAGTTGGGGGAACTGGATGAAAGAAGGTGAAGGAATTAGCCAAAGAACATACTATGTTCATAACCCCTAGACAAAGACAAAGGTATAGTGATGTTTATAGGGAAGGGGCCTGGGGGCTGGGTGGTAGACAAAGGAGGGAGAAATGGGGACCACTGTAATAGTATCAACAATAAAAATAAAGCTTAAAGTAGTAGGAACTTAAGATAGCTTCTATTTTCATAGACTTTCTATTTGAAATTGTGAATAATCAGTATTTCAAGATGTCTGTTAATCACTTTCTCTCTACTCTAGGTGATTGCTTGTATTTTTAACAATTTGAAAAGAAACATTTCTACTATTCTTTAGTATATCAAAGGGAAGAAAGCCAAGAATATCAAAAATATTCTGTATAGTGTTGAAATGTACAGATATATAATATAGCTACTTAACATAGTCTCCTGCATAAATGTAAAATTAAAAGTAAAGAAAATAAGCCTAATTTCAAAATATAACTAAAGAGACAATAGAGGCTGTTGATATTCAAAGTATCTATATTACAACACTCAAATTGGGCAAAAGACTCAGAATGATCAAATGAAATACACTATAATTAAATTGTATTCCCATCATTATATTACTAGAAAGACTTTGAAACAACAGAGTCCCAAAATAACAAAAAAGATTCTAGGCATTAAGAATAGGGGCATATCACTATTTCAAAGAAGAGCTGGCAGATCAGAAATAGTAACTGTATTATTAGCAATTGTAAATCATGCCATTCACTGAATAATCCACACTTTTTTTCTAATTTGAAGTGCCAGTTTTATCTGATAATTTTTTTCTTCAATTAATTACTTGTCTTCTGCTCATTGATCTGCATATCTGGCAAGCCTCACAATTATTTAATCAAATAAGTTGTACAATGCTTTTTATATTGTTTATTGCAACTGTACACATATTATTCTATTTTGTATGTAATTTATTTTCCATGTGAATTTTAGAGTGTTTTTTAAAAGTATTGTTGACATATAATATTATATTGGTTTCAGATGTTCAACACACTGATTTGGCATTTATATACATTACAATGTGATCACTACACAAAGTCTAGTAACCATCTGTCATGGTACAAAGTTATTATAATATAATTGATTGTATTCCCTGAGTTGCACACTACTACTCTATGGCTAACCTTTTTAAAACTTTATTGGGAAACGTGGTAGTTCAAATAAAACTATAGTATATGACTACATAGACTGAGGAAATCTGGTCTTTCTACAACTACTTTTACCATTTAAAAAGTATTAATTAGTCTCCATTTATTGCAAAGTGATTTTGGTGTAGATTTTAGATATTTTTTAAGCCATGAGCTTTGTTTATTTGTTATTAATTTAGTATTAGGTTATGATAAAGTTTTGAGTGCTATTTTTAAAATTACCTTTTTCTCCTTGTGAGGAGTTATTGATAATATTGATTAAAGCTTTTAATTCTGGGTAGTAAATCATAAATGACCAAATTACCATATTCTGTCCATTTATTTTCAATAATTCTTAATTAATAAAAATGATATAAAATTATGGTATATTTATGTGAGAAGTTATAACTACAACCACCTACATGCTTTGAGGTTGGCCTAATTTTCAAGTGGTTATGTAGTTTTAAATATCTTATTAATACCTTATCATTTAATTGTATTTTGGTAATGCTACTTTTATTAACAATACAAAATAAATTATTTCAATATGATTTATAAAGTACTTTGACTTGTTTATTTCACGTGCTAACTCATGACACCTATTTATTTACCTTTCTGTAATTTTTATGTTCTCTTTATTTTTTAAAATTCCATGTTGAAATATAACTTAGAATATAAACATAATGGAAGAAACATTTGTATCTCTCCACTGAAATATAAAATAATAGGGTTCTTTGGTCTCTTTTGTACCCTGTAATATAAGTATTTTCTCTCCTTGTTTTGCTCTATTACATCTCAAGTTAAACTCTTCATTATGCCAAGAGCAGAATCACTGTGTTTGTTAAGCTTGACATATACATCTTCCTTTTATAGGCTTCCTTTTAAGAAGCCAATGAACTGATAAAGTGACCTTCCTTGAACTTACTTTAAGTATCACAACTTCTGTCTGATTTCTTTCCCCATTCCACAAAAGAACATTTGCTCTATATAATGTCCTAAATTTAAATGAAAGTATGAGTGACTTTCCCACCCAATCATTACTTTATTTGTACTATTATAATTCTAAAAGCCATTTTATACAAGTTCAGTGTAGTTATGAAATGCAATGTTCAGATTGTCTGTATAAATAAATTTGCAAAATCATAGAATTGAAGAAAATGTATATTGAATTCAAATTTATTGCCTACATATATTGTTCTTGAGGCAATGATCTCTATATTGTATTTTTGAATAAGACAGATAACATAATTGAAAATATGTGGGTTATAAACATATATAATATATGTGCATATATATATTATATATATTTGCATGTGCTTATCAGCCTATCTATACTAATAATAGACAAGTATGTAAATTGAGCATCCCTCTGGACGCCCACAATCAGGAGTGAGTATGAAAATTAATCTGACAAAGATGGTGGGCCCGTGGGCAGCGTGCATGCCTATAGGTGCCGAGTGGCCGGGATCCCAGGGATGCCACTGGAGTGTCCAGTCCTGTCAGCCTGGTCTGGGGGTGGCTGGAATTTCCAGTCCTTTTGGTTTCTGCAGCCCATGGACCGGAAGCAGAAGCTCAGAGTGTGGGGAGCACCAGGAATGCTGGGAATCGTAGTTCTGGTGGCAGATGTGTTGCAGGACCGGGGTGAGCAAACTTTTTGACTCCAGGGCCACAGTGGGTTCTTAAACTGGACTGGAGGGCCGGAACAAAAGCATGGATGTGGTGTTTGTGTGAACTAATATAAATTCAAAGTAAACATCAAAACAAAAGGCTTCTATTATTCTGTGAGCAACAAACCAAACTGGGTTGAACTCTCAGACAATTTGCTCATATGATTGCATAGACAGACAGAAACTCCAGGATTGGAGAGGGCTCCCCTGAGGGCTCCCAGATTGGAGAGGGTACAGGTCAGGCTGAGGGACCCATTCTCCATGCACAAATTTTGTGCACCGGGCCCCTCATTTTATATATTAATAAATCTAAATGTAACACTAGTAAGTTAACATTTTCATACTGTTTGAACTTTAACTGTTGAGCTATATCAAGCTGAATTTTGTCCTGTATATATGTAGAGACTATTTCACAATGAAAATGTTGCTATGTACACCTTGTTTCATAGATCCTAGTAACAAGTCAAAAATAGTAACTTACTTAATATTAAAAGAATGTTAAAACAAGTTTTATCCTAATATGGTGCAAAGGACTAGAAAAGTGGCTAAAAAATGGTTAAAGGAAATGAATTAAAATAAGTGAAGCCTTCACTGGTTGGGTTCAGTGGATAGAGTATCAGCCTGTGGACTGAAGGGTCTAAGATTCAATTCCAGTCAGTGGCATGAACCCTGGTTGCAGACTTGATCCCATCCATGGTCAGGGCATGTATGGGAAGCAACCAAGTTGTTTCTATCACATTGATGTATCTATCACATTGATGTTTCTTCTGCTCTGACTCTCCCTTCTACTCTTAAAAATCAGTGGAGAAATTTCCTCGGATGAGGATCCACCAAAAAAAATAAAATAAGTTAAAAACTATAGAGGTACCTTTATGTTTTGTTTAATTTTAACAAAAATATGAAACAGTTATAGAAAGATTCTGATATGATGAGTACCATCTGCTCTTGTTTGTTATATAACAATTTGCATAAAATCTATTAAGTTTGCTGTATTGTATGCTTCAGAAATTTAATAACCCAGAATTATAGATGATCTACAGTACTTGGCAACAAATGTTAATAAACAGAAATTGTACTTCAAGCTAGAAATGCATATAGAAACTAATATGTAATTTTAGAGAAAATGAAACTATTGCAAATAGTTTTCATCATTTTTAGTAATTAATTTGTTCTAATTAAGAAGGTGTGATTTATATTTCTATGCTTCTAATTCTTTTAGAGTATTAAAGAAAATGAAGTTTCATCATTAACTTGGTTGCACATAATGGGTATCCTAAAATTCCTCTTCTTAATCTCCCTCTATCTCACTCACTTTCTCTTCTTTATAAAGTAATGAATCCACATGACATTCTCTATTAGCTATAAAAATGAAGCAGTTTGCTCAAAAACAATTGTTTGTTATCTATGCAAACATGATATCTACAAGATCTTTGCATAAAAAACTTCAATTCTTTTTTTACTTTCTTAAAAGGTTATTATGTTATTATTCTCTCTTGTCCAATCTAAATTATTCCTAGGTTTGGCTTCCTCTGGGACATAGAATACTGGAGATATGTTTTTATATCAGAGTAATCGTTTAGTATAATATTTTTATTTCAGGTGCAAGCATTTCCTTCCTCCTCGCTGCTAAGACCAAGGTTACTACACAATGCAAATGTAGTATTCAGGCTTTCGATGAGGTCCTTTATTATAAACTAGAGGCCTGGTGCATTAAATTTGTGCACTGGGGTAGGGGGCGGGGGTCCCTCAGCCTAGCCTGCACCCTCTCATAGTCCAGGACCCCTCAGGGGATGTCCGCCTGCTGACCCCTCAGGAGAGGGTCCTGCCACCATCTCTGTGCTCACCAGCTGTGAGCTCTATCTTTCTGTGTAGTTGTCTGTGGGCCAACTGCTCTCTTCCTTCTCACTTAGGGCAAGCAGCATGTGATGGCAGAGTGCACTGTCATGGAATGCAGAGGGCTGCCTGTAGCTGAGAGGAGTGGCCGGGCCCCCAGGGTAAGAGGTGGACACAGAGGATGCTATCTCACCCAATTGTGGGGCGGGCTGACTGGCTTTCATCTGCCTGAACCCACTGAAGCAGGGACCACGCAGTGTGTTTGCCTCGCCATCCTCTATTCTTCTATCTGTGATACCTGTCACCCTGGCCGGGCCTTCCCCAAAGTGGTGAGTTCAGCTCAATCTCTGAAAGTAAAAGGGCATGGTGGGGGGGAGCCTCCCCTCCAGCACCCCTTGATTTCCAGAGACAGGACCTGGTCTCAGGACAGTAGCTACAGCTGCAGAACATAGATCTGTTTCAGGAAAAGTTGGGAATGCAGACTTTCTTATGAGCCCCTATTCCCAAAGGTCGCAGTTTATTCACATTGTGGCAAAGATACCTTCAAAAGTCAGGGCCAAACCGGGCCATTTCCTCATCCAACCTCTCTGAGGTGCATGGACAGAACCAAGTCCCAGCTCTTCGCAGGACACTTCTGGGTTTTTTTAAGCCTAAAGGACAGTAGTCTGTCTCCAGTCTTGTTCTTTGGGATTTTTTTCACCTTCGGATAAAAAGGATACGTGCGTTGGGGCAATCCTCTCGAGATACAATATTCCAGTTGCACCCATGTGAGGATGACAGCACCCCTCAGGGGGAGGGAGCCAACAGATGGGGAGCAGGGAATTCTGAAACCAAAGCGATGACAGAGATGCTTCGCCTTCCTTCATGCTTCGGACACCCCTCCCAAGCGGCCTGTAGGCCAGGCACCTGCTGGACCTTTACCACTGGATGTCCTGCCCCGAGTGCCCTGCCCAGCCCTGGAGCACAGGGGCCTTCTGGGCGTGCCCCACCCCCATCTGGGAGGGTCCCTACTGTACATCCACCTCCTTGGGTAACACTGCTTTTCCAGCTCTGTCCCCACAGAAGAGCCATAGAGGCGTTGGATCCCTCTCCTTCCTTCAAAAGTGCCCTGAAAAGTGCAAAGACAGCTATGCCAGGAAGGGTTCGCTCAAGTTCAGCAAGAGTTTGTGATCTGCCGAAGGCGCGTTGAACAGTTTTCTCTTACCCCATTTGTGGGAGTGTAATCTGCTTTAAAACCAATGAACTAAACAAACAGAAGCACTTTCTGCAGGAGCTCCGGGCCTCAGGTTTAAAGGCCGGCCACACCCCCATCATGGGAGACCCAGAGTTCTTCCAGTTCTGCCGGGCCCAGACCTCCTTTTGGCCACCATGCCCCTGTGGGAGGGAATTCTGAGCCCCGGCTGCGGGCAGCCATGACAGGGAGCTCTGGGCTCCGGGTTGGAAGGTTGGCCATGCTCCCATTGCAGTTCTGCTGCATCCTGGCCAGGGCCCAGAGCTCCCTTCGGCTGCCAGCCCCAGCTGGGGCCCAGGGCCCAGTCATTCGGTCATCCCTCACTGCCCCCCTGCAGCCTGGTTGCCCCACACAGCCTCCTGTTCGGTCATCCATTCTGGTCATGATGACCCTGGTTCTTTATATAGATAGATAGATGATAGATAGATAGATAGATAGATAGATAGATAGATAGATAGATAGATAGATTACAAGATAGATAGATTACAAAAGTTAAAAGAGTTTACACAGATTTCTTTCCAGGTAGGATATTTCATTGTATTCATAGTTCCTTAAGCCCAAATTTGGAGTTCACCTCATATTAGCTGAGGGGCTTAGGTCAAGTTATTATCTCATCACTAGAGATCCAGTCCACGATATCCATGCACTGGGGGAGAGGGGCAGGGCTCAGCGCAGCCTGCACCCTTTAGCAGTCTGGGAGCCCTTGGGGGAAGTCTGACTGATGGCTTAAGCCCACACCCTTCAGGGAGCAGACCTAAGCCCCAGTAAGACATCCTCAGTGCTGCCTGTGGGAGCTCACTGAACACCAGAGGGCAGCTCCTGCATTGAGCATCTGCCCTTGGTGGTCATTGCATATCATAGCGAACAGTTGTTCTGCTGTTTGGTCGATTTGCATATTACCCTTTTATTATATAGGATAAGTTTCTTTTCAAGAAAAATGGAAACTCAATTGGAATTACTATTGGATTAAATGCATAGATTAAATGAAATGAAAAATATGGTTAGTGCCTAGCACAGAGAAATAACATTAAATGCTAGCATTTTTAAAGCTGTTCATTTTGGTATCTGTTCAAAACCATGAAACATTCTATCTTTGTAAACTATAATTTGTGGAACCAAACAAATAGAAATCTTTATAATATTCTTGACACATTTTACAATTTTACATTTGAAGAATTTACTTTGTCAAACAATGGCACAAGTGAGAGTATGAGTCTGTGTGTATGTATGTGTGTGTGTCTGTGTGTGTGTATTATTTCTTTTGCCTCTGTTAGCTTCATTAGTAATAAATAAAAATAAGTTTGAGTGATAGTAATAAAGTGATTTTGATATATTTTTGTGATTTCCAGTCAAGCAAACCCATTAATCTTTGCCAATAATGTTATTTTTGGAGGGAGCTAAAATAATTTCGCTTTCAATTTTGAGATTTTTCTTGAGTCCCTGTGGTTTTATTCACCTTGTAACAAAAATGGAAAATAATGGCCTCAGCCTCAATCACCCAATCAACAATTGAATAGTGAGTGTGTATTATGTGCAGGACACATATGGTAGACCTTCAAGACCCACAATGAAAATGAGTTATGTTTCCTATATCAAGAAGGTCTCAGTTTAATCAAATATCAAGTGCAGTGCAGTGACATGTGTTTTATTTAAGAAGTATGTAAAACATATTAAAAGAACTGAGATAATGATGGACCTCATTGATTGCTTAGGAGAGATGTGATAGTCAATATCATCCATGAAATAAATTTTCAAGTAGAATAAGAATGCACACATTAGGGGAAAAAATATGTCACTTCTTCAAACAATGAAATAAAAGGCCTGACAAGATTAGAAGCAGGTGATTCTCAAATGATTACAGCTCTTAATATATCTATTCAATATTTTTTAAAATAATTATATATTACTCTAATAAAAGCCAGTATAATGTTGTTTAGATAGATAATAATATAGTACTAAATTGAGAATAATAAACCATACATAATAAATATTATTTTAAAATAAAAAACTACTAAATATTTAGAGCATTCCATAGAATAGTTGGTAGCAATGTTGGTATTTTACCAATTTAGATAGTTTTCCTATTTTACACATAACTATACTGTAATAGAAGAGGAAAAATATTTTGCCCATGATCATATAACTGGTAACAATTGTATTCAAGCTAAAATCTAGCTTACTAAAATGGGTGCATTTTCCTCAATAATATACTACTTCTGATTCTTTTCATTTTTAGGGTATTTTATTTTATGTCATTTTATTTTTATAGAATAATTAGTTTGGGGCTTGGAGAGGGCTATTTATTTTTATCACACTCATTTCACTCACAAACACATGTGGGGAGTACCTATTATCAGTGTAATGTCCTTCCAGTAATGAGAGATTTGGCAGAATGCTAAACCATTCTTGCCTGGAAACTGGTCCAATGAATAAGACCCATTAGTACACAAGTAATTGCAATGTATAACCTCAACAAATGAGTCTGCTATGCCTGGAATGTAATTAATCACATTCCTCCATTTCTCTAAATTAAATTTGAAATATTGAAACCTACTGTTGAAGAAAAAAACTGAACCCAGAGTAATAAAGGAAGTCTTTATTCAAGACTACCGCAGTTGGGGAGAGGGGACAGGACTCACCGAGCTCTGCTCAGACAGAAGAGCTCTGAAGGAGCTAGTTGTAAGCTAGTAGAAAAGTGATAGAGGACTTTAGAGGGAAGATCGATCTGTGAGACATCTCAATCATATTTGTTCCTCCTGAGTTTACAAGTTTTTTTTCTCTTTGATTAGGCCTTTGTTTTTGCTAAATGGGTACCCATCACAGTTAGTCTCAACCTTCTTACAGAAACAGGTAGGTAGGGTAGCTATTTTCCTATAATTACATTTCAGAGGGGTAGTTCCCAGGTCCTTGAGCAAAACATTTCTGGTTGTTAAACAGGCAAGAGGCTTTCCTGAAGATTTGCAACTCACAGGCACAGAGAAAGGGTTTACAAGTTTTCTAGAGTAGATAGAAGCTCTAAGAAAAGAGGTTACAGTCTGGGGTCAGGAAAAGCCTGTCTAAAGTTTGTCAAACTGAGGGGAACATTATGTCTCCTTAGTCACAAAACATGCTGATTATCAGGAGTGCATTTTCACCCTGCTGTTTATTCCTTCTTTTTTTAAAAAAATATATATTTTATTGATTTTTTACAGAGAGGAAGGGAGAGGGATAGAGAGTTAGAAACATCGATCAGCTGTCTCCTGCACACTCCCTACTGGGGATGTGCCCGCAACCAAGGTACATGCCCTTGACCGGAATCAAACCTGGGACCCTTGAGTCCACAGGCTGATGCTCTATCCACTGGGCCAAACTGGTTAGGGCATGTTTATTTCTTCTTATCTCCCCTCCATTATTCCAGAACCTTGGGCACTTAAATCACACTCTGGCCTCTCATGTGCTAGAGAAATCTTGTTTAATGTATTTTGTTTACTAGTAGATTGCAAATTGTTTTAAAACTGATATAGGAGCGTTTTCAGTTTAGGAAATCCCATATATTTTAATACCTAGATATTTGCTGCTCTTAAAAAACTTTGGAAAGTATAGTTTCATTGAGCATTTGTATTCGTAACCCTATTGTATATGATCTAAACAAAAGTCACACATTCCATATGCAAATTGTGGGACGCTCTGGAGTCTAACATGCCACTGATGCCTTTTGTGTCACGGATCTTCTCCACCATGTGGAGTAGCTGTTGGATATTAATTAGCTCTTAAGTGGTTTTTGGCTTTCTCTAAGCCCCACACAGTGTGATCTTCCAATGAAGACATCTATGATAAAACCTCGTACTTGCATTAGTCACAGTGAATTCATCTTGTTCAAGTAGATTTACTTACAATCAAGGCACAGGGTTTATTTACTCTGAATAACTAGATTGCACATAGTATTTTTTAAATTTAAATTGATTTAAGAGATAGAGAAAGACACAGAAAGAGAAACACTGATTTGTTATTCCACTTAGTTATGCATTCATTGGTGGATTCTTGTATGTGCCCTGATCAGGGATCTAACCCACAACCTTGGTGTATCAGGATGATGCTCTAACCAACTGAGTGACCAGGCCAGGGTCAGGACAGTGTTTTTAAGAACCCTGTATATCAAAGGTGGTGATGTACAGGAGATGGTGCTTATTTGTAAGGTGTTCTAGTTAAAAACCTGTTGGATAATGGACCAGTTTTAAATGCCACCCTTAGATATAAGAGCTCTCCATTTATTTCTCTCTGTACCCTATTTTATTCAATGATTTACATGCAGACAGGAAAAATTAGACTTTATAATATTGGTAGATTTCTCCAAGTTGTTTGAGATAACTAATGTTGACTCATTTATATGATGGTATTGGACTACCTTTTTACTAGCATTGATAGGACATTTCACATTAAAAAATTTTTTAGCAATTTTTGGAAAGTAAGAAGTCTATGTGAAAAAAAAGGCTTAGAATTTTAGTTTGTTTGCTTTATGACTCCATTACCTAAAATAATTAATTGAGCTTATTTACATTATTTAATTGCTAGTATTCAGGCATGAGGATAAGAAATAGTGGACCTTTTCTTAACTTATATTAGTGAAATATTGCAGTATTGTTGAGTTCAGCCTGCAGGCAACATTTCATGAGTAAGAAAGACAGGTTATAGTAAATCCAATAGCTATATATAATTATTAAATTAACCAATAAATTAATTAATAGAGATGTATTATTATGACAGGTCTGGAAAATGTATGATTCAAGGAAAAAAAAATCCCTAACTGGTTTGGCTCAGTGGATAGAGCATCTGCCTGTGGACTGAAAGATCCCAGGTTCAATTCTGGTCAGGGGCATGTACCTTGGTTGTGGGCACATCCCCAGTGGGGGGTGTGCAGGAGGCAGCTGGTTGGTGTTTCTAACTCTCTACCCCTCTCCCATCCTCTCTGCAAAAAATCAATAAATAGCCGAAACCGGTTTGGCTCAGTGGATAGAGCATCAGCCTGGGGACTGAAAGGTCCCAGGTTCGATTACGGCACAGGAAGGAAAAGTAGATATGGACCCAGACTGCAAGAGGGCACAGCCCAGGCTGAGGGAACCACCTCCCTCCAGAATGCACAAATTTAAAAAAGCTGAAACTGTTATCCTATATAATAAAAGAGAAACATGCAAATTAACCATCCCTCTGCTATGCTCATGCCATGGTCACCAGCCAATTAGGCGCGGGTATGCCAATTAACCCAACCAAGATAGCAGTGGCCACGGAGCTGGAGCAAGCAGAAGGCTTGGGTTGCCCCCAGCAATGGGGGAAGCTAAGCTTCCCACCTGTTCTGGCCGGCCCTCAGCTCCAATCAAGGCTACAAAGTTTCAATTATAGAAGATAAATAAATCCCAGGAAAAAAAAGAAAAAAGAAAAAAAGCAGAGGCTGGGAGCTTGGGTCTCTGGGGGTCGTGGCCAGCCTGAAAACGGCCATCAGCCCCTAACCAAGGCTGGCCAGGCACCCCAGCAGGACACCCCCACCCTGAGAGGCTGTGGGCAGCCTGAAAATGGCCCTCAGCCCCTCACCCAGGCTGGCCACACTCCCATGGGGTGAGGGTCCCCGCTGGGGAGATTGGCCAGCCTGAAAGCAACCCTCAGCCCCTCACCTCCTCAGCAGCACTAAGGAGGTCCAACTGCAGTTTAGGGCTGCTCCCCGCTGGCAAGTGTACATTCCCCAAGGGCTCCCAAGCTGCCAGAGGAATGTCTGATGCTAGCTTAGGTCCAATTCCCCGGGGAGCAGGCCTAAACCAGCAGGTGGACATCCTCTGCGGGGTCCCAGACTGAGAGGGCACAGGCTGGGCTAAGGGACCCCCCTGAGTGCACAAATTTTTGTGCACCGGGCCTCTAGTTGGTAATAAAGTTAAAGCTGCAGAATATTAGTCTATATTTTTTGATGTTTTATTTAAAATAAGTTATGTTTTATTCTAGAGAACATTATTTTTATTTTGCATTTTATGTTACATCTATGTATATAAAGTAATGTTGAGAACCCAGAGTAAGAAGAGTAGAATAAACATGCCATAATATTGGGACCAACTTATTTGTGACTTAATACATGGAATCATTGTCTTAAATATAGCCCAATAAATTAAACTGAGATATAGGTGGTTCAAATTCACATAAATAATCCTAAATATAAGCAATCTTTCAAGTCTTCATATATAGGACAAAATTTTTCTGTGATGTCTATATAACAGCCATTTTTACATCAATGTCTGGAAAAATCAATAAAAATACGATTCAGGAAATTTTTGTAGTTTAATTTCAACCCAGAGCTTATAAGATTTAGTCTAATAAAATTGGGAAAACAAGGAAAATCAAGTTTATAAAATTGATTTTTAAAGAGCAGATATTTCTAGAGCTCAGCAAGTATGTGATGGGATTAAGGTATTTTCCTAGCTAAAAATATGATTCAAATAAAGAAGATAGGTTCAACATGAACATGGACATTGTGATTATCTAGGAAAACAAGATTTAACTTTCATTTTAAATTACACATTGTAAAGTGGTAATATAAGTGTGTGTGTGTGTGTGTGTATTTGTGTATTTTATCACAAATGTGTTGAGAAAAAGAAAAACTATCCAGAGGTTAATTTCAATTGAATTGCTCTGAGAAGCAACACACGGGATCATTTCAGGATCAGAGTCATACTGACTCTGGTAGAGCATTAAATAGGGAAGATTTAAGAGAGCTTTCTAGTCACTGGTACTTCTGTATTCATAGAGTAAATCAATCAAATGGGAGTCCTCATGTTCAAAGGCTAAAATATAGGTATAGCAAGTTTGTAGAAAATCTACTGGAAATTCTATGGCCATTATCAATCTCAGCTCTTCAAAATTCAAATGAAAGAAAATGCATATTGACTTAAAGAGGAGAATTTATTGGCTTACCTCATTGAAATGTTCCAGGATGGCTACAGATGAATATTCAGATGGTCTAAAAAAAAATCATGCCCTTGTCTCTATATTTCAGCTCTAAATTCAGCTGTATGTCCATGCCCACCATGTAAGGTGACCTCCAGCAGCACTAAGTTTACATTCTATTATTTTGGCAACATAAATGGAAACAGATAGATTATAACAACTCCAGCAACAAATTTAGACTAGGCTAGAGCTCTTGTTGACCTAGGCTGCATACCTATCTTTGTTATTAGAACAGTTAAGGCTTGCCACAGTTATCAATACACAGTCAACTGGTAGTAGGGTAACTCTAGAATGTGTTATTTGGTGCTCAATCCAGGACTGATGGAGGTCAAGGGGTTCTCTTCCATCTGCAGTCATGTCATCATTAACACAATCTCTTAAATGCCTTTACAGCAGGAAGAGACAGGCAACACAGGGAAAGTACTATGAAGTGCCCTGCCAAGGTTTCAATCACACGGATGGACCTTAGTGAAGGGAAGGCTGGAAAATATATTTCCCTGTATGTCAGAAAGAAGGGAATAAAACAGAATTTGCTCTGCCACATCTTTCTTTTCCCAATCATTTTTCACAGAGGTTTGACACTCTACTGGACGAGGCTAGGGTAACATCCACTCTTGTATTTGGGGAGAATTAGGGAGGTCAACCTCACCCAATTACAAACAGTGAGAATGGGGCTTACATGATTTCTCAAAAGAATGTAGCGTTGCTTTTATAACCACATGAGAAAATGCAAGCAAAATATTAGATGGGCTCAAAAAACCCCCAAACTGTCCAGGAAAACGAACAATTGTGCTTTACCAGGTAAAAACAGAGAAATATATCTTTTTTTTAAAAAAAATTATTTTATTTTGCCAAATAGTAATGCTGTTGTTCACATGTGAGTTATTGGTTTCCTTTTCATCTTTATCTCTCCCAAACAAATACATGTAATTAGATTGATAGGCTAAATTAATGATAAAGATATATAACTATGGAAAAAGTTATGCTTAATGATTCTATATTGTAATAGGTATGCTGAAAGTAGAATTTTCACCAATAAAATGATATATTTACTTTCAGAAAATATTCATTAGACAATCTAATTTATAGATGACCATGTGCTACAACTAATCTGTGGCATTAATTAGAACATTGTCTGTGTAAATGTGTTGCTTATGACTCCATGCAGTGTGTATTTTTGAATATTTGGTGACTGCAGTCTTTTCTATATTTAGATGTAAGCCATGTACTAAAATATTAATACCTACCAGATTTTATTCATAGAACTATAATCAGAGTTTAATGAAAATAAAGTTTCTCCCAAAAGTTTTAGTGAGATTAATAGAATATCCTATTCTCACCTAATAACTGTGCTGTACAGACAAGAATCAGCAGTTCTGAAAAGGGTTGTAAGCACAGCTAACATCATTGTTTTATATTTGTCAGACCTATTATCTTGGGGTTTTATTCTTCAGGTGTAAGTTGAATTGATCTTCTGTCTCTAATAGAAACATTTTCATCTGAATGTGTTATGTAAATGAATTGCTAATCCATCATAGACTCATTTAGTTTTTTTAAAAATACTATACACAGGCATAAATTAAAAACATGTGCAACCACATTCATTCTGGATGTGCCTAATGTTAGCACATTTCCCATGTCTCTGAAGACATTCCATGTAGTGATGAGCTGTCTGGGATCCTGGAAAGGTGGAAATTGTTCAGGGCCACCTGGAAAGGGACCCTGAGGACATAGCTGAGGCTGTGTTGCTTTATTTAGCAAGGGACGACAACATTCTTAAGTATTTATTTTAAGAGAAGTGCAGAGATTAATAACGTAAATATTTTTGGAAGATGCTACAATCTGGGAAATAAAAAGATTGTTGAAAGACAATAATGTGGTGGTGTTTTCAACTCTAAGGAGACATAATAGATGTCTGCATGAAGATGTCCCGTGAGAGAAAGAAAACAAGGAAAGCCACACTAATTTATATTCATTTACTTGTGCTCTGTGCAGTCAATTACTGCATCCTTGGTTAAATAAATCAGAAATAAATATGTTTTTAGTATATCTTACCACCAACCCATATCCCATTTCATAGTTTTCAAAGAATATTCATTGAGTTTTCATTTCTGTTACAGCTTACTCTTGAAGATAGTTAACTCAATACCCCATTCTTATACCCCATTCTTGCCCTTTGTGAGTAACTCAAAATGACCTCACTGGAATTTATCAAGTCTTGAAATTTAAATTGCCATTCACAGAAAACTCACACAATAGAGAAATATGTTTAAATGACGCCATGGAGATGAAATAATCTAAATCGAGAAAGTTGGAAATTCTATAATACTACTGAGCATATTTAATGAACCCTATATAATAAAAGCCTAATATGCAAATCGACCAAACAGAGGAATAACTGAATGACTGGTGGAATGACAGGTTGCTATGGCACGCACTGAACAGGGGGAAGAGACTCAACGCAGGAGCTGCCCCCAGCCCGCAGGCCCCAAGCCAGCCAAGGAGGCTAAAGGTGGGGTCCCCCCAATCACCCTGCCAGTTGCCCCACATAGGAAGGTGACCAGCGGTGGTGGTGGCAGGAGGTGCGGGGGCTGCCAGGGCCAGCGAGCAGGTGGTGCCAGGCTGGCCAAGGTTTGTGCCAGTAGGGGGCACCCTGATTGCCCTGCCAGTCATCCCACAGATCGGCTCTGACCGCTGGCCAGGCCTAGGGACCCTACCCATGCACAAATTTCATGTACTGGGCCTCTAGTAAGTAAATAATATTCAGGAAAATAAAAAATTTGAGGAAGATGTTTAATATATTAAAAAATGGAGCCGAAACTGGCTTGGCTCAGTGGATAGAGCATCGGCCTGTGGACTGAAAGGTCCCCGGTTCGATTCGGGTCGAGGGCATGTACCTGGGTTGCAGGCACATCCCCAGTGGGGGGTGTGCAGGAGGCAGCTGATCGATGTTTCTCTCTCATCGATGTTTCTAACTCTCTCTCTCCCTTCCTCTCTGTAAAAAATCAATAAAATATATTTTTAAAAAATGGTTCATATTTGGGTTTTGATTCAAATAACTATAAAACAACTGCAAAATATATTTTTTATGTAATGGTAAAAATAAACTTGGATTGATTTTATATAATATGAATGGATTATTTTAAAACTTTTAGGTGTGGCAATGGTACTACATTAGTAAAATCCTTATCAATGTATTCAATATAGTAATGCATTTTGTCAGAGCTGAAAATGAAGTTGGGAGAGACTGCTATTTAAATGAATTTCCTAATTTCATTTCTGATAATGGCATTCAGGAGTGACAGAGCCATGTGGCAGCAGATGACTGAGAAGGAAATAAGGTTATGCTCACTATATCAGGCATTGTCACCACTGGGACGATCAGAAGGGTTTGGCAGGTTCAGTTATACCAACAGTTGTCACTAATTTCCATGCATATGTATACAATATTTAAATATGTATATGTATATACATACACATTTAATTATTTTTTCTTTTCACTTTTAATATTTCTCAGGCTTTGCAGAAGAAAAAAATCATTTAAATCAGCTTTCTAAGAAACTCTGATATGGCCTGACCAGTGTGGCTCAGTGCTTGAGCATCGACCTATGAAACAGAAGGTCAACTTTTGATTCTTGGTTGCAGGCTGGATCCTCAGTGGGGGCCATGCAGGAGGAAGCCAACCTATGATTCTCTCTCATCATTGATGTTTTTATCTCTCTATCTCTCTCTCCCTCTCCCTTGCTCTCTGAAATCAATAAAAAAATATTTAAAAAAAATGAAATTCTGATATAAACTCTAAAGGGTAAAAACAACTTTGGGGTTTTGTCTAAGCTTAGAACATCTTAATGCTACAGAGTTTGAGAGGGATGTAGGCTACATAAGAAAAAAAAAAGAATGAAATTTAAATTTCACAATTTTTAAGATTCCTCCATATATTTATTATCAAGATGGATATATTTTACTTGATGTTTAGCTTTAATATAACTATTGACATATAAACATCATTAAAATATCAATAATTTGACTTTAAAAACCCTAAAATGTTTTGGTATTTTAATATAAAATTCAACAAACATTCTGTATGTAGGTACTTTTATAACCCTGCAATAGTTTTAAATAAATGTTTAGACATTATGAGCAAGACTGTACCGAATGCTGTGATTAATGTTACTAAACAGTTTCTATTATAATCTTCTGTTTTCAGAACCTGACATGATTCTGAAAAAGCCTCAGTCTGCACTAAAGTGTCGCATGTTTTGCCTCTTTCCCAAGGTTATTTTTTTCACACACGTGGGAGGAAAATATGTTCCTTTTTTTCCAACAAATGAGAATGTGAAAAATATATTTTTATTGTAAGAATAACTTGCTACCTCTTTGTATTTAAAGTAGTTCAAATGAAATACTTATATAATATTTAAATAACTTTGCACTTTTATTTTGATTATAAAAATTACACATAATAATTGTAGAACTTTTTAGAAACACAGAAGTGTTGAAAGAAATACAAAACCCCATACACAGAGATCACTAACAGTTCATATAGTCTGTTTCTTTTCCACTTTTACTAATAATAAGCCCTGACTATTTAAAAAATAAGAATATATAAATACTTGGCAGCAAGCCATGTTTTCAAAAATTCTAAATTATAATTATAAGTGACTTTATAATAATTCAGTAATATAAGAGCTATATTCAATTAATCAGTTGTCATTATTATGAGCCAAATCAAGAAGTATTTGGCTTAAATTTCCTATTATAAAAATTACAATACAATATATAGCATCATACACATATATTTGTGTGGCTGAATATTTTTTCAGAAAATAATCTTTCACATATTTTTTTCATCTTAAGTGAATAGCAAGGTAACATCAAAGGTGACTCTAGAAACATTTGCTGTATTTAATATCTACTTTGGCCATAGCTTCTTAATGACTACTGAGCAGAAAAGTGTTGTACAGACCGTACACCTGTCTGGGGCTGTTGTTTCAGAAACAAACTTCTTGTTCTTTAAGATACTAAATTTTGGAGTATGTTTTATATGATGGTTTATCCTATCCTACAACTAGTAGCATTTTTACATATTTTAATACGTATGATCAAATTGCCTGCTTAAAACTTTGTATCAATGTATTGCTAAAACAATACTTTATAATATTACTAAGTCAGTACTCTGGCAAATATTGGGTAGCTTATCAAACAGGCCCATTTAGGAAAGAAATGAAAAATTTGTGTTCACATATTTGCTGAGAGTTTATGTACAAGGATATGGAACACTTGTAATGTCAGAGAGTGTATCTAAAGAGAACCCAACAGAGGAGGCACAACGCAATCCATTTGTCCCTCAGTATATGTGTTCTTTCTGTGGCAAAAAGGCAACCTGGGCATGTGTCCTAACCAGGAATTGAAGTGTGACCTCCTGGTTCAAAGGTCAATGCTCAACCACTGATCCACACCAGCCTGGATCCATTAAGTTATTTTACATGACAATGATTTATATAACAAATACAACATAATTTATAAATCTATGTGTATATACATATGAAAGTATTATAAGACTAGACTTAAATACTTACAAATGTAATAAAAAATGTTTAATAAAACGATGAAAAATTAATGTTACTTTATTTGGGAATTTTTAAAAGTTCCTTAGTTTTGCTAAGGAGATAGTAAAAGTTTCTAATAATCATTGATGTTCATTTCTTAGTTTAAAATATTGTCTGCAACTATTTCTTACATATAAATATGTATTATTTATGTGCAGGCATTATCACATAGGATGATTAAACAACACACTGTGTGGTCAAAAAGACATGACATACTTATTCTAGTCCAACTTCTCATCAACCGAATTCTGAACATGGATTGAACTAGGCCCTAGAGACCATGAGTTGACTCAACCCTGGCAGTGAGCAGCTAGGTCATTACCAACCATACTCACAGAATACACAAAAACCTCCCTGTGACCACTTTTTGATAATTTCTGTAATACAATTGACGCAAAGACTACAAATTCAAAACAATAATCAGTTTTCATTTCCTGATTATATCTTTTATACTAACAACACTAGCCAGACTTCTTTGGTCTTTTAGATCAAAAGTAACAAGATATCCAAAAATCTAATTGCCCCTGCTCCCTGCTGGCACTCAATCCAGAAATATCCTTGGTTTCCCAAACCCCTTAAAATCACCAAACCAATCCAAATTCCTATTTAAAAACAAACAAACAAAAAACAAACAAAGAAAACCTTACAAGACAGCCCTGGTTCTTATATTTTCTTACTGCTGAAATCTGAAGGCCTAACAATGAATCTGAGCGTGCCCTTGGTGGTCTTTGACTGTACAGCTTCTATATTTCTTGGGGCCTTTGTATGAATTTGTTTTTATTTCAATTGTTCTTTCATTTGCTATTAAAGAAAAATTAGAAAACAAATAACATATCACTTAAAAGACAAAACTATATGCTGCATTGGGATAAATATGCACCACAGGAAACAGCATGGGCTGCCAATTGTGAAATATCTCAAATCTAATAACTTCAGTTCATTTTTCTCGTGTCTGTTCAGATCTGTAATGTCTGTAAATCTCCACGTTTATTTTCCTGTTTTCTAAGATCACTATCTGCAGAATCGGTGCGGTCCTTCACTGTTTACTCAGTTTTGACAACGTCCTCTGAGTCCATAGTCATGCAGGTCATGTCAAGTAAATTAGGCCATGTATGCCATTTGACCTTCAGGGAGCACAGAAAGTGATCTAAACAGAATGAAGTCCATGTATGTTATTTGTTAAAAGGCAAACTATTTTTCTTTAATTTTACATAAATGTCTTTTATATGACGTTTGGGGCAATTTTTACGTTTCCTGTGCTAATGGGAGTTAGAAAAATGACTATGGGACTTGAATGCATACCATGAATATAAAATACATTCGGCAACAAAACTTTGAATATGTTTCTCACATTGCCACCTTTGCCAGTGATGTCTTCTCTGTTGGGATACTTTCTGCCCCATCATCCCTTCAACTGATAGCCAATTTGCTGCACTCTCTTTGGCTCTTGTGTCATCTCATCTAGGAATCTATCCCTGAGTAGTTTAGACTGAATTAGTCTGCCCTTTCCTGTGATTCTATAATAGGCTGTACAAATTTATCATTACATATACTTAAATTATTTTTTCTGAGTTTGTTTTTCTGATAGACTATGGGTTTCTTAGAGAAATCTTGTCTTATTCATTTTATATCTGCAATGCCTGGCTCAGTAAATGTGTAAAAAAAAAAATAGTGGTTATAATCACTTCCTGTTTAAGAACTAAAATCTAGTACAGACAACCAGGTGCTTTTACTTAAAATATATAATTTTGAAAACTTAGCAAATACTCCCATATTTGTTATAATAACTAAGTGTTCTCTGTAGTGTATAATGAAATTAATTTCTTTGTATTGAGAGAGATTCTTTTGAACTGTTGAAAATAAATATCAATTAGATACTAATTAGTCTTGCTTTCTGCTTGCAGAGGCCTTGAGGTAAACCTGCGTGGAAGAGAATGGGCACAATAATTAAGTAAACATTTAGGCAATTCAAACCTTGTGCTCCTTGCAGATAAAAATGCAAATCAGGTTTGCATTATAACCTCCATACAGAAAACCAGGGCAAATGCTAATGAATTTAACACATTTGTTTATGATGAGCAGTTTGGTTTAAAAACCATTGATTTCCTTATAAATAGAAGCTGTGAAACATAAACTAAAGTTGTTATGTTGCTGCACCAAACCTGAAAAATTAGAGGCTTTGAATGGTCTTCTGTAATAACATTGTGAGGATGATGATTATGAAAAACTCAGCAGTTTTGATGAATTACTCTCTTTTGGCAAGAGGCCCTGACTTATGTGACATAAGGTAGTTTGCATAGATCAGCATAGAGAAGTGAGAGATAACAGCTATTGTGTTATATAATAGTGTAACGATATAACATTTATAGGGTTTTAAGTGCAAGTGAGAAACAACATAAGTGAAGAATTTCACAGTTAAAAGAGGAAACATACCAGTTTGCTCTGTGGCATCAAGCCACAATCTAGAATTGAGGGACTCATGATTCAGGGTGCATGGTGTAGGTGCTTGCTTAAAGAGACAGTCTGTCCCAATTATTCAAGTCTTATATTATTTCATATTTTAATACTGGGGAATGCACAAACTTTCTTTATAATGCCAGGATAACCCTCCATAAAACTTATGATTTTACTTCCCTACTCAGAAAAGTATATCGGCAACTAACTGGCCATGTTATGATATCTAAGCGTTCTGCCTCAGCTCTCCTATATATCACAATGGGAGCTGACCCACTTCTCCAAGTTTATTTTCTTTTCCTATCTAGTTATAACCTTTACTGGAATTACTGCCTCCTTGGTTAGTACTAGACCTTGAGAGTTTTTATTTGCATGAGTCAGTCACCTTCCTTGAGTTCCTCCTCTCTTTCCTATGTCTAACCCACAAGAATTAATACCTATATTTTTTTAAGTCCATCTGAAGTCCCAAATTTTTATAAGAATAACAAAACTTTTACTGGATTTTATTATGTGTCAACACTGACTGAGCAGTTCACATACACACATACAGGATCTTATTTATTCTTTATAAAATCCTTGAGGAGGTTGTAATATTACACCCATTTCAAAAATAATAAAACTCATATTGAAAGAGGTTATATAATGTCTCCTAGGTCCAATAACTAGCAAACAGCAGGATTTGAACTTAGTTCTGATGGATTGACTAGAAAGATTCCTTTCTCTGTTTCTTATGAATTTACCATTTATTCAGAAATTGGCTATCAATTCTCATTATTATTTTCACATTAAGAGTTATTTACCCAAGGATAGACCATAAGTATGAGATGGAAGACATCACTAATTGTTTCCTTCTGAATTCTCAGACTTTACATGTTTACTAAGTAACTCATTATTCGACACATAGTAATAAATAGACACAAGCACTTACCAACACTGGTTTAAATCATTTTAAAACATAACGTATTTATGAAAATATACATTTGAATATTAATCTGGATAGAAAAATTTTAAGGAGATAGTAACAAATTTAAAAGTATAAAAATAGCAATAACTTTAAAGGCAAGTTGTAGATATTTGATGGAACCATAGAAAATAACAGTAGGAAAGATAATTTTATTGAGTGTCTATAATAAAATTCCACATGAGCCATGGACTGTGCAATCCCCTGTGGACTTAGTTTATAAGAATAGGCCTATCAGTAAGCCAATAAATAAAAGGTAGAAAAACAAGGACTATAAGGAACATGCTTCAAGAATTATTATACACAGAGAAGCAATAGGAATGTCTTACTACATACTTGGATGCCTGAGATGATCGGGGACGATGAGCGTTAGCCAGGGAAATGAAGTGAAGAAAGACATTCCAGGCAGAAGATAAAAAGAGATAGAATGGTCACTGAGGAAGAGAGATAATAGCACATTAACGGAAATGCAAATGATTCAATGAAACTGGACTCAAAAGTGAAAAGGGGCATTGGCTAGTGATGAAGCCAAAGGAGGTAAATACATGCTGTGTCCCTGATTGTCTTTCCTACCCCACTAAAGAGCTTTGAGCTTTACCCGAGGACTTCAGCAATGCAATAGAACTTTTTATAAAGAGAGGTATGCAATTAAATTCCTAATTTATAAAACCACTGTGGGAGAAATGCTAAAGGTGACTAGAGGGGTTAAACAGTGACTTCTGTGATAAGTTGATACAAATCAAGAATGGAAGAACAAAGCAGCAGGAAAGAATGTTCAAAAGACACCCGGAAACCAGAAGCAATGGAACTAGGTCAGTGGTCGGCAAACTCATTAGTCAACAGAGCCAAATATCAACAGTACAACGATTGAACTTTCTTTTGAGAGCCAAATTTTTTAAACAAACTATATAGGTAGGTACATTGTTATTCACTTAATTAGGGTACTCCTAAGGCTTAGGAAGAGCCACACTGAAGGGACCAAAGAGCCGCATGTGGCTCGCGAGCCGCAGTTTGACGACCACGGAACTAGGTGAAAGATTGATTTGAAAGAGTAAGAGAGAGGAAATCACAAAGAAAGAATTCCAATATATGACTTTAAAGAAACTTGATGGATATGCAACAACTGGCTGTTGTGACAGAGCAAGCATACTGATAACACACTGGGATGATGCTAAGATCAATTTGAATATTTTTATTTGAAATGCCAAGAGATTTTCAGCCTACAGTCTTGACCTCATATATAGTGAGATTTCACATGAGAAAAAGATATGGGGGAGCATTCATTATTTAGGCGATGGAGTGAATTCCATCACCTGGGGAGTAAGTATATAGCACAAAGAAAAGTAAGTCAGTAATTGATCCCCAAGGAAAGATAACATTTAGAGGATAAGGAATAGAAATGAAAGCAGAATTTTAAAAATGGGCCAACACATGGAAAAAGAATGGAGAGAAATGGAGATGGGAGGCGGGGTGAAGTCTGGCAGTCAACGCTTGTTGTGGAAAACAAACCACTGTTAGAGAATTCAAACCCATACCCAGAATACATCTCAATTATAGTAAGAACAAATAGACCTGATTCCACTCATCTGAGTTGAGAGATCTAGTGAATTAGGGTTTCATCAGAAGTCAGGTAGCTAATGTCCTCAAATAAGATTGATCTCAGATGCTGCTAAGTTAGACATTTAGCAGCAGTAGTAGCCAAATCAGCTAGGGCTAGAGTGCTCTTTTTATCAATATATTACTTATAATGTGGACAAGAATCCCTCAATAAAATCTCTCTTGCTTATTCCCTTATAATTTATTCCTTTCAGAGACTTTAATTGCTAATATATCTTGGATTAGCCCTCTGTGCGATATTGTGTTAAGCATTAACTTAGTCTCAAGGAATATGTGTTGTTAGCCAGGCATTCTGGATCCACAGTCTGCAATGATAACCATGGCTCTCTATTACCTTGATGTGCCTGCTGGTGCTCCAGTCCATGATCAAAAACCCCCCCACCTTGTTTAACTCACGGTTAAGATGTTACATCTCTTTTGCTGACATTCAATGACACTTTCAGACTTTGACTATCTCACTCTCTTGAGAAAGTCTTTACTCACTGGTAACCTCTTCTCGCCTCTTCTGGTAACCTCTATGATAGCAGTAATTCCAATGCTCCTGAGGTTCCCACAATCTCACTCTATTCTTTCTTCCTCAAACACTTCACCACCACTTTAGCCACTCACTGCTTTGATGCTGTGCTACATCTTACCCTCACATTAAAGTGCTCCGCTAACATACTCACTGAGCACAAATGTTTTCCTCCTTCAACTTAACACACTGTGTGTGCCTTTCTCCCCACTAGTGATTTGAGTTCACTGTTTCTTTCACTTGCCTCTACCACCCACAACTGTCTGCTTATGCTCCCCTTCAAAATCCACTTAAATTCTAAGGCCTGTCTCTTAAATTACTTCCCAGTATCAATGCTCTGCTTATGGTTGGCAAAAACCTAAACCTAGATTAGATTTACTATCTGTGTTCTCTGAGAACTGTTCAGGCTACGGAGGACCACTCAAGGAAATCTCAAAGTCAAATGTATTATTATGTATAAATTCACAACTATAAACTACATCTTGTCCTCAACCCTGTATGGGGAAAAAAATGCTTTTCTATTGAGAACCTCTCTAATTCTCCATTCCTCCTTAGACATCAGAATATAAACACTCCTGCCAGTCTTAGTTTATGACCTTGCTTCCAAATTTAATGAGATATGATAAGCCATAAGACAGAAAAATCTAGAAGAATCTGGCTTTGCCCACTAGGTTTTTTCCCTTCTTTCATGTCACTGGAGGTTTTTACTTCTCACATACTATTATATTCAAAATATAAAGAGTTATACTCTGATTGTGATTTTGTGGAAGAGACAATAAAAGTAGATAAGATATAAATATTTTAAAATAATTGTTGTATAGTAGCCAGAATCTACAAAGATTGATATTTAGGCATAGTGAAGGTCCATTTGGTAGAGCCACACAATTCTGTGTTTATTAATGAAGATATTTTCATCTAATATGCTCTTTTGAAGGAGACACACTATTAATCTTTTCCAAAGATCCTCTGTAAATCTTCTGAAGGATTATGTTCAACACTGATTAAGTTGTGTCTTGTTAGCAGCAATTTCTTGGTTATGTACTATTTCTTGGAGATTCCCCCCCCCCAAATGTAGTATATGATGATTATGCATTATATTATATATGAATTCAAGTTTTGTCTTGTTTTAAAGCAAATCAAGATTTTAATCATTTGGAAGGGCTAAAAATATCAGGAATCTATATTTTTAATCTATAATTTTGATTTGTAAATACTTATGTCAGGCATTAAATATTTGCTGTATGTTTTAGTTTTTATTTAAAGTCAGTATTTCCTTGTGGTTTTTATATCTTAATTTGCCTCTTCCAAAATTGAGATGAAGATAAATAATTATCTTAATACTACTTTAATGAATTATATTTGTTGAGATATGGATAATTCTAAAATATATTAAAATTTTAGATATTGTAAAATATTTTTTTCAGTTAAGTTTTAAATGTCAGAAATGTTCCTATAATTTCACTTTTTTTGAGAATTTTAGAAATGCCATTATTTTTCATTTAGCTCAAAATTTATAAGTACACTATAGTCTGCTACTAAATTGTGAGATTGTCGTTTGTTTGTTTCAGGAGGTAGTTGGTTAATTTCTACATAGTTAAAGACATTTCAGATTTACAATTAAAAATACAACTAAAAATAAAATATTTAGTAAGAATACTTATTGTCATTGTCATTTAGAACAGAAATTACATGTGTAGGAGAATATCTTCTATATTTTCTTACTTGATCTCATTATCAATTTTATTATTTGGAATACTGAAAATTATATAGATTTTTATAATACTCTAATACCCATAATACTAATATTCTTTACTTTATAAACACAAATTTTAATATAAATATACATATATAGGTAGATTGATAATGATAGGTGATAGATAGATGATAGATATAGATATATAAAATTGCTTTCAGAGAGGAAGGGAAAGGGAGAGAGAGATAAAAACATCAATGATTGAGCCTGTAAACCAGGCATGTGCCCAAACCTGGAGTTGAACAGTGACCTCCTGGTTCATAGGATGATGCTCAAAAACTTGGCCACACTAGCCAAAACAAATTTTTAAAAAGCATATTGTTTCATTGGTTTTGCTTAAGCATGCTCTATATCATAGCATTTTCTCTGAAAAGTCTTAACACTTATATTACAATATATTACCTTTAAAACCTTACCTAGCTGAAAATATGAAAGGCTTACTTCCAATTGATATTCACTATTTTCCTAGTTTTCATTAAAGTAGTTTAACTTTATTGGTAAGAGCTGGAATTTGTATGCAATTGCGCTACATAAAATGACAACATTTATTATGTTGAAGAATAACTTTTAAATAGCTGACACAATTCTTTAGTGATAAATCACCAAAAGAAAAATAAGTCTTCCATTTATAAACTTTAAGAAGACATTTACAAAGCCCTAAAACTATTTTTACCACATATAGGCATTATGTTTGGCAATACTAAAATATTATTTTACTTAGACAAATCCTATATAATAAAAGCTTAATATGCAAATAGAACTGAATTGAGGAATGACAGGTGGAATGACTGGTCGCTATGATTCGCACTGACCACCAGGGGGCAGATGCTCAATGCAGGAGCTGCCCCCAGCCCACAGGCCCCAGGCCACCTAAGGCAAGTGCCAGCAAGGACCCCCCCACACACACCCGATAGCCCCGCTGGTCACCCCACAGATGGCCCTAATTGCTGGCCAGGCCTAGGGACCCTACCTGTGCACAAATGGAGCTGCAAGGGCTGAGGCAAGCCACTGCAGCTGCAAGGGCCGAGCCCCTTGCAGGAATTTTGTGCATCTGGCACCTAGTATGGTATAAAGTTTTATTGCAATTAAAAATAAAAATATACATGATAATGTTGATACATTTTTCAAACTTATATTCTTCATCTTTAATATTTTGCATTCTTGTATAATAAACTGAAAATAATTATTTTAAGTAGTATATTGGGATTTCTTCATAAGATAAAAACATGAATGTTTTTCTATGTATCAAACAACTACCTTATTTGCTCTATTTAAAAAGTCATAAAGTAATAACTTTAAAACCCATAGCAATGGTAACAAATACCTTATAGGGTAGACCAGTATTAAAGTGGAAACTTTTAAGGTAACTTTGGTAATAGGAGCATCCTCTATCGGCTCAACCTATTGGTTCTCCTCAGGCAAAGTAAGGTGCCATTAACTCTAAGTCCCTAGCTTCATGTCGCAGAGGTGCTATTCAGAAAAAAGCAAAGAGGTCTGGACTTGGTGTTTCCACCGAAGGCATAAACTGAATCCTAGATAGGGCAGGTTGGGAATAATCATACTCCAATCACTAGTGCCTCAACTCTCTATTAAGGTAGAATTTCTCTGTTGAAGCGGCAAACTGAGAAGACCAGAGGCTACAGCTCACACCAATCACCCTGCTTGTAAAGAAAGCTAGGGTTTATTTTCATAAGTGGGTTCTTGTCTCCATTCCCAACTCTTGACTAATGCTCAACAATTTTGCTCAGTGAGAGAGTCAAGGTGTAAGTGAAACTGAAATGTGGGGTCTTTGAGTCCGAGTTCGTTGTCTTGCAAAGAATGAAGTCTCAGACAAAAACAGTTAGCAGGACCAAAATTTATTGATAGAAACCAGTCCTAGAAAAAGTGCAGCTGTGGTTCCTGATGGAAGTC
>NW_006297660.1:1318608-1326852 GCF_000327345.1 Myotis davidii
CATAAGCCAGGTGGGCAGAGGGGAGCATGTCTCCTGCTATCAACCCAAGAATCTAGCTCATGGCCGAAACCGGTTTGGCTCGGTGGATAGAGGGTCGGCCTGCGGACTGAAAGGTCCCAGGTTCGATTCCGGTCAAGGGCATGTACCTGGGTTGCGGGCACATCCCCAGTGGGAGATGTGCAGGAGGCAGCTGATCGATGTTTCTCTCTCATCAATGTTTCTAACTCTCTATCCCTCTCCCTTCCTCACTGTAAAAAAATCAATAAAATATATTTAAAAAAAAGAATCTAGGTCACAGGGAAGACAGAGTAGGAGGAAGCATGCTTTTTAATCTAGGGGGTGGATACAGCCTTTTCTAGCTCCTGATTGGTCTTTTCAAAGAATTCTGCCTTAGCAATATCCTTGAAATTGGCTTATATGCCTTACTGCCTCGTGACTGGTTATCTGCCTGTCTCAGCAACATTCATACATTTTAAATTTTGTTTCCTGTGAGCACCTTTTCTTCCCTGCTCAGCTGGGTTGTCCTAGTAACTCCCACAGCTGGGTTTCTGGGTTCTAGTTACTCTTCTCCCCACCCCATGGTCCCTGCCCCTGTCTATCTAGTTTCCCTCTAACTCCTCAGTTTCTTGCTGGAAATTGTTTTGTGCTTTTATTATATCAAAATGAGAGGTCACTATACTTTAACTGGAAAGTACTTTGGAACTTTGATGGATCCTGATGATTTTGATAATTTTTGACAATATTTTCTAAAATATCGTGCTGTAATGACCGGAGTGAATATATCAGAGGACCAATAAAATGTAATTTTGATGTGTTCCTTTTTTATTTTTAATATTAAAAGCCCTGTTTTTGCTTGTTTTACAAAGTTACACTACAAAATTATTTGCAAATATTCACATTATGTTGTCAACTTAAGAAGCATTCAAACCTGTGAAGATTTTTGTGAGTTTGTAAGGACAGGAAAAAAAAGCCTTTCCTTTTCTTTGCTGTGGCCTTGCACAATTTATGGGAAGCATCTGGTAATTAAATCCCAAGATTATTGGTTCCTCGGATTCAAACAGCTCCTCTATTCAAACTGTGGAACAAGATAAGCTACTCTCAAGGCTACATTCTCGCACCCCCTTCTCCCTGCTGTTCTCACAACTCAGGGATAATTTGCACCAAGGAGTCTCCAGTTAGGAGAAAGTTCACCCCCCTCCCCTTCAAACAAACCTCTTTTGAACTCTTCATCACTTTTTTTCTAAGCTTGTTTTACCAGCTTAGGAAAAAATACTGATAAGACACCCCCTTAGGACATCTGCTGGACTGTCTCCTGGAAAGCAAACAAACTGTAACTTTTCAAGACAGCCCCTGATATCTGCTCAACTTCAACATAATCCACATCCCCTCCCTTCCTTGTTACTTAGCAATAACCACTGCTTAAAAGAGAAGGCCACTCTTTATTCCCTGTGCTGTACTAATCCTGTGCTGAGCAATTCTTGGCTCTCTCCTCCCTTGGAAAGTAAAATAAACTTCCTATCTGAATCTTTTCTTTTAGTTGTGAATTATTTCACAGCCTGCCTCACAAGCCAAACCCTAACAGTGTATTTGAGCCAAAACTGTTGACAATTGCCAGGAAGCAAAATCTCAACAGATTGAGATCATGCTCTGGAGAATGGCAGTTTTGTACTGTATTTTATACATTTCAATCAAACGAGAAGACATAAGTGGGTTACATGAAATCCATTCATGACAGATTAGGGGGCTGAGAGAAAGCAAAGTAGGGGAAACCTCCAGGATTAGATAAAAAGTGAAATGATAGAAACACATTTCTTTTACTTAGGTGGGTGCAGGATACTTTACAGTCAACAATTAATAACAATGAGGGGATTTGTGGTCTCCACAGAGTGCTGTGAGTGGTCTGGAAAAAAATTACTTTGACATTCCAAAGATAAGTTATCATAGATGCAAAAAGACACGAGACAGACTCAGTTGAGGTACAGCTTGGCCTTTGTCAGGGAAGATACTGGCTTAGGACATGACTATCCACCATAAACAGCATCTAATTAAAAATGTTTTAATTTCAGACCATCCTTTGTGGTTACGTTAGGTCTCTGAGTTTGCAAGGCCACCATGCAGGCCTTTCCTGAGCTAGTCAGGTTAGCATGTGGCCCCTTTTCACCCACGATCTATACATAACTCAATACCTATTTATTATTTACTTTTAATGAATTCTGAGGGCAATATTTATGTTAAAATTATTAAAACATCAAACTTAAATGAACTGTTTATAACTTATCCAGTTTCTTCTATTTTTCTTTTAATTCTCATCTGAGAATATGTTCACTGATTTCTAGAGAGAGGGGAAGGGAGACAAAGAGAGAGAGATTGTTATGAGAAACATCCATCAGCTGCCTCCTGCGTGTGCCCTGACTGGGACCAGTGACTGAACCCAGAACCTTTGGTGTAAAGGTCAACACTCCAACCACTGAGCCACATGAGCCAGGGCCATAACTTGTCTAGTTTCTATGAATAGAGATACTATGGACAGTAGTAGCAATGAAAAAAAAAAAAACTTAACACATGTAAAGTACACACCATAATAAAGCTCATCACAATACAAATTATAAATTATCAATAATGAAGAAATGTCATGACAATTTACACTCCTTATTCAATGTTGACTGAAATCAAGTGGCCAATATTGTCCTTTTAGAAAATAGACTTTCAAAGTGTATTTTGAAGAACATAATGAAATGTCCAAGAGACTTAATAGAACAAAATATGTGAGATACACATGTGCAAAATTAAATCACCACCTTGTCTTCTGACTTTACCAAGCAGCCACTTGATATTTCATTGTCCTGTGACCTGAGTACCACAGAAAGATAAGATCTAATAAAGATAAGCAGAAAAAAAGTAGCCTAAGAATATATTGCTCCATAAATATTATGTATCAGTCTGTAATCCTTTTCTATGACTTAGAGCTGCCAGAATTGACTGATGAAATACAAGTGTGGCTTGCTGTTTTAGTAATAACATTTCCTGGTGTATTTTATTAAAAAACTAGAGGCCTGATGCATAAAATTTGTGCACAGGGGGGTGTCCCTCAGCCCAGCCTGTGCCCTCTCGCATTCCAGGACCCCTCGCACCTAACCGTCCACCTGCTTGCTCCTAATGGTCCCCCTGCTCACTCCTTACTGCCCACCTTACCTCAATAGGGGGCAGGGCTGGCAGCCACACTCCTGCCACCCCTCCCCCTGGCTAGCCCTGCCCCTGATGCCCCACCCTACCCCAATAGGGACCGGGGTTGGCCAGCTAACTGCCTGTGGCCCGTCCCTCAGCTGACCCTGCCCCCGGTGGGTCCCCCACCCTGATCTGCCCATGGCCCCTCCCCCAGCCATTTCCACACTTGATCACCCCCCCCCCTCTGATCAGGGGCAGGGCCAGCCAGCCAACCACCCATGGCCCCTTCCCAAGGCTGCTGGCCCCCGATCAGCCCCCACCCCATTCAGAGGTGGGGCCAGCTGGCCCATTGCCCACAGCCCTACCCCATGGCTGGCCCCACCCCCAATTGCCCACCCCCACCCCAATCAGGGGTGGGGACAGCTGGCCAATTGCCTGCGGCCCCTCCCCCAAGCTGGCCTGGCCCTGATCAGGTCACAATCAGGGCAGGTCAGCTGGCCAACCTCCTGCTATCTCCTCCTCCTGATGGGCCTTGATCAGCCTTGATTGGAGCTAGGCCTACCAGACCCTACCCGTGCACGAATTCCTGCACTGGGCCTCTAGTATACTAATAATATAGAAAAAATAGGACAAGAAAAAATAAGAGTATCAGAATTTTAGTAATTTTCATAGGCATACTAAATATTTATGCTGTTATAGTTCCTAAAAGTTGGGATAAATCCGTATCATTTAGGAAATTAAAAAGGAGGAGTAATTAACTGGATTAAATGATTAAGGTGCAAAATATGTGTATTAAGATGAAGGGATTTCAGATTATTCAACCAGAAGATGAATAGCCTCTTGATAATTATGGAACATCTTAGATCCTTTACAGAGAAGCTGAACTTCCATGCAAGTTCAAGCTTGCGTAACTGTTTATAATTAGTATTGATTTCATGACAGATTTTGCTCTAACTGAAGAGATTGGCAGCAGCAGCCAGGAGGATAACAGGAAAAAACAAAACAAAACACAGAACAAAATAATAGTGAAAATTTGTTACTCAAAAACCACACTGTCTACTGGTTATGTTGTCCATACCACTTAAGTTTGTATCTTGACCTCTGTCATCACTGAATTTGCTGGTGTGCTAGTTAGCCTATAAAGTCACTGGGAAAACATTGTCAAGTTATGCCATGTGACCGACTCTCCCACTGTCAGTCTTTAAGGGCGAGTCTTTCAGACCTTAGGCATCTACATGTCCAGTGCTTGTCACCATCACCCTATGCCTCTTATTAGAGCCTTGCAATTCTGATCATTCAGAACAAACTCCGATAAAAAAATAGCATTTTATCCTCCTAATGAGCATCTTCTGTCTCTACTACAAGTCTCTCAGTGTCATGGCGACCTTTTAAACCAGGCTTTCCCATCTGAACCACAGAGGAGAAAAAAATTGTTCCAGTGACTATAGTCTTAATTGTCCCATGGATGGTACTAGTACCATATCAGATACATAGGAAGTTTTCATTATACGTAACAGATACTTTAAGACATTAAGGCTTAATTCTCTGCGGATCTCTGGAGGGAAAATTCTAGGTTTCTTGGTCATGCTTGCAACTTCACTCAGGTAATCCATAATCACCTGGTTATTGGCCCTAAGAGTTTGGGGTAGGGGCAGATGAGATGACTCTGAAATTAAGTCTGCCCCCTCCTTATTCTCTACTTTACACTTTAAATAAGTATGAAAAGAGAAACTTGTTTATCTCACCCCCACACCCCCACCCAGAGGTTTTTCGAAGTTATATTCTCTTTTTCTGCTCATATTTGAAAAAAGTTTTCAGATCCAAGTTGACTACATACGACTTTTGATGCAAAAGTTTTAAGGTGATTAGGAATTATTGAAAAGAAGAATTATTGGTTTAATATTGACTTGATATTTTGAAACCATTAACCTTGTAGAGCAACACTATGAATATCATTCTGAAACAATTTGTAGCATATCTAAACTTGTGAAACTCTAAGCATTTACATGGCTGTGTTACTGGGATCCCAATAAAATGTCATGCATATTTTAAAATAAATCATATCTTGAAAATTAAAAAAACAAACAAACAAAAAAACACAACACAAATGTCAAGTTTTTGCATTCTGTCACTTACAACTTGTGTGACCTTGACAAGTTGCCAATTCTTAGTTTTGTTTTTCTCTTCAGTAAAATATAAATAATGACCTACTTGTCTCATAGTATATTATTAGAATCATAAGGCATAATGTTTTGCAAAAGGGACATTGCAAGCTATAAATTACTCTTTTTATTAAAAAAATCACATCATTTTCTTTAAACTTCCAAGCAAGGTAGAAAGTCCCCTCTTAAGCATGCGTGAACATTCAGGATCATTTTATGTGGAGAAACCACCAGTAATTAGTTAAGATTTGGAATGCATTGTCACAGCTTGTACTTTCTGAGCTCTCAGCCGCACGCACTGCACTCATTGCCTTTGCACAGCTTGACCTTTCCTAATTAATGCACAGGGTGGCCTCACTGCAACTTGCATTGACGTGCTGTGCCTATCAGGACTTGAAACAGTTCCAGCTCTGTGAACTGCCAAACACTTGCATTGAAAAAATATATCTTCAAAATGTTAGTTTGTTGGAAAGCACCCAGACTATTCTTTATTTCCTAACTTTCAGAAGTGAATATTATCTTGTCTATTTCTTAATATTCTTAAATTCATCTTTAAATTATTTTTTAAAACTAGTCTCTTAAAATTATGGATGAATTTATTGTTTGCTAACAAGTGAGAGTCACACATTTGAAGTAACAAGTTGGCATTAATAAAAATTGTTGGGATGATTACTAAAAACGATAATTTAAAATAAAATTTTAAGTAATATTCCTAATACATTTTCTTTTTAAAATTTTTTATTAATACATCATAAGTGTAGAACTCATCTTTTCTGTTAGTATTCCATAGTCTATTAAAGAATTAGAATTAATTTTTACAGAAAACTTATTGAAAGTTCAAAAGAAAAGAAAACAGAGCATAAATCGCAACTACTACACAAGTTCAGACATATTTAGGGTCACTTTATGAGATACATTTCTGGCTAGCTCCTAACCCTGTCCCCACCCCAATATAAGCAAAACAGCCTATGTGTTTCCACCAAGGCCTTGCTGATATCCCTTCTAGAATTCAAATCAAACATATTCAAGAACATCAAGTGATCAAACAACACAAACACAACTCAGAAAATTTATAAGTACCTGTTTTTTCCCTCTACCTTCTTATTACTGACCAAAATTATAATGGACAAACCCCCAAAATGCAGCAACTTTACCCTATGACTTCTATTATTTCCTGGAACATACATGTATTCACTTACTGGTTAAGAAACAATTCAATAAATGAATCTTTCTTAAGAGGAAAAGAATACCAGGTTATAATAAGTTGCTGAGGGCTGACCCTTATCTTGCCCTTTCCTTAGAAAAATACCCACAGCTCGGTGAAAGGAGCCCTGAGTCAGGAAGGTAATTGCCTGTTATTTTAGATGACATCAGCAAATTTCTAACTAGAAATATTTGTACAGTATTTCTTATAAGAAGGGAAACATTTCCATCCAACAGCTGGTCCTCGCTTGAAATGGAAGAAAATGGAAACATTTTTAGATGGAGGGTGAAGGAAAAAACTAACTTATTTTTTGCATTTTCAACATGTTAATGCTTTGGGAAAATGTCTGTATTACACTTCTAAGGAAAATAATCAGGCAGTAAAACAGCACACAGAAAAATGTGATGTTTAAAAGTATTACACAGTCAAACACACACTTATAATCCAAATGCCCTCATGTCACATGTATGTATGTGTGTGTGTGCGTGTGTGTGCGTGTGTGTGTGTGTAATATATATATATATATATATATTAGTGACATTTCTTGTTTAGTTTAGAGAGAATAATTCCTTGAAAATTTTAATGAACTGTCTTATGTAACATCTAATTTTGATCTCTATCAGAACACACACTATAATCCAAATGCCCTCATGTCACAAGTATGTATGTGTGTGTGCGCGTGTGTGTGCATGTGTGTGTGTGTAATATATATATATATATATTAGTGACATTTCTTGTTTAGTTTAGAGGACTTTTATCCCCGCCAGCATGCATTCTGTTTCTTGAAACTACCACCCCCGAAAACTTCCTTAGTCTTGGCTGTCCGCTTGAAGAGGCCTATGTGAGCTGCCATGCAGCTTGTCCATACTCTAACTCCAAGGTGTCTGCCATAAGACATTTCTCCAGCTCCGACCCTCTGTAGCTGGTGACTACCCTCAGAGGTGCCAGAAGCACCCTCTGAGAAGTCACTGTTAATGGTGTCCTTTGTGAAATCCCAGTTCTATGACGACAGTGCTATGGGAAGTCTCTCAAAGCTGCCACTTCCAAGTGAGAGGGTGGTGCTGGATTGCAGGTAGAGTTAGGAAATGGGCTGATTGAGTTCAACAAATCATCACTTTAGGTGTCTAAGCAACATTGCTCATTTCCACTGCCTACCAAGTTCAAGAAAGCAAATGTTCAGTGTCTCCTTTTCAATTTTTTTCCTGTACTAGCAAACCAATTAATATACTAAAATAATAATAACATCCCCCACAAGGGAAAAAAAAGTTTATTTTCTAGCTAAACAAGAAAAACTATTAGGCAAAAAGACATTTCTCTCTCTCTCTCTCTCTCTCTCTCTCTCTCTCTCTCTCAACACCTACCCAATACAAGATAATTTTTGATATAAAAATGAAGTGTCCCAGAACTTCTAAGAGAAGGCCCCACAGCGCTTGCATCCTTCACAGCTGAGCTTTATCAAGGCACTTCCAAAAAAGGGAAGGGGAATCTGCAGCCCTCTTCATAGTTCCTGCTGGGTAACCTCAGGCAGGGGCTAAATTAGCACCTCCTTAGATCCAAGAGCCAGTGTACCCAGTGGTCAGAGGGGGACCGTCCAGACCACAACTCCTCAGATCCATAAGGGACACACTCAGGGTGCAGTCTCAGTGAGCATCAAAGCCCCACTGAAGCAAGTCGCGCCCCAGAAGGGTGTCTCCAGCACAGAAGTTCTCCCAC
>NW_006297660.1:1327812-1334614 GCF_000327345.1 Myotis davidii
AGAGGGAGAGGCATTGATTGGACTGTCGGGCTTTGGAGGGAGGGTAGGGGAGGGTGGGGGTAAAGGGGAAAGAGCAACCAAAGGACTTACATGCAGGCATATAGGCCTAACCAATGGGCACGGACAACAGGGGCGGGGGAGGGCAAGAGTGGGGGGGGTAGAGGGTCACGTGGGGACAAGGACACATATGTAATTTCTTAATCAATAAAAAATATATTTTAAAAAAAAAATGAAGTGTCATTTTTCGGTCTTCGAACATAACCTGACAAATATTAATATTACTAAACCATAATACTAATATCTATGTTCAGATTAAACATGACCTCTATTCCTATATGAATATATGAATATGTTTTTGCTTTGTATTTATACAACAAAAGTACCACTTCTCTTCATTTTTTTCTAAAGTAATAAAAGAATTTTACCGAATCATAGATAAGGAATAGTGAAAGGAAAGTTTGTTAAAAAATAAATAAATAAAAGCATATACTAAAGTAAAACAGTTATCCCTGAATTAAGAAAATAAGTATAATTTATTTTAATGTTTATACAGATATACATTGAAATGATTAAAAATGTTATTAATATGTTAGTGTATATTTTATATTCTAAAGCAGTGGTTCTCAACCTTCCTAATGCTGCCACCCTTTAATACGGTTCCTCATGTTGTGGTGACCCCAACCATAAACTTATTTTCATTGAACCGGTGACTTCTTGGTTCATAGGTCGACCCTCAACCACTGAGCCATGCAGGCAGGACAATTTATTATTATTTTTCAGTCTTTCAAATCTATGAATAAAAGTATCTTTGGAAATGTTGCTTCTTTTTAATTACTTTGTACATTCAAAGTTACTACACTGTGCTTTTTCTGCACATGTAGTTTTATTATAAGTTTCCTATCCTATCTCTGCCCCCATTCCTACTTAATTATTTATTTTTAGCTTTTTGTACATATTCTGGGCATGTAGGTCTTGGTGTGTGGATTGGGTCATCCTGAATTCTTGCGTATGCAGAAGAAAAAAGGATATGACAGTAGCAGGTAGTTTCATGATGGAAAAAATAATCCTGCAGCATTTTAGTTTAGTTCTTATTACAGTTTATTTTGCTATTAATCAAGATCAGAATTGTGGAGCCAGGGAGAATAGAGCGTGTGAATAGCCAGCATAGTACAGGGATTCTATAATGCAAAGAAACAAGCAAAGATCCCAGAAGTGTGTGGAACAAAAATAAGAAATTAGGAAAATGATGGGATGTTGAGGAAGATAAATGTACATCTAGGAGGCAGAAACATTCTGTAGGTTGGGTTTCTGAGGGAGATACATTCCAGAAGCAGGACAAAACCAGTGCTGTCACAGAATTCTGGGCCATAGCTTTCACATGCAAATAGACCTCAGCTGTGTACAAAAGTTAGCTCTCTTTCAGGAAACCAGACAATGATCAGGATGAGCCTCGTGGGTCTGAGAAGTCATCAAATTATATTTAACCTGGAAAAATGTGGCTATTCATGAACAGGGAAATATTTGAATAAATTATAGTGAAGGGGGAACTATGACGCCATAGATAATAGCTTGCTCCACATGTATTAGAATATATGGAGAATTATTCAGCATGGACAAGCAGTTTTTAATATATTTCTGTTGAGACAAGTAAATGTCTATTATCTGATTTTTCCAGTGGCACAAAGAAACAAGTTGAAAGGGTAATATTTTGAACACATTATTATATTTTTGTGAAACAATTAAAAAGTGTTTGTGAAAGAGAATAAAAAAGAGAAATAGAGAAAAAAAGATGCAGGACAATCAATTCAGGTACTGAAAATAGATTTTCTTGGTAGGAAAGCAAGAGAAGTTTGGAAAGTCATCATATTTAAGGTGCATGTAGACAGTTCAATTCAAAATTAGTAATGTTTACTTTTTATAATTTAATAAAGGGTATGTAGAAATATAAAAAATCAAGTAGCTACCATATTATATTAGTTTCTTTTAGCTTTCTTCATAGCCTGTGTGATACAGAATTTTTCATTTTTTCTGTAGTAAATCTGTCAAGCTTCACACCTTTTTTGAATTTTCTGTTTTAATATATCTTCAAATTATTTCAATGTTAGTGTTTTATAAATGAATATGTTTTGGAATAAATTGAGGGACATGCTTACTATTTAACTTTAACCAACTGTATCAATCTGTGTACACTCTGAATTACAGTGACATTATAATAAAACATATTTTCATAATAAACTAAATTTCAAACTTCAACCATATATCTCTTACTTATATTTTTTTCAAATATTTGTTCTCTTAGTCTGTTCAGGTTGCTATAATAAACTACCATATACTGAATGTCTTAAGAAACAAAAAAATATTTCTATATTTCTAGAGGCTGATAAATCCAAGATCAAGGCTACCTACCAATTTAATATCTAGTAAGGGCCCACTTCCTGATTCATAGCCAACTGTCTTCTTGCTGTGACCTTACATGGCAAAAGGGGCAAGAGGGCTCTCTGGGATTTCGCTCTCTTTTTTCTTTTTTTCTGCGCTATCTATAATAATAAAAGTGTAATACGCTAATTAGACCAAACGTCCTTCCGGACGATTTTCCAGACGACCTTCTGGATGAAGCCGGGCCTGTGAGGGAAGCCCAGGTCCTGGGTGCCAGAGGGAAGCCAGTGCCAGCAGCTGGGAGAAGGAAGGCCTATTCTTGCACAAATGTCATGCATTGGGCCTCTAGTCTTTTAAAAGAGCATTTATTCCATTCATGAAGGCTCAACCCTAATGACTTAATCACCTCCCAAAGGTTCTATCTCCTAACTTCATCACATTGGGAATTAGAATATAAGTTTGGAGGGATACAACATTCAGTCCATAACATATGCCAAAAATTTTAAAGTTCTGAAAATTATTTAAATAAGCAATGAAATAAAAAATGTGTGATTTTACAAGAGGCAATTATTTTAAGAGTACAGAAATAATTTTTTATGTAATTTAAACATTTTAAAAACAGTTATTAATGTTAAGGAAATTGTGTGCACTTATTTTAAAAAGGTTAAGAACTAAGGTAGAAAATTTAAATGATTTTTCAGCCTAAGGGTACACTCCAGTGCTTATAATTTTTCACTAGGAAGATTATTAATGATTATGAAAGGGTTACCAAATTGAATCTATAATGATCTTTTATAATCTTAAGTTTTAATTCTCTACATGGAATTGTAATTTATATTTTATTATGCATTAAAATTAATAATAGTACATTTTAGACATTTGTTACACTTGGGTTAATATAATTATGTACTATCTATAACAAATGCTACCTACCACATTCCTTCAACTCCCATCACCCTATAAAATATTAACTGATGTTTTGAAAAAAATATATATATCTTTTCATACAGACTAAAGTTTAATTTTAAGTTATAAAACCATGCATAATGTTATTTCCTTGTGTTGAAAATATAATCAATTCTGCTAGTTTCCATTCAGCTGAATTAGTTCTTCATAAGATTTAATGGGGATATCACTTTGTAGATTAATGTAACTTCAGCCCATTATACATAATGGCAGTCAAATTAATTCAGTAAAACTTTGACCAAATTCTGGGTAGTAAACCAAGTAAAATTAATCAGCTTCTTGCTGTACATCATGTTACACTTAGAAGTGTATCATATGAATATAAATTATGCAAATTATTTCTGTCTTTTCTAAATAGTAGCAAGTATTCTGTGCTGTTTAACTATTGTAAATTATCTAATCATCAAAATGTTCCATTATTCATAAATTCTGTTATAAAAGTATCAAATGGGCCCTGCCGGTGTGGCTCAGTAGTTGAGCATCACCTATGAACCAGGAGGTAACAGTTCGATACTCAGTCAGGGTACATGCCTTGGTTATGGGCTTGATCCCCAGGGCCCCACATGCAGGAAGCAGCCAATCAATGAGTTCCTCTCATCATTGATGTTTCTATCTCTCTCTGAAATCAATAAAAATAAATTTAAAAAAATAAAATAAAAATATCAAATGATTTAAATCAATTGTGTAATCATGTACTTTACATTAATTAATAAGAGCAGTTTAACTAAAACTATAAGAAATAAAAGAATTGCATATGTTTGGTCAAATAATCCAGTAATACATATGCTATTCTACCCACATGGTCATTGGCTGTATTACAGCTAACTTACTAAGAATGCTGAGGTAAAATACTTAACTATTAATAATTTGACTTCCTAAACAGACTCCTGAGATAAAAAATAAAATTCCACTTGAATAAAAAGAAACAACAACACTCTTTTTAAAAGAAAATAAAGATAGGCTATGGACCATGATCCATTAGCCTCAGAGAGCTCAATGGAGCTGAAGCCACATCTGCCTACCTCTAACAGAGTCAACACCTCCTGTTCCCTTGGTGGTACGCACTTGAGGTAATCTCTTTGGTGTGAGAAAGACTTTCTCCAAGAGCTGGTGCCATGTCAATTCAGGATCATGCAATAAATCTATACCTACTAGTATGTCCTGAAACTTGGCTAAGGTAATCAAAACCACCGTGTTTGCATACCATCCTTCCCCCTTACCTCTTCTGAATCACTCTACACAGAAAATGTAACATTTCAGGACAGAAATATGTTTTTTGCTGAGGAAGACTCTGTTGAAGAGGAAAGGAAATATCACAAGTTTATCTATCAGTGGAATGCATTCTTGTTGCTATTTCAATAAATATATTTTGATCAACTTCATGTTTAAGCTTAGCAAGAACAAGGAACACAGTGATAGACAAGGCAGACAGGAGTCTTGAGCTCAAGGATACTACTGATTGGTTGATGGAGTCAAATATTAAACTTTAAAAATATGTAATTTCTCTCAATTGCAGGTTGTGAGAAATGTTATGAAGGATGTATAGAGGGTGAAATGAAATATATAGGGGGTAGATCACAAGAAACTGGCTTGGAAGCAGTATCAGAATAGTCTCCTGATTTGGAGAACAATTAAAGAGTTGGGCAGTTTTGACATTAGCATTCTCCCATGAAACCTAGCTCAGAGATGGGCTAGATTTCCCTCCAAAGCACCGAAGTGCAGTGGAGTGAAAATCCACCATAATGGCAAAGTGCAAATAAATAATTATAAGATGGAGAATGTGTAACATTAATAAAAGTTGGTAGAGAATAAAAGTTTTTAGAGTTTGAATAGGTCAGGACTTTAGAAAAAAAATGAGTAGTTGGTTTATGATTGGTGCCTTTCTCCAGAGAACCAATATACATACCAATATCTCCATATAGATCAATCAGTAGGTCTATACACATATATGCAAATACATAAACACATAGATAAGTACGTGTATTAAGAGATTTAAGAAATTGATTCATGGCCTGTCGGTGTGGCTCAATGGTTGAATGTTCACCTATGAACCAGGAGGTCGTAGTTCCATTCTTTGTCAGAGCACATCCCATGCCAGGGTTGCAGGCTTGATCCCCACTGGGGGCAGCTGAGCAATGATTCTCTCTCATCATTGATGTTTCTATCCCTCTGTCCCTCTTCCTTCCTCTCTGAAATCAATAAAAAAGGAAAAAGAAAAGAAAAAAGAATTAGTGCTTTGACATATAATTTTATATAAGATGTGCATCATTGTTACTAAAGAATTTAATAAATCTGTGAATATATTCATCTTTTTTTTTCTTTGTGGGAATTTTCTTCAATTTCTTTATATTTGTTCTTAGCACTAGTTATTTCTAATTTAGTTGTATTAAGTTTTCTGGGGATTGTTAATCTCTCTACTATGCAAGAGATGGAATCAGGGCTTATGAGTAATTAGTAGAATTAAAACAAAAAAATTAACTACATATTGATATATAATTATTTACAAAAAGCTGTACATATTTAATATATACAACTTGGTGGGTTTGGAAATAAACACACATATGTGAAATGATCATCATGGTCTATACTAGAAACATATCCATCACCTCCAAAAGGTTCCTCTTGACCTCTTTACTAGTATTATCATTATTACATTTTTGTTTTTATCCAAAACCCACCAGAGTCTTAGAAATAATAGTTTGCAATTCTAACCTTATATTAACATATTTAACCAGTAGTATCACCTGTAGTTATGGTATAATAAAACATAAATTTATGAGATAATAGTCACAGTGAATGGTAACATATAATTAGAATTTTGTACAGTGTTTTACAAAGACTGACATTTGAAAGAGTCACATCACAGACAATAAAGTACTTCCTGATTTAAGTTATGAGTATTTAGAAAAGTGCTGATATGATAATAATGTTTGCTCTGTCTCCAAAAAATGCATAGTGTTGCTGAAATGAGCCATAAGCATGCTATTGAGTATGAGTTAAAAAATTTGTGCTCTTTTTTTATGAACACACTAGAGGCTTGGTGCACAAAATTTATGCCCTGGGGGGTGGGTATCCCTCAGCCCAGCTTGCACCCTCTCCAACATGGGACCCCTTATGGGATCAGGCCTAAACTGGCAGTCAGACATTCCTCTCACAATCCAGGACTGCTGTCTCCCAACCGCTCACCTGCCTTCCTGCCTGATTGCCCCTAACTGCTTCTGCCTGCCAGCCTGATCACCCCCTAACCATGCCCCTGCCAGCCTGATTAACACTTAACTGCTTCCCTGCTGGCCCAATTGCCCCCAATTGCCCTCCCCTGTTGGCCTGGTTGCCCCTAACTGCCCTGTCCTGCTGGCCTGGTCTCCCCTGTTCTACCTTCAGGCCTGGTCCCTCCCAACCGCTTTCCGCTGCAGGACTGGCCCCCCAAAACTACCCTCCCCCCCCGGCCCAGTTGCCCCTA
>NW_006297660.1:1334659-1335089 GCF_000327345.1 Myotis davidii
TGGGAAATCCCTCTCACAACCCAGGACTGCTAGCTCCCAACTGCTCACCTGCCTGCCAGCCTGATCACCCTCTAACCATCCTCCCCTGCGCCCAATTGCCCCCACCTGCCCTCCCCTGCCAGCCCAGTCACCCCAACTGCCCTCTCCTGCTAGCCTGGTTGCCCCCAATTGGCCTCCCCTGCTGGCCCAGTTGCTCCTAACTGACTTCCCCTGCAGGCCTGTTCCCCCCCAACTGCACTCTCCTGCAGGCCTGTTTGGCCCTAATTACCCTCCCCTGCCAGCCGGTCGCCCCTAATTTCCCTCCCCTTCAGGCCTGGTCCCCACCAATTGCCCTCCCTCCCCTGTTGGCTGATTGCCCACAACTGCCCTCCCCTGCCGGCCATCTGTGTGATGATGGGATGGTCAATTTCCATATTACCTCTTTATTATT
>NW_006297660.1:1335221-1346050 GCF_000327345.1 Myotis davidii
ACGCCCCTGCCAGCCTGATTAACACTTAACTGCTTCCCTGCTGGCCCAATTGCCCCCAATTGCCCTCCCCTGTTGGCCTGGTTGCCCCTAACTGCCCTGTCCTGCTGGCCTGGTCTCCCCTGTTCTACCTTCAGGCCTGGTCCCTCCCAACCGCTTTCCGCTGCAGGACTGGCCCCCCAAAACTACCCTCCCCTCCAGGACCAGTTGCCCCTAACATCCCTCCCCTGCCAGCCTGGTAGCCCCCAACTGTCCTCCCCTGCAGGCCTGGTCCCCCCAAACTGTCCTCCCTCCCTTGCTGGCCTGATCACCCCCAACTGCCCTCCCCTGCCGGCCATCTGTGTGATGATGGGATGGTCAATTTCCATATTACCTCTTTATTATATAGGATTAATATAGTAAATTTAGTTGAAGTTTTATCTCATTTTGTAAAATCGGGAAATAAATACTGTAATAGTTACTGTATATATCACTATTGCATCATAAATAGAATATCTGACACATGTGACATTATTTCTCTCCATATATAAATGTACATACATATAGTGGTTAATATAAATCACATCCAATTTCATTTTAAAATAACATGTAGAATGACATGTTTATGTTTATTTGTATGTATATATAATGTGTCTACACAAGAAATACACACAAATTCAGTCTCATACACACAAATACATGTATTTTACACATATGTATATACATTAATTTATTTAAAGATGTCTTATCATGATGTCTTATGATTATTCAAATACATTAATAAAATTTATACTTGTTGAACAAGAAAAGGTTAATTTTTTTAACATAGCAAGCAGTAGGTTCAAAACAAGTTCTGCCACTGAGAATGACTAAAGCATGCTGCCTTTCCTTAAAATCATATCTGATTGGTTAAATGTAAAAGGTGGTATTTGGCTTGTTTCTATTCTAAACACTATTGGGTTTAATTTGAACTTATAGATTGCAGTGAATATAAAATGCTCAAAATATTACTTGAACAGAGATAACGATTGTGGTATTATGTTAATGGACAATATGTTTTTCTAATCCAAATATTGACAATTCTTTTTAAATATACATTCTGGGACTCTATAATTAATTTCATTTTCATACACACAATATGGCATGCTTAATTTTTTTCTAAATAAAGAAGTTAATTTAATGCCACTCTTTGTTTTAAAGATTAAAGTATTTCTTATTCACTATTCTTATAGACATTTTTTGATTTTTTATATTCACCTGTTCTCTTTTCCCCTCTCCCCAGTCTCTTATCTTCCTTTTTTCTTCCTGTCTCCTCTCTACTTTCTCCCCAGTTAGATATCAGCAAGAGACTTTTGCTGTGCTTCTATAGTTAAAATGTTTGGGAATGATTCTAAGCTGTAAGTGAGTGTTAATTTATATGATTGACTAGTTTTCAAATAGCCCAGCAGACATGACTGAATTAATTTCAGTATTGGGAGAAATTACATTTTTGTCCTAAGACTCTAAAGAGGAATGTAATGGTGAATAATTAAGTAAAGAATATGGTCTATAGTTAATAAATCAATTTATGGACTGCTTCTTATTCCCTAAATTGAATATGCTATGTAAATATAAAGTGTTTATCTTAAAGCCTTAAAATCAAAGGTTAAAAAAATCTAATCTTGATTGAAGAAAAAAGTAGGAGGCATGTCAGCTCAGCTCAAGTCACTCAAATATATTTTAGTTCTGTTTATTTCAAATTCATGACAGACAGAATATTATTAAAAATATCTTCAAATCCTGCCCTAGTTTCCTGGACTAACTAGGTTTTAAAAATCAATGCTAGGCTATCTCTTCAGGGGGAAATATATATAATACCTCATTTTGAATAATCTTTTCTCATTTCCTTCCCTTAGTTTTATAGGATGAGTCAAATCAGTTTATTGATTCACAAAGATTCTCCTAATAAGTCAACTGGTTCCAACACTGTTGGTGTGAAAAAATACACTGGATTATCTGCTTAATACTTGTTTACTTTCTTCTATAGTGAGCCCTGATTTGCTCATACTTTTCTTTCCACCCTCCCCAGGGTGGAGTTAATTTCCATTAAATTACAATAACTTTGGTCATTCTTTTCCCTGTGCTAGTAGTGATTCATTTAGGAATGAGCATATAATGCATTCTGACCAAGGGACACTCTGTGGAATCTGCAGAGTTCTCTGGGGAAATTTCTCACCTTAGCACAAAAGCCAAACTGCTGAGGAGGACAGAGTAGATGAAAAAATCTGGTGTAGTATATGGCTTTTTTATGGCTCTGAATTAACCTACCTTCAAATAGTCATACCTTCAGATTTTGAAGTGAGCTAATAAGTGTCTTACTGTTCAAACCATGTGGAGTGGGAATATCTACACTAATAAAAAAGAAACATGCAAATTGGTGTCACTCTGCTATGCCCAACAGCCAATCAGAGTGGCTATGCAAATTAACCTAACAAAGATGGTTATTTATTTGCATATGCTGGCGCAGCAAAGACTGAAGGCTCTGGCCAGAGTGAAGACCAAAGACTGAAGACTGAAGAGGCTTGGCTTCTCTGCTGCAGCCGCAGTGGAGACACCTGGGTCCCGGGTGCCAGAGGAAAACTGGTGCCGGCAGCCAGGGGAAGGAAGGCCTATTGCACGAATCTTCCTGCAACGGCTTCTAGTTAATAATAACATCCATCAACATTCCAATAGACAGTACTATGGTTAAGAACTGTCGTGTACCATTTGAGTCCATCTTTACCATTTGTGTCCATCTTTATCTGTAGCACATATAAATCTTCCCATCCTCTTTTTAAATTAAATTTTATATTAAACTAGAGGCCCAGTGCATGAAATTCAGGAAAGGGAGGTTCCCTAGAGGCCACTGGCTGCTGGGTGGGACCTCCCATCCCCCAGCCACCTGCTGCCACAGGCAGCTGGGGTGGGGCCAGCTGGGCAGAGGGGCCACAGGCAGTTGGCCAGCCAGCCCTGGTCGAATTACTTGTTGAACTCTCTTTCGAACTCCCAGTCAAGGGGACAATTTGGATATTAGTATTTTATTATATAGGATTAAGTTCAAACATAAAACAATGGTATGTTGATATTTTAAAAACAGTAATACTCCAGAGGCATAATATTTTCTAATGGAAATAATTACTCTGGTAATTTTACTTATAAAGTTCATATATTTCTGTAATAATCCTTTACTGTGAAGTTCAGTCTTCCAGTTTCCTCTGTTGTGACATTATTTTCTTAAAGTAATAATATATTACATTACCTAACAGTGAATCTATGAGGATTGTAAATGATGTAACAGGTTATTTCCACAAGCATCAGGAATTAAACCAAACATGCCAGGGTAGTTTTCTATATACCTGGTGCCTGTACAACTCATTGGCTAACACTAGTTTATACTACAGATGCCTCCAAGATACTTGGCATGCAGGTTGGGAGTAAAGTGTAGCTGAGTGACCTTTCTTATTGCTCCATTCTTTCAGTTGTATTTCTCTGATTAGGGACCATCAAATTGTTCCTGGGATTTAGATCAATAAAACTTTTTGGGTGGCTGTCATAAAAGTTAATAGGTAAAAGAGTATTTCTTTCTTGAAATTTTTGTAGAATGATTTCTACATTCCACTTGACTTCAGCTAAAGAAAACTGGCCTATAAAATTGCTTTTTAATATTCCAGAGTGAAATGCCACGTAAAGGGCTACATTTCCAATGAAAGCCTCTGAAAATGACCCCTATGTCCTGTGTGCAAAAGTAATTGCCCTCTTTTCTGCAGTGAAAAAATTTTATTAATTCTCAAAGTTCTATAATCTTTATATTCATCATTTTACCCACTGTACCCAGGGCTCTATTCTTAAAAATCAGGACAGTGTTCTGAAATTGATAGCTGACATTTACTTGAATGAAAAGAGGCATCATTTAATGTGAACTTTCATTTCGATCTTTCCATACTCCGGTTCCATTCCACACATTATTTTCATTTTTCATAGACTCAAAAACCAGTATTCCCTGAACAAGCTCATTTTTAAGTGACTCATCTAAGAAATAAAATTTATTTATGCCCTAGATGTCCAGAATATAAACACTCTAATATTAACTTTTTATCTAACAGTGGGGTGATTATAGCGAAAGATCTAGAGCATGCATTTGGACTCCATGACATTCTATACTTATGAGATGTGGTTTAATGTGAATGAAATTTGTGAAGCCTGAAGGTTAAAATGACATTCCTGTGCCAGATAGTCTATGGTTGCCAAATCCACAGGATAAAGAGGTAAAATAGATACCAGAGGACTTGTATGCATGCATATAAGCCTAACCAATGGACACAGACACCAGGGGGGTGAGGGCATGAGTGGGAGTGTGTACGGGGGCAATGGGGGTATAAGGACACATATGTAATACCTTAATCAATAAAGAAAAAAATAGATAATGATTTTAAATAAATTTTACAGAATGGTCAAACTTTAGAGTTTCTCCCACAACACTTTAATATGTATAATGCCTTCAGGTTTTTTATTTAGAAATGAAGTCAATAACATGACTACTACTATTATAATAATTTTCCATAGCCCAAATCTATAATGCAACAACTGACTCATCTATTTGGAGGGATAACTGACATTCTCTGAAGCCCCAGACAGAACGTCGTTGACTTCAATTAGCACGTGAGTTAAGGAATTAAATGGGGTTGGCAAAGTATTTGGACCTAATAAGTTTGAAATATACATACATAACATTTCTGAAGTTTGTTCTTTTGTAAGCAAAATTACAAATCATCTATCTAATAAACACCCAATGGTCATAATGCTGTAATGACCAAAGGTACGTCACCAGGAGGTGCATGGAGCACCTCTTGGTCCTGCGCCCAGACTCTGATATCAGCAAGACATGCAGCAGGCGGATGGGGCCTCCCAGTGAAGAGGGCGTGGGGGATGGGCACCGGGCAGATGGGGGCAGGGAGCGCGGGTCCCCAGTGGAGGTGCTCCAGCCGCAGGGGCAGGAGCAGGGGTGCACATGGCCAGCAGTGGGGGGAGGAGGCACGCAGGGGAAGGGCACGAACTGGGAGAGGAATTGAGGCAGAAAGTAAACGCTGTTACTAAGGGAAAGAACCAAATGGTTCAGAGCAGCCAATGGCTCAGACACTCAACACTGGGGAGAGAGGAATGGGGACCAGCCAGGCACAAATGAGCTCCTGAGCCTGGTGGCGGCAGGATCTGGGGTCCCACGGGAGTGCGCAGTGGGTCTGGGATCCCGCAGGCATGCACAGCAGATCTAGGGTCCCACCAGCGTGTGCGGCAAAGTCTGGGGTCCTGCCTTCCTCCCACCACCCGCCTTTCCCTCCCTCCTCCCACAGGGCGCTGGCAGCGTTAGCAGCATCCCTGGAGCGATTTGGGTGCAGGCAGCATCCACAGAGCCTGTGAGGTGTCCTGGGGCAGTGGACATGGCCCTGATGGCAGGCTAGGCCTAGGGGACCCTACACATGCACGATTTAATCATGCGCTGGGACTATAGAGATTATATAATTTCTGATCCAAACAATAACTTAAATACGGGAGGTTGAGAGATATTTTTAGATTAAATCTTAAATTATTACTGAATATCTGCTTGTTTTGCTGTGATATCTACTTTCAATTTATTTATTTTTATACTTATGATTTTATATATACTATTCATTAAATGAAAACATTATAGTTATGATGTTATTTATAGTTATAACAGTTAAAAATGGAAAAAGAAATAACCATAAATATATACAATATTACCTTGCATATAATGATAGACTTAGGGGAAATAATATTCTAACCTACATTTAATATGGGCTAATTATCATTATTAATTACTATTATAATATTTATTTTCCATTATGTACAATAACCTTTCACAACTTATATTTGTTCTCCATTAAGTGTTGAATTATTTTTGGCATGAATCACAGTAGAGTTCTGGAGGATCTTCTTCTGTCCTCAAATCTCAATTTGAATTTCCTTATTAAGTAGTAAATCCATTCACTTTAACATGGAACTCTTTAAATTGCAGAAGTTAGGTGGGATTAGGCCCAGCCCCTCTCTCAACCCTGCCCTTGCTACCAGTCTTGAGATGGTTTCTGCCTTTCCTTGTTTAAAATTTTCCTCTTTAGCATGTCTTCAGTTGTTAATTCAGGGTGAATATTTCCCAATTTAGTTTAAGTGCCAGTTTGGTTCTGGGAGGAGATGTGAGAAATATCTACCTACTCTGCTGCCATCTTGAAACCAGCTGTCTAGGTTAGGCCTCTAAACTGGTGTATTTTATTAATGGTAGAATGGCAATATACACTAGAATGGGTAAAATGGTAAATAGGTACAGTGTGGCCTCAAATTATATTTAAAGAAAAACTATAACAACTAACTACTCCTTCCATGATTTTAGAAGAAAAACAGAATGCGTAATTGAAATCTCTTTAAACAAGGAGGATGATATGCCTTCAAAATACATTCATTCAGTGGAGTGAGTGGTTCAAGTCATATCTTATATGAATATATAAAACCATTCTCAGTTTTTTCAGTTTTGGAATGAAGACTTCCACATTATTTTAAAAGATTGTCAGAATCTTCCAAAATCTTCTCAGTTAGTTAATGAGTTCAATTCAGTCATTTTAAGACATGTTAAGTTTCTGGTTGTCAAGCAGAAACCTCAGAGTTCTGATAAAATGACCTTAGAAGAAAGAGTAAATATTATAGACATGTGTTGAGTCAACTCCTACAAGGCACTCATCTTTTCCTACAACAATCTCACTTTTACAATATGCTAAAGCAAAGCCCATCCTTTCTATTTAACTATGTCTCATGATGGTGTTCTGAAAAACAAAACATTCTTTAAATCCCAATTAAGACAAATATCCATCATGTAATACTTTAGTGATGTTTTATAAAATAGAATTCTTTTCCTTAAGTTTTTAAAATAATAATCCTGAGAGTCATAAGTTTTCAACCAAAACTCATATTAACAATATTAAAATGATTTTACAGTTATAAACACTATCTGAAGTAATATATCAAGAAACATGATAAATAGAAACACATTATATTGAGGAGGTTGTCTTATGGTCTGTCATAGAGGTCACTCTTCTCCTCCATCTGATTTAATATCCTGTTTAGCATTTCAATTAAGGATTTTATAAGAGCAAGTAAATGGAATATTAATAAGGTTCTCATATGAAACAAAAACAGAGAGGTGCTACAAACTATATCAAAACCAGAAATAATACAAATAGACATAATGAGGTTAGTATCAGACAGAGTATAGAACAAAATTAAATAAGCTTGCAGGAAAAATGAGTTAATGTGCATTTCCCAACTCAGGCATGTAAGATTTTCCAAAAACAAATGTTTAGATGAAATGAACAAAAGGAACAAAAATACTGTGCTTGGGGAATGCTTGGACATATTATAATATTATACCTTATACAAAGGTACATAGCAACCTGAATACAACTATGGAAATTAAGATCTAAACTAGTAAATACAATGCTTTTCCAATTCACCATTTTCAAAAATAAATATTAAGATGCACATATATTTGATTAAAGAATTAAAATATATACCTAAGCTAAAAATCATTAAATAAATAATGTTCAATTCTTCTATCTTGAAAATAAATCTTTATAATCACTTGAAGTTCAAGTATGAGTTCCCTATCCTCAGTTTAAGAATCCTGTTCTGTTTCATGATGGCATAAGGAGAGCTAGATGCTGGGCTCCAGGTCCCCTAGCTCTGTAATTTACAACAAAGGTCCTTGCCCTCAGCTCTGTGGCCATCATCATCCACACATTCCAGCACTCTCCAAAACTCTGTAAACAGCAGCTGCATGACTTTCTCTCAGGCTTAGGGATAAACACATCAGTAGCATGACCCTCTCTCAGGACAAAGCCAACACCAGACCTAGACATAAGTTCATTGTTATGAAAAGAAGTCTAATGTCCTGGGAGCCTGGGCCATACTCTACAGAGATGACATAAAATCAAGTATACATGAACACTTGGCCCTATTAGTGTCTTAAGAGATTAGCTAGAAAATACCCAGAATATATATTCTATATAAGAGCCAACCAACGTATTTCTCTACTCAGCATTTTAAAATTGTACTGTGTGAGGAAAATAAAATGTATAAAAGATACTATTATTGCATCATTAAGCTACTCAGCTGATTGAAGGCAGCATGTTAAGAAGTACAGAGTGACAGATTTTGTAGGACCTAATATATGTAGTGCAGTGACAAGAACATATATATTAAATTGCAATTGAGAAAGCTTTGTTTATAATTAAATAGCTCATGGTCACAAAATTTCTTAGGCTGACTTCACTGGAAACAGAGCCTGAGACAGGGATTTAGGTGCACATGGTTAGTCAAAGGACTTCTCTATTCATCTCAGGAGAAAGGGAGTGAAGTAAGCAGATTAGGGCAGCGGATGGAGCTAATTGAGGATGAGATCACAGCTGGGGGTTAGATTCAGTCTGATTCCATAAGTTCTGTAACATAATGAATCCCACGAATTGGTCTCAGCTAGAGGCAAGAGAATCTTAAGTATTGTTATCAGCTAATCATTGACTATAGGCTGCTCCCTGTGGTTGAGCATAACCTATCCTATTTTTTTTAAATATATTTTATTGATTTTTTACAGAGAGGAAGGGAGAGAGATAGAGAGTCAGAAACATCGATGAGAGAGAGGCATCGATCAGCCACCTCGTGCACATCCCCCACTGGGGATGTGCCTGCAACCCAGGTACATGCCCTTGACCGGAATCGAACCTGGGACCTTTCAGTCCGCAGGCCAATGCTCTATCCACTGAGCCAAACCAGTTTCGGCCCTATCCTATTTTGACAGCAGTAATTCTTTGAAAGAGGGGGAAGCTATAAATCATAAAAAACAATCTCTCAAGGGAGCTGGAATATACTGTCCTACTAAAGATAATCTAAATGGGGTTCCACCTTTAGTCTCCACAATGTTCCACTCATTGTACAGATCAGATCTACTACTTTTCACATTTTGTTTATTATCTCTAGGCTAATGATTGGCCACAATTTCTGAGAAATTTTATAATAAAAAGGTCAGTGCAATGAATAGCAGCACACACTGCTGTAGTTGGTTTAAGACTACAATTGATATCCATCATCTACCTCTTCTGCTACTCAATCAAGACTGTCCCCTTACCCTTAACTTGTACTTTTATTAGTCTACTAGAGGCCCATTGCACAAAGAGATTCGTGCAATAGGCCTTCCTTCCCCTGGCTGCCAGCACCGGTTTTCCTCCGGCACCCGGGACCCAGGCCTTCGCTCCAGCCACAGTGGAGAAGCCAAGCCTGGAGGCTTCTCCACTCTGACTGCAGCAGAGAAGCCACGCCTCTTCAGTCTTCAGTCATCTTCAGTCTTCAGTCTTCTTCAATCTTAAGTCGTCTTCAGTCTTTGCTTCGCACCTAAATATGCAAATTAACTGCCATTTTTGTTGGTTTAATTTGCATACTCATTCTGATTGGTTGGTGGGCATAACGGAGTGACACCAATTTGCATGTTTCTCTTTTATTAGTGTAGATGTGTTTTCCTGGTGGAGACTTTCTTGATCAATGACAATTTTGCGCCATAGTTATCCTGCATTTTTCAAGGTGAGTGTCTTTACTGGCCCATTTTCAATTAAAACTAGACAGATGAGCACCAAGAAATACCCAGAGGACCTCCTGATTGCCAAGTACAATCTGTCCTACTTTCATTATGAAACAGAAGCCATCATGATCATCACAATTAATTACCTTTGCCAGCATAGTAACTTCCTATACACCTGCTGATCAACTGACACAAAGGGCCCAAAGTCATTAAACAGCAGTTATAGCTTTAAGTCTAGTAATACTTTCAGTGCATTTCCTTGTGAAAGTGACCCAATCTAGTCTTCAAGAGCCTACTGACAGGAAGAACAAATTTTTCAAATGGGCTTTGGGAGTGATAGTGCTACTTCCATCCCTTCATTCTCAGGCCCATTTATTCTATCTATTGAAAACAAACATTGTATCATAGCCATTGGTTTAAGAATAATATCCCATTATGAATGAAAATATCTCATCCTCTCAATTGTATTTTCAAGATGGCACTTCAGCTGCTTTGTTAGATGAGCAGTTTAAGGGCAGTGAAGTTTGCGGCTGACCATGGTCATGTGCACACTGTTGCAGCACTTTTGCTGTAAAGCATCCTTTATTTAATAATATTACAAGAGATCTCAAGTTGGTAGATCAGACATATTATAAGTATTTAAACAGTGGAGCTGGCTGAACAAAAGCACAAAAGGAAAGCAAAGCCATTTCTAGAATACGTGCCGCTCCCATTCACAATGGATCATTGCCCTTTCTCATTGTAAGCAAATTCACAAATTCTTCTTGATGGAGTGTGCTATATTGTGGAATTGACATCATTCCCAGTTACTGTCACATCTGATAGTAAGCAGCATCAAGAGCTACATCACCTTCTGTGAGAGAGACCATGTCAGTGGACCTCTGCATAAACTTCAAATATGCTGCCATGGCTATTCCTTTAAAGATCTATGTCACAACTACTGGGATTCCTGGTGACAAAATGTGGCTGACATTTAATTTAATAAATCATCTTCTGAATTTGGTTGTTTAGTGCCTCTTCTGCAATAGATGCTCAATGATGAGAATTGACATGTTATACAAGGTCCATATGCCTCCTGTATGCCCTTAATTCCAGGTCAATTCTCTTCCTTCCTTCCTTCCTTTCTTTCTTCCTTCCTTCCTTCCTTCCTTCCTTCCTTCCTTCCTTCCTTCCTTCCTTTCTTTCTTTCTTTCTTTCTTTCTTTCTT
>NW_006297660.1:1346284-1356884 GCF_000327345.1 Myotis davidii
GCCGCTCTTATATGCCCCAACCGGGGTCAGGAATTGAATCTGCAACCCAGGTACATGTCCTTGACTGATAATCCAACTCACAACCCTTCAGTGTGATGGCCAGTGCTCCATCCACTGAACAACACCTGTCAGGGCCAGGTCAAGTCTCTTTTTACACAGAGTAGGTGATCAGGTGTGATGCCCACACTCTGCCTACAGAGAGTATACACCTCACGACTGTCCTTCAGAGCCAAGCTTGCAAGGGACTATGCAGCGTAATTGGTTCATCACATATACATATATACCAAGCTATTTTATCTTTGTACTGGCCTTGTGCTTCTCCATTCTTCATCAGCTAGGTATAGGAAATTCCAATGAGGTCATAGATGACATCAGGATGTGATCATGTGTTTGCGCAGCTTACATGCAGTCTCTGGACCTTTTTGAGCCCAGTTCCAGATTCACTACTTCTAGTCTATAATGGATATCTGCTGGACTCACTTGAACTTCAGACTTAGTTGTCAATCCTGGCTGCAAAGTAAATTGATGTAAACTTTCTATGAGGATCCATTAGAATGCAAGGAAGTGATTTTTTTAAAATTTTATTTTTAATTGAGGTATATTGACATATAAATTTATATTAGTTTCATATTTACCACATAAATGATTCAATATTTATATAGTACACTGAAATGATCACCCCAATAAATCTACTTACCATTTGTCACCATACATGTTGCAATTTTTCTCTTGTGATGAGAATTTTAAAGATTTACTCTCTTAGGAGCTTTTGTTGTGCAATGCAGTTATTATTAAATATTAAAAAAAAATTTGTGCACTGGGGGTGTGTTCTGGGGAGCGGGCCCAAGCCGCAGACTGGCCACACAGGCTTAGAGCAGGCGGCCCATGTGTGTGTGTGTGTGTGTGTGTGTGTGTGTGTGTGTGTGTCTGCTGGGAGCCTGCCCCCAGCCACACCGCAGAGGCTCAGCGCAGGTGCCCCTCTGTGTTGCTCTCTCAGGCTTGGGTGGAGGCCGGCCCCCTACTCCAGAGCTGGTCGTGACCATGAAGGAATCTTGACCTCATTTGCATATTACTTCTCTCTCTCTGTGTGTGTCTCTGTCTCTCTCTCTATATATATCTATCTATATATATAGATAGATAGAAGATGGGGGGGGGTCTTCATATATTGTCACCATGCTGTGCATTACATCTCTGTTACATTTATTTTATAAATGAAAGTTTAAACCTTTGGATGTCTTTCACCATTTCTCCCACCCTAACTGCCCCCCCCCATCTTCTCTGGTAACCACCAATGTTCTCTGTATCTATGAGCTGCTTTATTATTAGTTTGTTTTAATGTAAATTGTTTTGTTTTAATTTTTTTCTTTTCAGTGTTTCTCAACCTCCTGGCCCTTTTAATACAGTTCCTCATGTTGTGACCCAACCATAAAATTATTTTCGTTGCTACTTCATAACTGTAATGTTGCTACTGTTATGAATTGTAATGTAAATATCTGACATGCAGGATGGTCTTAGGCGACCCCTGTGAAAGGGTCATTCGACCGCCAAAGGGGTTGCGACCCACAGGTTGAGAACCACTGATTTAGATTCAACATATAAGAAAATCTTACCGTGTTTGTCTTTCTCTGTCTGTTGTATTTCACTTAGCATTATGCCACAAGTTTCATGCATGTTGTTGCAAATAACAATATTTAATTTTTATTTTATGGCTGACTAATATTTCATTCTTTATCCATTTATACATTGATGGACACTTAGGTTGTTTCCATATTTTTGCTATTGTAAATAATGTTGCAAAGAACAGGGGGGTGTTTCATATATCTTTTCAAGTTAGTGTTTTGGTTTTCTTCAGATAAATACCCAAAAGTTGAATAGTTGGGTCCTATGATTATTCTGTTATTTTAATTTTTGAAGAAATATCTATACTGTTTTCCATAGTGGCTGCACCAATTTACATTCTCACCAATAGTGCATGAAGGTTCCTTTATCTCTGCATTTCACCAACATTTATCTTTATCTTTTGATGACAGCCATTATAACACATGTGAAATGACATGTTATTATCATTTTGATTTGCATTTTCCTAATGATTGCTGATTTTGAGTATCTTTCCATTTACCTGTTGGCCATCCATATGTCTTCTTTGAAATGTGTCTATTCAGATCTATCGATCTGCAGAGTTGAGTTAGTGGACTTGTCTGCCAGGCAAACATTTCTTCCTGACTCAGGTACCCAGGCAACAAACCAAACCAGTCTTACAGTCTATTATTTCACCCCATCAGAGCCGGAAAGCAAACTCAAAGTCCTGCCAATTTTAGAAGATAGCCTTTAGTTTCGCCTTAACAGGAAGCCTGATCTGGCACAAGTGAAGTTGTGTAGCCCATCCTACAGGACCACTTACAGCAGCATCCAAGAAAAGAGCCCAACCAACACATTTATAGAAGCAAATTTGTGGCCCTGTCTGTACAGGAAGCTAGGAAGGTAATTCTGTCTGATTTAGTTCCTGAGCCAATAAGCTATACCGGTCATCGAGCCCATTCTATGGCCCTATCTGGGCTTTGAAGCAAATTCTAAGCCCCCTCTTTGGCTAAATATATCCTCCAGCCCTACTTGAGCAAGAAGCCTAAATAGAGTAGCCAGGAAGTTACATACCCCATTCTAGAGCCCCACTTACAGTGGCACTTGAGTAGAAACCCAAGCCAGAGAATCTGCCCATCTACAGAGGGGAGCCAGGAGTCTTTCCTAGACAGAGAGTTTAGTGGTAGTTCAGCCTGATTTTCCTAGCCATTTTGACAAATAAAATGCGAGGGTATTTGTTGCCAGTAGGCCTGTCTTATAAGTCATATTAAGTTCTGTCCTGGCCTGTGTGACTCAGTTGGCTGGACACTGCCCCATGCATCAAAAGGTTGCCTGTTGATTCCCAGTCAGAGCACATACTCAGGTTGTGGGATTGACCCCAAGTAGGGTGTGCAGGGGGCAACTGATCTATGTTTGTCTCTCACATCAATATTTCTCTTCCTAATTGATGTTTCTCTCTCTCCCTGTCCCTTACTCTCTCTCTAAAAATCAATTTAAAAAAATTATTTCTTTAGAAAGAAGGAAAACAATATAGGTAAAAAACTAAGACCTATCCAAAGAAAGGAAGGACATCAAAGAAGGAATAATTGAAGATAACATGAAAATGTATTTTCTTATCCTTAATTTATCTGTTTGTTTAAAAATAAAGTATCAACAATGTATGTATTTGTGCTTAAGTTTCCATCTTATCTATATTCATAAGATATACATATGTAAATATATACATTTATACATATATATGCCTATGTAAATACAAGAATGCCAAAAACTTTGGAGAAATTAATAAATGTCAAAAACTGCATTTAGGAGTCATAATTTACATCTAAATCTTATTTAAGCTTCTTTAACTATGTAAGTTTCTTAGTTTCTCAATGTTTGTGTTTTCTTATTTATAAAGTAGAGCTAATAATACATTTTTAACAATAATACTACCTTCAAAATAATGAAGATTTTTGTAAAAATTGTATGAAACTATGTGTGTATTTGGAACCCTCATGTAAATGCATTTATATTAACAACTTTTTATTTAATGACATTCCTGGATTCTGTTAATTTTTAAGAATTGACTTGGAAAAGGAAGGGGAACTCAGACAGGTGAATTAGGGTCAATGGTCTTGTCAATAAAATAGTAAAATAAAGAAGAACAAATAGGTGGGAAAAATCTGGGCATAGATGCAAGAGACCTAAAGAAGGATACACAGAGTAAGAAAGAAAAGGACTATAAGATGTTTTGTTGGTGCAATGATTCCCATACTGTAAATCTTTATTTCTCTATATTACTTTAAAAACAATTCTCCAATAAGTCCATGTTCCCCCATTTCTGTTCAAACTCATTTTCCCTTACAGCCACTGCTTTCCCTGAGATTCCTCTTGCCACTGCTCAGTGAAAGGAATATTGATTGAGTGATAAAGCAAACCCAGTTACATGGCTGTAGTGATCTCATTTCACAAAAGAGTCTGGAGAAATAAATATATCCTTAGAGTAAACTTTCGATCACTTAACAGTTTTGAAATCCTGAAATGCCAACCAAAAAAAACACACACACACACAAAAAAAAAAACATTTCCAGGGGAAAGGAATAGCTAAAAAGAGCATGAGTGAGAATAAAGTCAGAAGCAGAAAAAATACTCAGCCCAGGAAAAGAGGCTGGGATGAAGAAAAAGAGGGACCAATTTTATTTAAAATTCCTCTGGATTTTTCCAGTGTTTAGAACTAGGCATGCAATAGAATTCAAGATATTGATATGTATTTTTTCTTTTTCTCCCTATCCTTTTCATCTTCTTCCTCTCTGTACAAGTCTTTTAGACAATTTATTTCTAAAATATTCTCAGCACTGTTGGTAATGCCTTAAGTGAGTGGATTTATTTTTTTTTTTTAAATTTGTAGCATATAGATTGCCTTGGATAGAAGGTGGTAGAATTGTGAAACACGATTTGAAAGGAGGCTAAAATCGATTCTTTGGGAACTAGAAACAGGAAAAGGGATGTTGGCAACAATCAAATAATATAGCGATTTTCAACATTTTTCATCTTATGGCAAATAAACTAATTACTAAACTTCGGAGGCCCACCAAAAATGTATATTATTATTTTGCCAATCAGACAAAAAAAATATAGTTTTAATTCCTTCACACTGGATGGCTATTGTTGTGTTGAATGTTGTGATTTTTTTTTTATTTGAAAATCTAAGTGAAAAGAGCTCAGTGTCCCTGACTAAATTGTCAGGCATTTTATGTTTTAAAAATTATTGCTGCACACCAATTGAAAGGTCACTGAAATAATCCAATTTGGAGATTTAGGAGGAAGTATTGTGTCGAATGTTTAAAAAGTCTTAATGTTGATAGAAAAAAATAGTCCAAATTAGCTTAAAATCACATAGGGCAAATCACATTATGGGATCAATGGCAGAATTGTATCTATTGCCTTAGCGGTAGAAATAAGAAGACAATGATCAACTGTTGATTAGGCTGAAATGGCAAACAATCACAATGAAAATAAAGCATAAAGACAACAATCCAATATGCTTAAACTTGAGCCTATGTTTATAAACTCAGGCGACACCTATTTCTTATCTAAGTGGTAAATTCAGAGCTTAAGAAATAATGGCATTGACCTTGTCTTTGTCCTAAATGCTTGAAAACCCAAACCATCTCCATCATAATGACATTCATTTTATTTTTTCAATTCCCTTCCTTACTTTCCTATCTCTTTGCAGACCAGACAGATCTTATTTCTATGTCTTAGTCCTATGTCTATGTGCCTACAAAATGGTTACATTCAAGATATATTTCTTCCGTAAGAATATCACAGAGTGATAGTCCTCATTGCATGCTCTCAGGTGATGCATGTTTTTAATTTATCTTGATGATATTCACATTGCTCACTTTATCATATTGATCACATTATGCCAGCTAAGCTTCTCTATTAGAGAGATACTCTACCAATTTATTAGTCTTAAGTACTTTGTAGGGAGACAATTTGAAATTGTGCACATATCTCATACCTAATTAATCTTTCAATGTATGTATTTATTCATTTATATCAATATGGTTGATTTTTTCTTCTTCTAAGGATTATAATCTATTGAGACCATTATTTTAATGCTCACTCAAATTGTCAACAATTTGGCCTTTCAAGAAGCCTCCATTATTCTTTCAGCACTTTCTTGCTTTTTATAACAATACTAGAGGCCCGATGCACAAAATTCATGCAAGAATAGGCCTTCCTTCCCCCCAGCTACTGGCACCAGCTTCCCTCTGGCACCCAGGACCCAGGCTTCCCTCACAGCCCTGGCTTGGTCCAGAGGTCATCCGGAAGGACATCCGGAAGGACACCTAGTCTAATTAGCATGCTGTGCTTTTATTATTATAGCTGTCCCAAGCTCATCTTACAATTTTATTATTCTAGTCTAGGTATCAGTGATATCTCCATGGAACCCTGGTTCTGTTCAATGGAGAATGGAATGAGAGCCTAGATCTGGGCACTAGGTGCTCATTGCTATTAGAGTGTCCCTTCTTTCAGGCGCTCATTCCAATTCAATCCACATCAGTATTCACCCTTATTTATTCCCATTCCATATTGTCACCAATTCTCTGGGATGGTATTGGGATACTGGCTCCTGATTTTTTCTTTTTTTTTCTCTCTGAGGTTGCTTATTTGATCAATTCTCTTTGTGTAACCATCGTCTTTCTCCTCCACATTCTTCCTACCACAGATTCCTCCATGGTAGGCTTGTACTCTGACATACTGTATCCAAAATGATTTCCCCCCATAATTCTTCATTACATAAGACATGAAAAAAAAACAACAAAACCAACTAATAAAAAACAAGTAAGTGTTCAAAATCTTGTACCATTACAAGGTTTCAAAGTTTATTCCAATATTATTTTTCTCAGAAAACTGAAACAATTCATATTATAGGAGAGAGGTAAAGTGAATGTTTTCTGGACTGACAATAGATTTGAGTGTTTTACCTTAACTTAGAAATGTTTGTCTGGGAGCTTGGAAATACCCTATCATCTAGCTGTCAGTCCTTGGCATATCATGACACTCAGCTTGTCGTCTTTTAACTGTGCAGCTTATTCGTTCACTCATGCATTCAACAAATGTTTAGCGAGCATGTACTCAACACTGGAGATGCTGAAGGGAGTAAAGCCAGTCATCATCCCTTCTCTCTTGCACCTGATCCTGTAGTGGTGAAAAAAGTGTGCAGGCAGAAACAAACAAATGGTAATATTTCATGCTGTGCATTATGTAGGAAGCAGTCTTTAGAAAAAGAGAATAGGAAGATCACTTTTGGATTTAATCACATAGAAACAACAAATGCCCTTTATATATTTCAGGATTGACTGTAACAATATAGTTCCAGAAAAGATATTGAGCCCTAAACTTGGATATTAGAACAGAATGCATGATATCTATTTTCTATCTATCTATCTATCTGCCTACCTACCTACCTATCTCTCAATAGATATGTTTGTAATTATTTAAAGTAGTTTGATGTTTTTTAGGGTGCTAATTTAGAAATTAAACTTTATAAAATGTTTTAATTGATTGATTTGCAAAAGAGAGAGAGAGAGAGAGAGAGAGAGAGAGAGAGAAACATCAACTTGTTGTTCCACTTAATGATGCATTTATTGGTTTCTTCTTGTATGTGCATGACCTGGGATCAAACCCACAACCTTGGCATATAAAGAAGATACTCTAACCAACTGAGCTACCTGGCCAGGGCAGGAAATAAAACTGTTTTGATGATCCTTAATATAAGGCTTACCTCAATCGGGAAGCATTGCAACCCCTAGTTTCCTTTAAGAATCTGGATGGAATCAAGAAACTATTCTTTTTGAATATCTGCTAGCTCACTGGCTCCTCGCATGGTTTGCTGAAAATATATTCTTTGCACTTTGTTGAGCAAGCTTTAATTATATAAAATTTGTGTGTCATGAGTTATCTATTTCTCCAAGCCTCTAAACCAGCCCACAGAATAAAAGACTTCAGACATCAACTGCACTATTAGCAGGGTCAGCTTATTCCAATCCTCTTTAACCTCTCTGAGGCACAGCCAATTCAAATTAAGTACTCTTAACACCCAAACTCTTAAAGCAGGTAATTATACAATTGTGGAGCAGAATGCTACATTTCCTTTGCCTCACAGATTTGTGATGGAAAGAACAGCACTTCTAACTGAGCTTTCTCTGTTCAGCCTAGAGATTATTATAGGGAACATTTTCAGTCCATCTAATCATCCTCTACATGGAAGGAACATTTTCTATTCTTATTGGGGAAAAAATAACATGAATTCTGTTAAATTTTACTGAGACATGAACAGAAGCAGAGCAGAAGTAGGAGAACAAGCATTCCTTGTTTCTTATTCCATTTAACATGCCCATGTTTAAGTACCTTCTTTTCCCACTACCTGCTGTGCTTGGGGGATCAAGGAGAAATCTGAGTAGGCAGTACATGTCTCACAAAGTTCGACTCTAGTCTAGTTCTTCCTGTTACAGCTCATCTTGAGTGCATGTTGTAGGTAGACTAATTTCAAAATGTACTCCATAGTCCCAAGCTTGTTGCGCAGGGGGTATGTGGTGTTTTCATGTAGAGGCTAGCAGTATTTATGCAAACTTCTGGCATCATTTACCAAAGACTTGCTTTTTAAGAATTGTACTATGATGATAGCATGGCACTAATACATATACATTATGTTTTTTTTTTTTTGTCTTGTACTATGCTTAAAAGGAAGTATGAATATAATATTCAGTTAACAAAGTCACACCAATGCAGCAAGGGGTAATTTTACCTTTGCTTATTGATTCTGATGATAAGACAGTTCTCTGCTCGGCAAATTTTTGTCCTGAGCAGCAAAAACAGAATAGGCTAGTGAGACAGACAATTGTCAAAGCAATCCCACATGCCGAGCCATTGGGAATAACCAAATCAGGAAGACAACAAGAACTGATTCAGAGCTGATCTGGTTTCTTAACGTGCCATGTGATTTACCTATTACCTACACCTGAACATATGGACACAGACAACCCACACTGTGAGACTTCTGCTTTTTTCAGTGACAGAAAAAAAAAATATGTAAAACCTCTAGGAATTCAACTCACAATTCTGTGGGTTTAGGAAACAATAATTATTGGTAAATTGCTGCTATTCTTTAGCCACTAAATTTTTTGAAAATTTTTTGGTCCATTTCTCTTATATAAGAAGGAACAGACAAAATAATAGGACATAATGATAAGTTGTTAATTAATATTTCACTAACTTGGCAAATGTTTATACCAAAGTAAATATAATACATTTAATAGTACGCAGTAAACCATCATTCTGAATACTTTGTCAATCTATAGGTCTTCTATTTTACAGTTCCATTTATCTATAAAAATAAGTATAAAGTATTTATATATATGCACATATATAGGGATATATATTAGGGATATATGTATTTTTCATGGTAAATACTTTTAATTTCATAGAAAAAATATAATTATGTCATTTTTGAGATATTATCAAATTATAATTAATACTAGAGGCCTGGTGCATGAAATTCGTGCACTTGGAGGCGGGTGGTCCTTCAGCTCAGACTGCACTCTCTTGAAGTCTGGGAGCCTTCAGGGAGCCCTCACAGTCTTGGAGCCCTATGGGGAGTGGGCCATCAGTCGGATATCCTTAGCGCTGCCATGGAGGCAGAAAGAGGCTCCCACCACCACTGCTGTGTTAGCCAGCCATGAGCCCCGCTTCTGGCTGAGTAGCGCTTCCCCCGTGGGAACACACTGACCACCAGGGGACAGATCCTTCATTGAGCATCTGCCCCCTGGTGGTCAGTGCATGTCATAGCAAACAGTTGTTTTGCTCTTTGGTTGATTTGCATATTAGCCTTTTATTACATAGGATATTTGTGTGTGGTGGTAATGGTCACAGTGGCCCTAGAAGTTCTCCCCGATTTTATCTCAATACCTTTAATGCAATAAAAACTTTCTTTTCCCCACAGGATTTTCACTGTTACTCATTCATAGCTTAATAAAATCACACAATTTTTAATAAAATATTTCTCCCTTAAGTGAAATGATTATGTTATCAAATAGAACAAAGAGTAATCCTTCATTTTGTACCTTTATGATTTGAGTTTTTCCTAAAATGTGTAACCATATTAAAAATCATTTCTTCTTGCAATAAAGCAAGATATTTTAATTTCTAAAAGTGAAAAGCAACTTGATTGGCTATTTTATTTTGTTTAAGAAGAGAGAATCAAATGACCTAAACAAAACTTTAAAAAAGGGGAAAGAAAATAAAATTTAAATAATAACATATTTACTTTGGTACCATGTTACAGTTAGTTCAGGGGAAGACAAGGCAGGGTAAAAACATGTTGAGAAAATGGAAATAGTGGAGCCTGGAGAATCTGGGGGGTGGGGAGGGCAAATAGGCAGAGGGAGAGGGAATGTTCAATACAGTTGGCCCAAGTCCCCATATCTAACCCCACCCAGGGCTCAAGGTTACTGCCCCATCCTCATCCTTTCACTACTCTTGTGCCTATTTTCCTAAACAGCCTGCTCCAGGCTTTCTCTTGCTTAAAAATCCAGACTTCACTTATTACATCTCCAACTTAGTCTACCTACCCATACTCCAAACATATATAATATGTTTCCTTCTTTGTCTTTTATTTTTCAACTGATTCCTTCCATTTATCAAAGTTAAGTAACTTCTATCACAGGCATAAATTTTACAGTCACAAAACCCAGATGTACAAACATAAAAACTCCCTTTAATTGACTTCCCTCACAAGCACCTATTTCCAAAGATGGAAGAATACCCAAGTTTTCCAATTTAAGGAGAATTCAGGCATTTCTAGGATTTTTTTTTCTTAGTTTCTTTGGGTCAATAGAAAGTCAATATGAAACTCACACTTTTTCCTGTTTCCTCCTATTCTTTACAACAAATTCTCTAAATTTGGGAGTAGGAGGTAATCATAGCAAGGGGAGAAAAGCAGTTAGAATTTTGCTCTATAGGAGCCATGGTGAAA
>NW_006297660.1:1357492-1359715 GCF_000327345.1 Myotis davidii
TGTGATGGGGTGATGGCTGTTTGCAGCTGGTCACACCTCCTTCAGGGTGGGGGTCCCCACTGGGGTGCCTGGCCAGCCTGGATGAGGGGCTGGCTGATGGCTGTTTTCAGGCTGACAGGAGACTGAAGCTCCCAGCCTCTCCTTTTTTTTCTTTTTCTTTTTATTCTGGGATTTATTTACCTTCTATAATTGAAACTTTGTTGCTGTCACTGGAGCTGAGAGGTGGCTTCTACTTGCTCCAGCTCTGAGGCCACAGCCGGCTGAAAGCAGATATCTGGGGTTTGTTTAGCTTCTATAATTGCAACTTTGTTGCTTAGAGTGGAGCTCAGAGATGGGCTGCGCAGGCGGGGAACCTTGGCTTCCTCCATCACTGGAGCAAGCAAGCCTCCTGCTTGCTTCAGCTGCATGGCTGCCAGCCGCCATATTGGTTGGGTTAATTTGCATATCTTGCTGATTAGCCAATGGGAGGCGTAGCGAAGGTACAGTTAATTACCATGTTTGTCTATTTTTAGATAGGAGGGTAATGTGTTATTATGGGCAAGGCCTCTAATTCAATTTTTTTTTTTTGGTAGTTAAAGGGAGGGGCAGAATTTTCACTTGAGCCTGAAGCTAAAATTGCCCTTAGCTCAAAAATCTGCATAACACTGAGACACATCTTGGTGAGGCTCATTCTGAACTCCCACACTGTCCTATTATGTGTATAAGTATTGGGAACCATCTTATCTCTTTAGTTATTTATAATGATTAACTTTATCTCATGAGTTGTGTTTTGGCTTCAAGCCTGTATCCAGCATTCATGCAGCAACTTCAGCTCTTCTGTTCAATATTACCTGGGATAGCTTTTATTTTATTTTCTCTAAATATCTCTAAATTTTTATGTATTAGATAGGAATAGCCCATGGACACAGACAATAGTCTGGCGAAGGCCCGGAAGTGGCAGGTGCAGGGTGGAGGAAATCAATAGGGAAACAAAAAACCACAAAAACTAAAACAAACGGGAATCTGTAATACTTTCAACAATAAAGATACACCTCCTGCACACCCCCTACTGGGGATGTTGCCCACAACCAAGGCACATGCCCTTAACCAGAATCGAACCTGGGACCTTTCAGTCTGCAGGCCGATGCTCTATCCACTGAGCCAAACCGATTAGGGAAAAGATACATTTTAAATAAAGGAAAATATCTTAGTTGAAGAGAGTTTTATGTGAAATAATATAAATAATTGCTCTACACTGTACTTTATATTCTCAACTCTATAGTCACCATGGCGACTCAGCAATGACTGCAGGACTGACTTCCGCCCTGCAGACCCAGCACTGACTGCTAAGGGGGCTGCGATCAGACCCCACTTTTCTCTCCCAGCCCCTTTCTGGGCCTGATAGCAGACCCCTTGGCACTCAGTGCTGGGTTGCTGAGGCGCCCGCAGCGCAGCAGTCAGCACACCTGACTTTCAGTTGAGCCTTCAGTCATTTTGGAGATTATGAACCCTGGCTCTTTATATATATAGATATATATATATAGATATGGCTCTATTGACGTCAGTCTCTGAAATTTATTTAACTGTTTTTAATAACCCTTTGTGTGAATATAACACCTTCATTTTTCATTCTCCCATAGGTAAACTTTCTATTTAAAGTATCTGCCATTGAGAACAATGCAACTATCAATACCAATATTTCAAACCAAAATTCATGTGTCTCCTTACTGTTCAGACTGAATATTTGTTCAAATGTTTATTGGTCATATGCATTTCCTGTTCTATGAAAAAATGTGTTCAAGTCTTTTAATCATTTTTTGTTGGAACTGGTTCTTTTCTAATTTGTTTTGATATATTTTCACAGTAGTTGATGTCTACTGTATGCACTAATGATTTTTTGGACTTGGAGCTAAATGTAATGAGCATACATAAATGTATGGATTTAGAGAAGAGACATTTTAATTGCCTAAAAATAAGAAAGGTATTGGTTAACATTATTTTCCTAACACAATGGTCCCAATTAAGTGTCAGTTTTGTCAGAAATTACAACTCCCTTGACCCTCTATATCACCAGCAAAAAAAAAAAAAAAAAAAAAAAAAGGAGCATACATATGTATGGATTTAGAGAAGAGACATTTTAATTGCCTAAAAATAAGAAAGGTATTGGTTAACATTATTTTCCTAACACAATGGTCCCAATTAAGTGTCAGTTTTGTCAGAAATTACAACTCCCTTGACCCTCTC
>NW_006297660.1:1361147-1361871 GCF_000327345.1 Myotis davidii
ATATATTAATGGAATCACTGGAATATAGAAATAAATTTGGTCATACAAAATATTTTTCTATATTTACTTATGAGACCACTATGCAAATAATTAGATTGTAGAAAACTCATACATGTCAATCACTTCCACACTTGTCAGTCTAAACCTAATTTTTTTCAAAAATATTTCCTCTACTTCTTAAAAATAAATACAATAAAATCTGTGTCTTTTTTCTTGGATAGAATATATATCGGAATCACTGGAATATAGAAATAAATTTGGTCATACAAAATATTTTTCTATATTTACTTATGAGACCACTATGCAAATAATTAGATTGTAGAAAACTCATACATGTCAATCACTTCCACACTTGTCAGTCTAAACCTAATTTTTTTCAAAAATATTTCCTCTACTTCTTAAAAATAAATACAATAAAATCTGTGTCTTTTTTCTTGGATAGAATATATATCTTCTTTTAGAACTGAAATAGGTATCTAAACATTATTTTATATAAATACAAAGAACAAAAAGTCATATTTTAAAAAAAAACAACTTTTGTGGTCTCTGAGATCCAAAAAGCCATATTTGTGGAAAAATAAAAATAAAAATATGAAGAAAACAAATATTCAGATGTTTAACTAATAGTTATGAAAATTTAACTAGTAGACATGGATTATTTTGAACGGGTTATCTGTTTTTGTAAACAATGACATTGTTATCAATATGTAATCAAAATGGTATA
>NW_006297660.1:1362085-1364394 GCF_000327345.1 Myotis davidii
CATATATCAAGTGGATATTTGCACCTTCTAGGGATTTTGTCTCTATAATTTTGAGCCTTTTTTAATTAGATTGCTTACTTTTCCTGTTATATACTTGAAGTATCAGTATTTATAGTATTCTCTATTAGGTGTATTCTATATTTATTTTTTACCCCTAATTTTTGGTAAACTTTTTGAGTAATTCTTAAAGTACTGCAATGTTAATGTATAATGAGAGAGGAAAGATGGCTTTATAAGTAGACCCATTATTAATAGTTGGACAATCAGATATTTAAAAAATATATTAGTTGAATTTAACATAGTTGTATTATATCTGGACTATCTTTATTTCACTTATTTTTAAGCCTTTGTCTTGTATATGTCTGTTTAGGACTCTTCATACCAAAGCTTAGATCTGTTGTTACTGGACTTTTCAGGCAGAGATCAAAGGAAAAATATGCAATATAGATCTCAAACACAGAGAAAAGATCTGAGGCAGGGAATCAAAGAGGAGGTTCCCTTGAGATTTTGGTTTCTCATTTCTTTTTATGGTGGTGAAGAATCAAAATGTTATATTCTAAATTCTAAAAAAAGAGTGAAGTTAAAATTGCTCTGGAATAAATTCAGTGCTCAGATTTTAATCTACTCAAATTTAACATTTCGTACTTTCATGATTTTTCTCTCCTTCAGATGTCAATGACATTATTTTCCATATATATATAGGAAAATAATATATATATATTACATATAAAAACATGTTTATGACCATATGCTTAATGAGTTATTTTAAACATTATATTACAGTTCAATATTTAATACAAATTATTTTATTTAATCCTCATAATTCTCAGGTGTGAGTGATATTTTTCCACATTTTACAACTGTGGAAACATGTCACAATAAGCTAATTGGTCCTCGAATGATAATATAGGAGTAAAATAAAAATTTTCACTGGAATTCATCCACATATTTTTGAGTAAAGTTATTAGTAAATCTTAATTTATTCATTTTCTAACATTAATGTAGTTACTGTTTTACTATATCAGTAACACAGACTGTGTTGTTTTCTTATTTGCTGTCTGTGCTTCTACACAGTTATTCTGGTGTAAACATGGCTAGCGTTAAGTAACAAGGCAGTGCTAAAGTCTAGAATAAAAAGATGCTAATCTTTTTATCATTTTAGCAATGTAAAATATGTTATATTTAGATGATGCTTTACATGGCCACTTTTCAATTACATATTAAATAGCTCCCACTTATCATTTCATAATACATCAAAATATTTAATTTATTACTGTGTTTTGGCAATGGTAAGTGTTTAGAGACTTTGGAATCTGATTATGCAATTGCATGTTTAACTGCCTTTGCACTCGGCTACTAGGCAAACTCTCTGTCATGTTCATATTTGTACCCCTACAAATGCAATAGAGAGAGCTTGGGTCTAAACTGAGGAGCTCGGTAATAAGTATTTTTAAACACATTTTAATAATGAGTGCTGACTAGTGCAGGCAATATATACTTAGGTGATATTGCTACGCGATTTGAATATAAATCTATAGGTAACAGGGCAAAAGAACTACATAGTTAAACATCATTGTAGGCTTGAAATACAACATGAAGAAATATATTGTATTTTTAGTTTTAATTTGATGGAGACAAAATCAAGATCTGGAATCAACAAAGAAAACTTCTTTTAACAATCTTTTAAAGAAATCTTTCCCAGCTTAGTGGTTAGAAATTATTGAATTATTTTAAAAATGCCCCATATGAATAATTGCATTTTAATAGTAATATAAAAAAGTTATCTAAGAATTTTATCTTGATTTCCTTAATGGATTAAATAATCAATATGCCTGTGAGATAATCATTATTATGTTATTATCATATAATATGCCATCCTTTTTAACATTATTAAAAATGCATCATATATGCTAAATTTCATGCTGTCCAGTCTATAATGAATAAAGTATAAGATATTAAATAAACATATACTAGACTATTATGACATAAATATATTAAAATTAAAAATATGTACATAAACATATGAGTATTTATTTTCATTATTTTTAGTAGTGTAACCTATTCATTAGCATGAATATCCAGTCTGCTAAGCATTTAATTTCACTAAATATTGATTCACTTACAATTCCTTTTTAATTAAAAATGTAATGTTAATTTTATAATACTTAAACTGTCAAGTATATTAAATATTGCATCAGTCATTAAAAGTAATTTGATATTTTCTGTATGTTGTATACATACAAACATGATATATATATATATATACATATATATATATGTGTGTGTGTGTATATATATATATGAAATAC
>NW_006297660.1:1364477-1367441 GCF_000327345.1 Myotis davidii
AAACAACTTTTGTGGTCTCTGAGATCCAAAAAGCCATATTTGTGGAAAAATAAATATAAAAATATGAAGAAAACAAATATTCAGATGTTTAACTAATAGTTATGAAAATTTAACTAGTAGACATGGATTATTTTGAACGGGTTATCTGTTTTTGTAAACAATGACATTGTTATCAATATGTAATCAACCTGGTAATTTTTATTTGGGAGAAAAACATATTTTATAATAAAGCATAAAATTATTGATATGTTTAACATGAAGGCAAAACTAGACTGTACTCTATAAATTTAATGAATACGATGAGTAGGATAATAGACACTGCATCAAACTGCATTTACTCTCTTTAAAGTACTACAACTGGGGACAAATAAGTTCACAGGAAAATCTCCTAAAAGAAGTGAGTACATACTCTAATCAGTCTCTTGCTCCTAATTGCAGCTAATGGCAGATGCTTGGAGTGGTAGGTAATTAAATTTCATCATTTCAATTTCCGTTCAATAAGAGGAAAATCATAGGGGGAATAAATGGAAGGTTCATAACCTGGGTCATTATTGTTGTGTACATTCACAATTTACTTAAGTAATTTTGAAGTATCTAGGGCTGACCTTAGTTGTTACATTATACATATGTCCCTCTAACCTATATAGAGAAATGGGAAGACAATTTAGAGTTTTAAAAAAAAATTCTCTAGATGGATGAATACAGACCCTTCAAAGAATTGTCCTGAAGTTTACCTTTTCATTTTTAAAATCACTATATCACTCATTCTACAAATACTTATTCAAAACTGTCAATATATGTGATGTAATTTAGGCACGAATGCAATGTTGAAGAAGATGAAGTCCTGCTTTTAACTAGATAGTGTTCTCATGGGAGAGCAAATAATCAACCAGTAAAACATGCATTAACTGTATAATTTCTGATAGTGACCAAAACTAGAAAAAATAAAGCTGGGTAACTATAACTTGCAGCCAGGAATTCAAGTCAGACTGAGTGCCTAGGGAAAAGTTTGAAGTTGCAGTGATGTTTGAGTTAAATCTCAGTAACAGGAAGGGTTAATTAGTGGGTATCACTGGACACTTGGACACAGGACATTCCAGACAGAGTACAAGGTCATCAGCCAGGAACGACGTTGGAGTAACACTCAGAAGTCTAGCAGGTTTAAAAATACTGAGAAGGACTGTCAATTTATATAGACAGAAATATAAAATATACTCTGTCCCAACTAAATATTGAAGGACTAGAAGGGCAAATCTGCCTACTCAGTGTCATGAGCCAGCACGACACAGTAAGTCATGTTAGCCCGTAACATGGCAAACCAGAGCAACTCCTCTTCATGCCGTTTCAGCAACTTATTTCAATCCAGTGTTCATATTTTACATCACGATTAAGAAATTTTGATTTTATAATTTTAATAGAAAATAGAAACACAGCATATGATTCATAATTTACATAGTTTATAATTTGCAATTTTGACACTTCTGGAATATTTAATAGAGACACAAGCCCCATAATCATCTGGGAAGTCATGTGAGGTTGGGGAAGGCATACAAACATCATATATGTCTGCACTCTGATAATATGGATGGTTTGGGGTCTGTTTTTTTGGTATGCCAGCAGAAAGGAATGGGAGGAATAGTAGAACGGCTTTCCCAGAATTCTTTTAAAGAATCCGAAGACACCAATCTTCTATGTTGTAAGGTAGGCAATGGATTGTCTTTTATCTAATCACCTCTTGTGTGAGCTAAGAAGTCCCAATGAGTTATTCAAATGTTTTTTCTGATCTCTAATAGAGCATAAGTTAAGAAAATTGGGTAACAATGTTATCATAAATACTAATATTCTCAGCACTAACATGGAGTTGAAATACAGCCATTCTTAGAGGATAATATTGAGCTGAGAAGCTAAGCTGGAGAGGTGACGCTCACACTGTGAGATGAGTGATTCAAAACCCTACTTTCTAATTTGGGATTTTTCACTCTTTTTTTTTTTTTTATCAATACTGTATATTGTTTCACTCATGACCCACTCTAGTATTTTCTATAGTGTTTTGTCATGTCACAGGGACTAAAAGAAATGAAAAATATCTCCTATATTTTCTCAAAACTAGAATACACACAAGATATATTCCTCCAAGTAGACGCAGGAGATGTGAAGGCGGAATTGAGCAAGGTGCAATAGCATTCTCCTGGGAAGAGGCCATCTCCTTACAAATAGAGTAACAGAAGCATAGGGTTCTCCTGGGATGCTGCAGTGGAGTTTCTAGTGCACAGTGCCCATCGTCATGGAGGTTGCAAGATGGACAGTAATAGAGTGAAATCCCTTTCTCTGGCTAGCAGACTCAAAGATTTTTTTCTTCTCTCTTCCATAAAGTCTAAAACCTAATAACTCTGTGATTAAACCAGCTAGAGTAGATTAAATGTCAGCAGTAGAATAAAACAGCACCTGGAAAACCAGATTATAAAGCTTAAGCAAATAAAGAAAATTACTGACACACCAAAATCTCAAGACAAGGTTAAGCTGTCTTAAGAAGTGTCTGGAGCCAGACCTCAGAGTTCAATGTCCTCATCTACTTCCCTCTTAGGTCTTATCCATGTGGTGTTGAAAATCTAGTTTAAAATATCCACCCACATTGTAATCACAATAGAAAGAAGAAAAGATTACTTTCATTCAAATCTTATCAAAGATAATGGGAATGTGTCTCCCTGGCTTTCCTCAGTCCCAGACCCATCATTCCCAAGCCAAGGCTGTGGAACAAAGTGATGGACTAATACAGGGCCATGAAGCCCTGCCAACTGCAACAAGCCTGCACAGGGCTTTCCTCCCACTTGGACCACACACCTGAGAGTGGAGAGGGGTGATATTCCAAAACAGTAGTTTTACCAAAAGAGGAAAAGAGATGACAGGTGCAAGAAAACACCAACACACACATGCATACATGCACACAAGCACACACACATACAC
>NW_006297660.1:1367474-1372027 GCF_000327345.1 Myotis davidii
ACTTGCACACATATTCCATTAATAATTTTAATTTTAGAACTGAAGAAATTAAAATATTATTGATGGAAGCTAGCAAATTTAAATGTCAACTTTTACAAAATTTAAAAGGTCAAGAGCCAAAGGTTCCCAATTTTTACTTATAAAATTAATATAAGTTCTGGAGAAGCCGAAACCGGTTTGGCTCGGTGGATGGAGCGTCGGCCTGCGGACTGAAAGGTCCTAGGTTCAATTCCGGTCAAGGGCATGTACCTGGGTTGCGGGCACCTCCCCAGTGGGAGATGTGCAGGAGGCAGCTGATTGATGTTTCTCTCTCATCGATGTTTCTAACTCTCTATCTCTCTCCCTTCCTCTCTGTAAAAAGTAAAATATATTAAAAAAAATAAGTTCTGGAGATCTAAGCATGATGGCCATAGATAAGGATATTGTATACCTAAAAGTTGCTATGAGAGTAAAGCTTTAATGTTCTTACCATAACAATAACAACACCAAATGGTAATTTGTGAGATAAAGAATATATTAACTAACCTTATTGTGGCTGTAAATATTTTACAATGCATGTGAGTATCAATTCATCACTTTGTGCATATTAAACTTATATTAAACTTCCCTTATCTATATATATATAAAGCCAGTGACCATCTATATATATATAAAAACCCAGTGACCATAACGCCATAATTACCATAATGACCAGTTGCTATAGACACCCACAGCGGCCAGCAAACCCACCTGATCAGGGGTTGGGTCTGGCCAGCCAACCCCCTCATGGCACTTCCTTCCTGCGGGCCCCACTCCCAATGGGCCCCACCATGCTGATTGGCCACCTCCCCTGCAGCCACTCCCCATGGCTGGCCCTGCCCCTGATCACCCCCTTACCCCAATAGGGGGTGGGGCCAGCTAGGCAACCTTCTGCAGCCCCTCCTGCAAACCCCGATGGGTCCCCACCACCCTGATCAGCTCAAGACCCATCCCCCAAGACAACTCTGCCCCTGATCAGCCTCCTCACCCCATTCAGGGGCAGGGCCAGCCGGCCCATTGCCCACAACTCCTCCCCATGGCCATCCCACCCCCACCATTCCAATTAGCCAGGGGCCCCTCCCACCAGTTAGCTCCACCCCCAATCACCTCCCCTTCCACAAATTGGGGGTGGGGCTGGCCAGCAAACCTCCCTCGGCCCCTCCCTGCAGCTGGTCTGGCCCTGATCAGGGCGGGCCCACTGGCCAACATCCCACTGTCTCCTCTCCTGCCAGGTCTGGCCCTGATCCACCTATTGGAGCTAGACCAGCTGGACCCCACCCATGCACAAATTTTTGCACTGGACCTCTAGTATATCAACAGAGCAGAAAAAACATAAAGCAACAATTTTTATTAAACTGGAATAGTTGATCTCATATTCATAGTTTCATCATGAATAATTTCAAAAGCTGCAATTCTAAGAAATCTTAATACCTGAAAATTCTCTTATGTTGTGTTGATTATAATTATGGTTTATGAAATAAAATATCTCTAGGTTTAAGTCCTAAATCAATCACTTATTAACATATATCCTTTGAAAGTGTAATGGCAATAATCTTTTGATTGTTTAGTTTCAAAATAATAATAATAATAGCATTGCTAACTTTGAATTATTGTAAGAAATAAGGTAAAATGATTAGGATAATCAATTGCCTAGTACATATTATCATTTGTCAATTTATTAATTATATATAATTGGTATAAGAAAATAAGTACGTTAATTGTGAAAAAATTGAAATTTCAGAAAATCAGAACTTCACAAAGTTTAGTATTATAAAATGCTATTTTCTTCTGTTTCATAGGTGTGCCTTGAATATTGGTAAAATTTTAGAAAATATTAATTAAGTCTATATGATTGATTTATACAATACATTTTGTAATATCACTTAGTTATTCTCAGTAAGTGCACGATTGATACAAAGTATATACATTTCTTTTCATCATTTCTGTGGCCACAAATAAAATAAAATAATGAACATTATTAATATGTTAGTATAAGAGCGACAATCCCTATGGCATTAGGATCTTATAATATATTTTACTATGTCTGTCCCACCAATATTATCTGCAGGCAAATTAAACCTAAATTAACCATGTATGAACAAATTTGATGGCAGAAAGATGTAAAACAATGCTCAGCTTAGAAGAATTGCCTAAAATAAGAAGTTAGTACAATTACTACTGCCTTGGTAAATTAGTTGACACACATCTGTTCAGACTGTGTGGTGAACTGTATGAATCTAAATGCTTCATAGTCATCCTTTGGGAAATTACTTCCTTTGGCAATGGATATAATTATAGGTGTGACATTAAAAAAAGGAAACACAAAAATTCACTAGGGGCAGTATGATAATCTAATGAAAGAAAATATCAATCCACACATGCTTATAATATAATTCTATCATTAAATGAGGTAACTTACCACTTTGAGAGAAATTAAAAGTAGACTATAGTTGAATACAGAACAATAATCTGAAGAGGCCCCCAAAGTGTCTTTCCCTTTCATTGTCTTACACTTCACCTGCTCTTAGTACTTTGTGTAACTATGTCCCATTCTGAGCTCCTACTGTACTTAAACATAGTAAAGTAATAACAACAACAAAAATAAATAGACAGCAAAGGAAATCAATAATTTAGAGAAGTTAGGGATGCAGACACAAATGAAAGGAGAAAGTACTTCAGAGATGTGTTTTTGATAAAAAGCATTTTGATAAAAAGCAAAATAGCAAAATAACACTTAGAAAGAAGTAATCTTGATACAGAATAAAGAAGCCAGGAATGCAATTGAGCAGAATCTTTTATTCAGATGCTAAACATTTCTAGGAAATAACTTGGTATGTCACTCAGTCTCATTCTGAGGCTGTTAACATTTTTCTGAAATATTCCTCTTATGCTTCATCTTTTAATTTATGACTATATTTAACTACATTTGATCCTATTTTGTACAAGACATTATATTCTAGGAACAAAGACTCAGTGATGAGTAAGTAGTATGTGTTAAACTGGCTTACAGAAGTGGAAGGGAGTCTCACACCACTGGTTTAAGCAGTGCCACAGAATGGAGTATTGTTAGCAGCCTGTGTTGGGCAAACTAATTTTGACCAAATATTCCCATGTCCTAATTTCTGGAAGGTGTGAATATGTAACATTACGTGGTAAAGGGGAAATGACTTTGCAGATAGAATTAATTTTCCTGACCAGTTTACTTACAAATAGAAATTGTATACTTAATTATTATTATGATCCTGAGACAATGAAAGAGGTAATCTACTTATATAAAAACTCTGGGTGGTGTTCATCACAACCAGAACCTCGACCAAGTGGAAGGAAGTCAGTCCTATAGCGGTTGTCTTGGCAACGGCTGCACCCTCCCCTGAGCTGTTTCCTGGAGCTGTTTCCTGTAAGGGCGGGGTTTCAGGCAGGAACATGCCCTGGGAGCGTGGAGGCATATCTTTCTAAAGTGTGCCCTGCCAGCACAGCCAACTGTGAACCTGTGTGGGGGTGGCTGAAAGGCTTAGAAAAGACAGATAAGGGAATGAAAGCTGGGTCTCAGTGGTATGCTGCTTCTCTGAGAAACAGCAACTATGCCCACAGCCATGCCTTTATTTTATAGCAGATGCTATGAGGCAAAGTAAGGGTGTGGCCAAGATGTTTACAACACTCTCCTGGGTTTCAATCCTACACAACTACATGCAACTGAACTCTATCAAGCCTACATCACTCAGGCACATGGGGCCATGTGTTTGGACCATAGGTTAAAGCTTACAACTGCAACTGTTGGCTATAATTGTGCTGGGAGGGCCCTGCCCTCCAAGCTGGGACTTACACGTGGCAATGAGAGAACTGTGCCCTCTCATCAGTCCAAGGCTTGAACCTGTCCAAAACACTGTAGCAGCTCCCCACAATAAAGTTTTAATTCTCTTTCTTTGTTACTAATGTTGTGGCCTCACCCCATAACAAAGAAACAATTTCTGGAGGATGAAGCCCAGGAATCAGGATTTTAAAAAGATTCCCAGGTGATTCTAATGTGCAGCCAAGGTTGAGAACCACTGCTATAGATAATATTAAAAATATATCTAAACGTGCAATTCTTTGTCCAAAAAATGAGCATGTTCAAAAATTAAATGAAGAAAATTTGGATATACTCAATGGAGATTTTCACACATATTTGAGTGATGATTCCATTGATCCCACAGATGATGCTGTAAAGGGAAATTTTCCCATTGAATTTCTTAATACTATTACTCCTTCGGGAATGCCATGTCATAAATTAAAATTGAAAGTGGGTGCAATCATCATGCTATTGAGAAATCTCAATAGTAAATGGGGTCTTTGTAATGGTACAAGATTTATTATTAAAAGATTACGACCTAACATTATCAAAGCTGAAGTATTAACAGGATCTAAAGAGGGAGATGCTGTTCTGACTCCAAGAATTAATTTGTCCCCATCTGAAACTGGCTTCCCATTTAAATTGATTCGACGACGGTTTCCCTCGATGCCAGCATTTGTGATGACTATTAACAAAACAGACTGAC
>NW_006297660.1:1372431-1374380 GCF_000327345.1 Myotis davidii
GAGGAGGAGAGACATAGAGAAACATTGATTGGTCTCTCTCATCGATTGGTTGCCTCCGGCACGCACACTGACTGGGAATGTGCCCACAACCAAGGTATATGCCCTTGACTGGAATTAAGCCTGGGATCCTTGAGTCCACAGGCTGATGCTCTATCCACTGAGCCAAACCGGTTAGGGCAATTAATTCCCTTTTAATGTGCATGAATTTCGTGCACTGGGCTACTAGTCTATATATATAAAAGCCTAAGCGACTGTTATGACCCGAACAACTGGAAGAAAGAGTCTACCATTTGCTATGATGTGCACTGACCATCAGGGCAGACATTCAACACAGGAGCTTACCCCTGGTGATCAGTGTCCTCCCACAACAAACTTTCATGGCCCCTCACCCCTGCAAGCCAGGCAGTCCCTACCCCCTGATGGCCAGGCCCCAAATAGACCTTGATTGCCAGCCAGGCTGAGGGATCCCACCTGTGCACAAATTCATACACCAGGCCTCTAGTTATAAATAAAAGAGACAGGTAGGAGTCAGTGTTAGAGTGGCATGATGTGGGAAGAAGTCCACTCTCTATTTTTGGTTGAGAAATTGGAATGGGGCCATAAGCCAACAAGTGAGGGCGGCCTTTAGAAGCTGAACAAAACAAGAAAACAAACAAGAAAATGAATTCTCTCTATAGCAGCGGTTCTCAACCTGTGGGTCGCAACCCCTTTGGCAGTCAAATCACTCTTTCACAAGGGTCGCCTAAGACCATCCTGCATATCAGATATTTACATTATGATTCATAATAGTAGTAACATTATAGTTATGAAGTAGCAACGAAAATAATTTTATGGTTGGGTCACAACATGAGGAACTGCATTTAAAGGGCCAGAAGATTGAGAACCACTGCCGTCTATAGCCTCCAGGAATAACACTGAAAGGAGTTTTTTTGGGTAAAATAGAAATTTTGGAGGGTGAAATAGGCAGATTTAGAAAATTTTAAAAATTAAGGGGCCCATGGAATAAACACAGGGCTACAGAGCTGCAAAAGGTACATTTCGATAAGACAAAGGAGCAGTGAGCAGCAAAAGTTACATTTCCATAAGACAAGGGAGCTGGGAGTAGCAAAAGGTACACATTTACAGAATAAAGGGAAGGAAGAAGAAAGCCCAAAGAAAATAGGGAAGGAGGGGAGGGGAGTCTCACATGTACCATGAGAGGTTCGACCTTTGAGCTATAGTGACCAAATCAGAAGCGGATGGTGACCAATCAGAGGGGATATCAAGGCACAAAGACCTGCAGCCTTTATAAACCATAGGGAAAAGGGACCCAGTGGGACTCTTTCTCCTCCCCATGTGGGAGTCTGTGCTTTTTTCTCAATAAATTTCCACCTTTGCTATACCACCTTTTGTCCGGGGTTTCATTCTTTGACTCTGATGGACAAAGAGCCCAGGAAAAGCCATCCTGTCCAGGGGAACACGGTGAGTTCCAGTCCAAAATTCTGCTTTCAACACCTTGATTATAACCCAGTTAGATTTGAATTAGACTTCTGACCTACCAAACTATAAGATGATACACTTATTTTGTTTTAATACTGTAAATTTGTGGTAATTTGTTATAGTAGCAGTAGAAAACGAATACACAGTCCATGAAATAAACTGGGGAGTCACAGAGTTATGTAGGGCAAAAAAAAAAAAAAAAAAAAAAGAGGAGGAGAAAGCAGGAAGTCCCACCCTAAACGGATGTGAGAGCATCAAAATCCTCCTTACCAGGCTGACTCCATCACAATGCTTTCTGGGTAATGTAGTTTTTGCAATGACCCAGGGACATATCATCCCAGCCAATGACCCTGGTGAGTATAGGTGTTGAGGCCCCACAAGTGGTGCCGGAGGACAGGATGGGACTGGAGGTCTCCTTAACTGGTTCATACTGACAGATCTCTGAGGGGAGGGGAAGGGCAGGTATGGCA
>NW_006297660.1:1375501-1385467 GCF_000327345.1 Myotis davidii
GAAAATCCAGTGAATAATCTGATGAACAGAATGAACTGGTGATTATAATAGAATCAGGGGCATAGAAAGGGAGTGGACTGACTATTCTGGGGAGGGAAAGGGGGAAGAGGGATGCGGGAAGAGACCGGACAAAAATCATGCACCTATGGATGAGGACAGTGGGTGGGGAGTGAGGGAGGAGGGTGGGGTGGGAACTGGATAGAGGGTAGATATGGGGCGCAAAAAGAGGAACAAATGTAATAATCTGAACAATAAAGATTTAATTTAAAAAAAGTGCAATTTAGTAGACAACTGAAGACTGGATAGAAATAAGTAACTCTAAAGGTCTGAAGGAAATACTGAGGAAGCGTTTTATATGGAAAAGGTATGAATTGTGCAGAGAATTGGTGGAGATACCACTATAAATTTTGAAACTGAAAAGAAGATCAGTATGGTTATAACCAGTGCACTTTGTATGGTGTATTTGGGGTGGGGTATTTGATGAGGGCAGGAAGCACTTGAGAATGAACAATCATGATTCTAGGTGTTAATTTATTAAGATCATATTGGGTATTTGAAAGCCATGATTTGAAGTTACTGTTAAAGGCAAGGTGTGTGTGTGTGTGGGTGTGTGTGTAGGTGACTCAGTTTGCATTTCAGAAATATTTCTAGGGCAGTCTGAAGGAGGATAGACTGTAGCAGGCTAGACTAAAGCTAGGAGGCTTTGCATTAATCCATTGGAAAAATGTGATTTGAGCCTTGACTGGGACTGTGATGAGTAGGATAAAAAAGGGACTTGAAATTATGAGTAGTTCCCTTTTCTTTTTTTTCTTTAAGGTATACTTTTATTGATTTCACAGAAGAAGGGAGAGGGAGAGAAAAATAGAAACATCAATGATGAGAGAGATTCATTGGTCAGCTGCCTCATGCATGCCCCACACTGGGGATCAAGCCAGCAACCTGGGCCTGTAACCTGACTGGGAATCGAACCATGACCTCCTCGTAGGTTGACGACGTTCAACCTCTAATCCACACTGGCCTAGAGAGTTCCTTTTCCTTAATCATCTGCACTAGCCTTGGGTGGGTGGTCCTACCTGAATTTGTATCCTTAATCTCAATAGTGATTTATTCTGGTAGAGAAATAGAATAGGTCTCCAGAAAGTATCAAAATATTTTTTAGGTATTTTCTCCAGTATATGATTTTATAAGGATTTACTTCATATGTTGTGGAATACGCAAAATAATGTTGTAATGGAAGTCAAAAAGGTTTTGCTTCTGCTTCCATTTCTGTTGTTAAATAACAGTCAATGCCAGAAACATTCAAATTCTCTCTGGACCCTATTATCCTTAAGGATAAACTAGGCAAATTAAATTTCATAGTATCAGTTAAATTACATAAAATTGCCAACATTTGACCAATTTTAACTTACAAAAAATGAGAAAATTTGTTTGGTTCCCCCTATTATTTTTTCTCAGTTTCAAAATTATTTATGCTATTTTTCAACATGTTAAAGAATCAAAATTCAGAATCTTACATATTTACTTTTGAAAATGGTGGACCACAAAGCCAATATGTTTTCATATTTACTTAAAATGATTCATTTAGACATAAAAATCTAAAACCTAATATGACATTTTTACAGTTGTAAAGAACTTATAACACTGACTTTTTATTTCTGTGCATTTTCTGGTGCCTTAGGCACATCTCTAAAGATAGATTATTGTTTAATAAATACATATGATACTTATAATTATAGGAACAAAAATTAATTTCTTGGCCAACTATTTTCTTTTCTAATATTAACAATATGGAGCTTCATGTTCATTATTTCTTACAATAAAACTACTCCAGAATGCCTCAGGTAATTGACCTATAATAATGATAATTTTCTCTGCCTGAGAAAATTACTTTTAAATTTAAATTTCTTCTTAGTCTTAAGGGAATGATTCACCTTGTCAATTCATTTGTTTTTGATTTCCCATTTTAATTAGTCTCAATTTAATTACAATTGATTGAGTTAAAATATCAAACAAGAAACTTCCTACATGAATAGGAAAAATCTGATTTTTCCAATAATGGTCAACTTATACTTTAGAGAAAAATATTTAAATTCCTAAGTGTGCACTTGTGAACATGAGTTTCTGAGTTTATTTTCTGGAGACAATAATAAAAAAAATCACCTATTTATAAAAAAAGTGAAATCATTCCAGGGGCCTAGGTCATTTTAGTCTTTTGTTAAAACACAGAAACATAGAGGAGGGAAAAGCCCATCGGTGATTCTGAACATGAAGAAGGCTGAGAAGCCCTAAATGCTATATCCTTATGTCTGTAATTCATGCTCTGTTCCTATTGTTTAATCTAATCAAGTGCATTGATATAGTTAACCACCTTTTAAGGGAAATATCATTGCAATTATAAATGGTTAGAAAATTAGGTTTAACCTGTTTTTCTTTCCCCAACTGATTATAAGAAGAGCTCTAATTTCTCCTCATTCTATATTCATCCATTTTTTACCCTTGTATAAATGAGATTTAAGGAATTAAAGCCAAAAGGATATTTTTAGTAGAAAGTCTTATTAAAGACTACCATGTGGGAGACATAAATCCAGGACAATTCTTCTAGGACAACAACTTCTCTTTGTTCCCTTTCCTGCCTCAATACCAATTTATTCATCAAATATTCATTCCCAATTCTGAACATAATATTTCCAATTTTGTTATTATAGGTTTTACAAGATTTCTAAATCATGAGCATAAAATTTTGCAGGATACAATATATATGATTAGCATTTAATCAAACAAAATTAGAACTATGAAATTTCAATTACAATTACAGTTGATTTTAAACTACTGGGAAATTTTAATACTACTATACATTCTTAATGTTCTCTCTCTCTCTCTCTCTCTCTCTCTCTCTCTCTCTTTTTACTTTCAATAAAACATTATTTGTTTCAATTGACAAAATTTTAAGAAAATTCCAAAAATATATATAAACATGAATTCTAAAATGAAAGTGGTCATTTGTAAATCAGTCAATGTAATAAAATAGGACTTGGTTCAACACGTTACATATAAGATGCATTTTGTATTATACTAGAGGCCCAGTGCGCAATTGAAATCGCGTGAGGAGGCGCCCTGCCTCTCGCACTGCAAGAAGGCACCCTGCAGGAGTCAGGCTGGATTGCGCCGTGGGGGGCCAGGACCTGTGCCTGACTCACAGTGTCCCCCAGCCTCCCTGCCTGTGTCTTCTCCGGGTCTGCCCAAGCCACCTCACTGGCTTGGGCAGGCCCCCCTGCCTCTGTCTGGTCTCCGCTCCAGGCCTCACCTGTGTGCACAACCTCCTCCTGTCTGGATGTGACCCATAATGGAGTCTTGACCTAATTTACACATTGCCTCTTTATAATATAGATAAGTAAAAAATGTAATAGTTCATTATTAAGTAAGTTTTTTTATCTTCATGTATCTAAATAAATATCAAACATTTCATAAAGTTTTGTTTGGAAATATATGTACTTAAAAGAACTATATAGCACAAGAGCCTTTGAGGACACTTAAACTAAATGGTTTTCAAAGGTTTATTTATTTTTTTTATCACCAAATATACAAATTGGAAAGAGTTTTATTTTTAGAAGGAGCCATTTATTTTAAAGTTATATATTGAGACATATGTTTCTATTATGAAGAATACACTACTTTGGAAAAACACTTAAGATATCATTTAGCTAAAGAAAAATTATCTCATGGAAAGTTCTGTTTTCATAGCAAGAAAAACATAGCCACTGTTATAAAACTTTTACAAGTATTTTACAGCATTTTAATGGCATTTTGTAGATAAAATAAAAATCTGAAATGTTACCAATGTTTCTTTCTTTTTGTTCTCCCTCTTCTGTCCATGGAGACTTTTTTTCTGATCATGGTGTATCATTAAGCTCCCTTATTCTTAAATAATAAATGTCTAATTCCTTCCTCTAATAAAAAGTTGATCTTAAACAGCTTGCTCAGTGAAAAAGAGCTTACATACAAATGCACACAATTTCTCAAATGCAGTAAATTTCTGCTAAGAGAAACAGATGAATATATAACATGATAACTTTGATTTTCTTAATAATTTACTCATCTGGTATTACTTCACTCATACAGGTTCCATGTTAATGAGGTTGGAAGTCTGAATATGTTAAGGAAAAATGAATTGAAAAGAAACAATTTCTATGAGGAGTCCTTCTCACACTAGGTATACATGATGCTAAGAGTGTTTTAGCCCCTGAAATTCCCTAGTAACATAAACAGAAGCATGTTCCAGAATCACAAAGGAAGCTCTTTCTCAATGAAATAAAAGGATAATAATAGAGACATCCCCAGTTTAAATATTTCAGATGGAAGTAAGGAAAGAATTATTCATAAATAGGGAGAGAAAGATGGAATAGGAAAGTTTGGTTTGATTTTTTCAAATTTTTCTGGATTCTAAATTCTTCCACTCTCCAAATGTAAAAAAAAAATAAATAGAGGATTCCTGTGAAAGGAGGGAGGTTATGAGAAGAACTGTAAGAATATGAGAGGGTCAGTAAAGATAATAAATATTTATATTTAAAAAATATCAAATAAATAAGCTATATATTTTATGGATGATGCTTTGTAATCATAAAATGTGGGCTGCTAAGATTAAACACCATTTTAAATATTGAATAAATATATTTTCAAAGGCCTAACAGACATAGATATATATATATATTACTAAATATATTTCATGCTGAGTTATAATTATTTTTAGCTATTTTCCCTAAATTTGAAGTGACACAAATTTGAACTTTTATTTGACTTATTAGTAAAACTAGAGGTCCGGTGAATGCATTCATGCATGGGTGGGGTCCGGCCAGGGGGAGAGGATACAGGAGGTTGGCTGGCTGGCCCTGCCCCCGATCAGGGTGTGGAGTACAGATTTGGGGCAGTTGGTGGGACAGCCCCACCCTCTGGTTGAGCTCTTATTGAACTCCCATCAAGGGTACAATTTGCATATTACCTTTTTCTTATATAGCAGTGGTTCTCAACCTTCTGGCCCTTTAAATACAGTTCCTCATGTTGTGACCCAACCATAAAATTATTTTCATTGCTACTTCATAACTGTAATTTTGCTACTGTTATGAATTGTAATGTAAATATATGATATGCAGGATGGTCTTAGGCGACACTTGTGAAAGAGTTGTTCGACCGTCAAAGGGGTCGCAACCCACAGGTTGAGAACCACTATTATATAGGATAGCTCATAGCAATCAAACTTTTAAGAAGATGCTTTGCTTTTCTATGCCACCTATAGTTTAAACATTGCATGGCAACTCTTCATTTTTAATACTGAGTTGAAGCAATTGAGTTGAACTGAACTTTCTTAAGAATAGTTTTTTTAATTTATCTTGAGGATATTTCTGGAAATTAATGGAAGGAAAACTTAAAGCGCTGTCTAGGGACACAAATTTCTTAGCACATGTACACTAAATGCATTTATATGTGATAATTCATTATTAGCAATATAAATATTAGTAATCCTATATACTAAAAGGCTAATACGCAAATTGACCGAATGGCAGAACGACCGGTCTCTATGACATGCACTGACTACCAGTGAGCAGAAGCTCAACTGCAGGACCTAACCCCAGCCTGCAGGCTCCAATTGCCTGATGGGGAATGGGGAACTGGGGGTGGGTGGTGGCGGACACTGGCAGTGCCAGGACAAGGCAGGTGGAAGATCGGCTCTTATTGTAGACCAGGCCTAGGAACCCTACCCATGCATGAATTTCATACGTTGGGCCTCTAGAATTAATATAAATAATACTATAATAAACTTCAGTTAATGTTTAAGTATTTTCTATTTCTAATTCTACCTCAGAATTTACTATTTGATGTTTGTATTGGTTTAACTGAGTTTTATATAACTATTATCCTTAATAATAAAAGCCTAATATGCAAATTGTCCCCTCAAACAGGAGTTCGACTGGGATTTCAACCACTCGCTATGATGTGCACTGACCACCAGGGTGCGGCATGGACGGCAGGCGTTGGCGATGCAGTGTTGGCTGCGGGCAGCAGTGGAGGTGCTGCGAGCACCGATGGGCCCCAATGAGAGCAGGACCACTGAGGGATGGTGGAACAGGTGAGCGGACAGCGCCAGGCCAAGGCAGGTGCAAGTGGGGCCCAATCACCTGGCCAATTGTCCCGTAGAGGCGACCAGTGGTGGCAGTGGGGGGCGAGGCTGGGCCAGGCTCCTAGGCACTGAGGGGGCCAGGCAGGGGCCCAATAACTCAGGGAGGGGTGCCTGTCGGGGCCCAGGGATACAGGTGCTGCCCAGGGCCCAGAGGTCAGCTAGGACCTGCCCTTCCATGCCAGACGCTCGTGCTTCCATCTCCAACCAGGCCTAGGGACCTCACCCATGCACTGGGCCTCTAGTGTAATTATAAAGCAGCTACTACTTTAAAATAATTAGAAAAATGGGGAGGTTTTACTGCCTAATTCTTTACTGTGGGTTACCTAGGCACTTAGGCAGGCAGACAAATACATATAGTCTTCCTGGGAAGCAGTTTATTTTTATCACACCTGTTGACACTTTCGGAAGTGTGCCAAATAGTATTCTGTTGGCTTAAAGGAGTTAATGTGTCTTCCTAAATTATCTTCTTAGCAGGAAGTTGGGAAGGCAGGATACCAAAACTCCCATCTGCTATTGGTAGTTCAATATAATTATTTAGGATGTGAAAGAAATACTGACACATTCCTGACAAACCTATCTATAAAATATTTTCATATTTATCTCTTAAAACATCAAGACAATTATACAAAGGACTGCAATGCTTTACAGAAAAAGATGTATGACATTTCTTCCTTGAAGATTTTTAAAATATGACTTTCTGTGATATTTAAGTATTTAATCCTAATGGGAAAAGAAGGGAAGTACTCCGTAGATGACTTCTCAAGTTAATTTCAGAAAAATAATTTCCTGTTATATGAGAGTGCTACATTTTTTGCTTATCTACCTTGTGAGCACATTTTCAAAAATACATTTGCTGGTGAAAATAAAGCACAATAAGCCTCTACTCTGTGGTCTAATTTTAAATTAAAATTCAGTCAAAATAGTTCAATTATACTTTTTTAAAACGTGTACTAAGTAATAGTATCTTGAGAACAGCACAAAGGGGGAAAAAAAAGAACTATGTGATCATACTGGGCAATTTTAGACATGTGGCGAGCAGGGAAACAACCCGTGCATTTAAAATATTCAGAGTTCGTTGCAGTGCTCATTTATCTGAGCAGCCACAGCCCTTGAACTCTAATGATGAAGCAGGTGACCAACTACCAGGAATACTAATCTTTAATCAACCATATTTGAAGCATGAAAGTCTCACTCCAGGAAGGTGATTAGTTAATTTAATGGAAATAGAATGGTCAAATGGGAAATATGTAGGGAAGAATAACTTAGACTATTGCTATCTGTTATTGCTCTTGCAATTTATAGAGTAAAATGACCCTTTATCTGGAACTTACGTAGTTATTTTTTTCAATTAAATAAATTTTAACAGATAAAAGAGGAAATGTTTCTTTTGGTGTTCTTTACAGAAACAAAACAAGTGTGACTCAATTGCTTTCATGCTTTTTTTTTTTTTTACATTTAAACTATGATTTCAGAATTTGATAAACATTCCACTATTATTCATAAAATGAAAACAACACTAAGTAGAATCTCATTAAGTATAGGATCTAATTATGAATATATGATGACTAACAGAATAATCCAACCACAAATAAAAGACTATTACTGCTATTTTACTGGAGGTGTAAGATTGTCCCTACAAAAGTGACTTACAGTGTTTATTCAAATTTTTGAAAATGTCAAACATAAATGAATAATTAGATCTGTAAACTGACATTTAGAAGTTCAATTAGTTTCTTCCTGACTTCATAGATTTTTATGGTCTGGGAAATCTAGATTGTCTGATTTGATCCCATTTAACTACAATATTTCTACACATTTTATACCTGAGCATATTCTAGGAAAATTATTTTAATTGCCTGAATAAAATAAATAGTTCTAGTGCTTCATATAAAAGTCTACTGTAAAATATCCAACCTGTAACAATTATCTTTAAGACCAGGCCATTTTCTCTTTAAAATGAAAAGTAATACATAACTATTGTTGCAAATTTTGAGACTTAATATTTTGTCATTAAAATTTAGAAAAATTTTAAACTGTTATGAAAACTATGTTATAAATCTGGTCAAGTTAAGCTATAAGATGTGCTTAAAAAATAACACTATCAATATCTTTACAGATTTTTTGTCTTATAACTGTTATTTTCTTTGTTTTAGAAAGTGGTACACATGTCCAGCCAGTGGTGCTCAGTGGCTGAGCATCAACCTATGAACAGGTACCTTTCGATTCCTGATCAGGGCACATGCCCAGAGTTGAAGGCTGGATCCCCAGTAGGGAGCGTGCAGGAGGCAGCCAATCAATGATTCTCTCTCATCCCTAAAATATCTATCTCTTTCTCCCTATTCCTTCCTCTATGAAATCAATAAAAAGATATTTTTTTTAAAAAGAAAATGTTACATTTATAGGAGTTTATTGCTCTTGTTTTTCATTAGATTTTTGCTAATTAATGCAAAGCTAAAGTGTTATTTCTTTTTAAGTTGGGGTTTTGAGTAAATATTTCTTGCATCTTTATTCTGTCTTTCTGTTTTGATTTTTTGTATACAGATTTGGAAAATCACAGAAACTTCAAGAAGAGTAGTATTAATTGAACCCCAATGCTTTAAAAGTTAATAAATAATGCCTTATTTCTCTTTTCTCATAATGTTGAGAGCAGATATATAGATATCTTTAGCTCCTGTTTGAAAGAGAAATGAGCATATCTGGACATTTCATAGTAGGCTCTCCCCAATTATTTATAGAACCTTTAGGCAAAAATATAAAACCACCATGTAATTACTTTAGTCACATTTTACATATTATCACAGTCTAGTAAAATAAGTTAGTTTTGCTTTTTAAGCAAATACACAGTCTGAGCAACTCAGATTTTCTAATATTGACATGCTAGATGTCAGTAACATAATTTGTTTTGCATAGCACTATGTATTTTGATTAGTTGAAGGTGATTTGTAAAGCAAATAAGTTATTGACCTCTTGAACAAATAGTTACTGGAATATGACTCATTTCTAATTTCAAATTCACTATTATAAGTCTTCCTTTGCCAATGACTTTCTATTTGTTTCTCAACAGTGTAAAGTGTTAACTTTAATTGCAAATTGGTATTGGGTCCTTCTTATTTTTTATTCTTCTTGTAGCATTAAAATCTCTGAAGAATTCCACAATCAATTGTCTTTAAAATATGATTTGAAAAATGTCAGTATTTGGACATTCATGAAGTATCTGTAATTAATGATAATAGGTTGTGAAGATTTACAGAAACACTTGGTCCTTTGAAAATCACTAACTCAAGGTAAGAAAGAAGCCAAGAGAAAACATCAATCAAGGTACTGCTTGGTAACAGCTAGGGTGAGACACTGATAGCAACAGGTACAGTGGGGCTGAGCAGCCCTGAAAATGATCCACCATGGAAGATCCCCAAGGACTAAACACTTCCCACTGCAGCTCTTGCAAGACTTACGCCCCCAAATATTATTTCTGCTTCCTTACGAGATTCCGATTGACTCCAGCAAATCTAGTCTTGCTGACCCTACATCCTTTTCCATTACCATCACAACCTAAAAGTATTCATAGCTGCCAAGAAATTGGATAATAAACAATTCTTGAAATAAAGAACAGTGACTGATTTTTCCCAATCTGTCATATGAAATCTTCAGGCTTCTTATTTTAATTCTATCACATTAACCACTCATTTATCCTTATCATTGCTTGACTAAACCAACCTTCTTTCTAATGTATAATCTTTATGGTTGAGGTATTTAGAGTTAATTAAGAATGTGAGGCCGAAACCGGTTTGGCTCGG
>NW_006297660.1:1385635-1395367 GCF_000327345.1 Myotis davidii
GGGGGAAAAGTGGTTGATATCTCGTATATGTTTTTATAAATTTCTACTATGACTCTTCCATTTTTTATGTCTTTTACCCTTATTAAAACATAACATTATACATTATTTAATCCTAACTCTTTACTCAGTCGATAGACTGTACTTCTTGTCTAAGAAATTTTATATTTGACTACATTACATAACAATACAACAGAGAGAAACCCTCCCACAAAACAACACTAACACATTCACTATTACTGTTTTATCTAATAATGACACAACTTTGTCACCTACTTCATAGGCTAATGCAGGAAAAATCCATGCAATTTAATACATTAAGAAAGATATTATCTCAAGATTATTTTGTGAGCTCCACTACTCCACAGAACTTTGCTTAAGAGCTCATTGCCAAATTATTAGCTCATTTTTATCTCTTTAACTGCTTACTCATTTAGGTCATTATGGGCTTGCAGGCTGCCTAGGTTGCTGAGGTCAACTCAGGGATAGTTCTGTATTGCCTTTGCTGGCATTTCAGTCCCAACTGAGATTATTCAGTTCAATCTCATATTTAACCTTCGACTTCAAGCTTATCTTTGGATGAAATGCATTACAGACACTTTGAAACAACGTATCATTCTAGTATAATCCAAAACTACTAGTTTAGCTACCAGTATGAGCAGTAGCATGATTAATCCTTCAAAAACTTGAGATGATGTTCCTTCTGATGTTTCCTAATTAACCTCAATGTGGTTTTAATAAAATCTAGAATAAATATCATCAAGTCTTATAAAAAGTTGCAATTAAAATAAGTGAAGGAGAAGCAATAAGAAGATTGAATTGTAATATCTTGATATTCATTATCGCTACATTGTATGAAATAGCACAGTAATAATTTCAGTTTTATAAAACCAATAGTTATTTCCTCTCTCTTTAAAGATTAATATTCTATGCATGGTTCAATGTTTGGATGGCCACCACAAAAGACACTGCTACTTGATGATGGATAGTGAAGAGCACTTTAGCACATTAAATGGGTTACTAATTGTTCTGAAGATAATAATGTCTTCATAAGCTGAAAATATCTTTATACTATTAATGATCGGCTCATTTTAAAAATAGAGATAATTTTACTATAAACATTATAGTATGTACAACAGATGGCTGATTAAAAAAGTCTTAATTATTTTTATCCTGTATATGTTAAATCACTGAATTAAAAATAATAATAAGTGTATGTTGGATTCCATAGAAACGTATCAGTCATTTCCTCTTCCATATTCCCCAACTTTAAATGATTTTTAATTCCTCAGCCAAAGATGTGTTTTTATTGATTTTTAGAGAGAGAGGAAGGGAGAGAAACATCTACTAATATGTGAGAGAGAGACATCGATGGGTTGCCTCCTTTCCATGCTCTAAACTGGGATCCAACCTGCGACCTAGGTATGTGCCCCGACTAGCAATCAAACCTGGCTTCAGTCCCAGGACATTCAGAACCTTGGATGTTACTAGCGAAGATAAAAGAATCGACCAGGCCCATTACCTGAGCTCTGCTATTACTTATGCTGCTTACTCCCTTATCTAAAACTACAGTCTTCCTATGAACCCTTTAATAAGTTGAAGGGAGAAAAGTGAAGAAGCAATTACCTGAGGAAAAATCTTGCTAATGATGCACAGAATAAACCAAGAGAAGTCTCTGATGCTCACAGACATGACACACAGCTGTGGTGGCCCGATGCTGAGATGTTGAGTGCAGTTCCTCAGCAAGGAGCCTGACATGCTACGCTCCCTGCTGGACACTCACTGCCTATGTCATGTCGAACTGCAAAACAAAGGCTGAGCACTATTTTTGCTTCCCACCTTTTTCTTTTTTTAATTTATAAAAGCGAAATCCTCTTTAGATTTCTTTTGATTAGAAAAAAAAACAGGTACTAATGTATGTAATTTGTAAACGTGAAGTGGATACCTATAACTTTATTTTCTAATTCATACTAGTTATAATTATACCTTAATACAAGTTAAGATTTTAATTACATAAATATTTAGATACATAGATGATAAGAAAAGAAATAACAGTCAATACTTCCATAATGTCTCCTATGTGTGTGGATTTTTAAAATGTGATTTTATGATTTTTAAAAATAATTATATTCCGATATAAAATAAAATTTTAATTTTTACATAATAGTATATCCTATTTCTGAAAAATATAGTAACTTTTATTCAATATTTATGATATTTTAACTGAATAAAGATGTAAATTCTTATCTATACTCTTAATCATTACCTTGGGAGTAATTCCTAGGTTCTGATTTGACACTGACTTTTGAGACTGCTAATATGCATTGTTAAATTTCTTCTAAAAATAATTGTGCTATCGTGGCAACCCAAGGTGAAAATAATTACATGTTGTTGTCTACTCTGTTTGGAATACCAGATTGGACATGTTAATAATAGTTCTTTAAAAAAACACATGCTATTGAAAGATTGTGAAAAGTAAATTAACATATACTCATGGTTACTCCTAATCCTTTACATTTCATTCTCTCTACAAATAGGACATTGGTTGATATTTCTGTATCTACGCTAATATTTATTGCATTGCCTGTCATACACTATGTGCTCAATATGATTTAAATGAATCAATGATAAAGTTCTATGATTTAGGTTCTCACAAATTTGAACAAAACAGTAGTTTCGCCTTTCTTTTAATACTGAAACTGTATGCTTAGTTGAAAATCTAATCTTTACCTGAATTTCTCTTTAAAAATTTTTTCTCAAGGACCCTTAAATGTTCTTACACAGGTTCACCATTGCTTGTGGGAAATAGAAAATGAGAGGGGCTTCTTGCGCCACATAGAAACACCAGTTGCTACTCTTTGACTAGCCTGGTGATTACTGCAGTCTTCAAGGTGCGTTCAAAGCAGTTGCGTGGTGGATGCTGCTGGTATGAGACATTTTGAGCAAATGTTTCCGGCAGCCCCTGCCGTTGAAGCCTGCTCTCATTCATCTGGTTTGTGAGTCTGAATATTTAGTGCAATTATCTTGATGCCCTCAAACAAAAGGAAGTGACTCTTTCCAAGTCACACATGGTGAAGATTGTCTCATATTAAAAACCATTAAGTCCCCAACCTTAGTTATTGGTACTACCCACTCACAGATGAGCCCACATACCACAGACACTCATTTTCTTTCCCCACATGTGGTGAACAGCTCTGTGCGTTATGCTAAGCCATTCTGTGGCCAAATAATCACTCTTCAACTTTCAACTATCTACAATGAGGTGGCAGATGCCCCAATTCACCCTTGCTTTTATGGTGAATTATTTGTCAGGCACTATGTTGGCCCCTACCTTTTAATCACCTTGGCCAGGATGACCTAATTCAGACAAATAGTTTATTTTTCAATACATTTTATCACCAAGAGATGCAATTGTGAAACTCTTGCCCCTTCAAGGCAAATTTGCACTAGAGTCTAAAACAGCCAAGTTATTTACTAATGGACACTATGGTGACATACACTTACAGAGTTTATCCTGTGTCATAAAAATGTACTAATATATGATCTTCTGTAAAAATGGAAAACATTCTTGCCATGCAACAGGGTGTGTTCACGTAGTTACTCTCAGGGAAAAGTTATACTTCTCCAAGAAGAATTGACATTTCCATTTATACAGAAAATAACATAATTTTAAAATATTTTTAATTGATTTTAGAGAGGAAAGGAGAGAGAGAGAGAGAGAGAAAATATCAATGATGAGAGAGAATCATCAATTGGCTGCCTCCTGCAAGCCCCCTAATGGGGATCAAGCCCGCAACCTGGGCATGTGGCCTTGACCGGAATTGAACCCAGGACCTTTCATTCTGCAATAACATAATTTTTAAGTGATAAAATGTAGTGTCAAGAAAATAATTTTTTCCACAAGGTGTTTTTTTTTTCGCTTAACCAATAAATAAATAAAAATAAATTTTTAAAATAAAAGCAAAAAAAATTATACATGTTTATATGTCACAAAATTTTTATTGTATATTTGACACAGGTGTCTATTTATTTGGTTCGAAAACTAAAAGTAAGGATCAGAATGAGGGAGTTGCTCAGATAATCATGACTGGCTTGTGGACACTTTTAACTGTAGGTGATCAAACTTATGTCATGGGACATTTTTGTGGGTTTTTGCCCACATTTTCTTTATGCCTGTTTTGCCCTTCACAGGAGATGGAAATGTTTCATAATCACTCTATACACAAGAAGCTCATCTGTTAATGTCAATGGGACGTTTATTAATGTATACATTGTATACACTACCTCCACACATACATCATATAATGTGATAAGGCACCTTGTTATATAATCTTCAATGCACAGACATATGTCAATTTATGTAGTACTAATATATCAAAAATACATTTTGACAAAATACATTTTCTTAGACAAGTAAATTATTAAATTACTTAAATATGTAAGGTAGGTATGCTTACATATATATTTGAATCTCAGTGAATATTGGAACTAGTAACTTAGTTGCCATACATAATGGTTTTACATAATACTAACTTGAAAATTTTCCATGATTATATTCAACATAAAAAAATAGGCTGACAAACTAGATTTATTTCTTTTGGAGCTGAGTGACATGGTAAGCAAGGTCAGAAAAATAATAAATTTCCTTACTCTGAAAGGAAAACTTTGTTCTTTAGGTACCATTTTAGGATGATTAATTGAAACTAGAACATGGCTTACATAAAAGTTTGAGAACACATTTCTGATATATTAACTTTTATTCAAGTGAATATAAAGTGTAGTAATATTATTTGTATTTGGAACTTAAGGAGCATTTCACCTCCCTTAGAAAATAACATATGCACTTGTTTTGTAATTGAAAAAAATAAAAGAAGAAGTAAAATCACATGTTGATTTGGGTAAAACTGAGGATATTCTTAAATATTTCATTTAAAATTTTTTAAAATATATTTTATTGGTTTTTTACTGAGAGGAAGGGAGAAGGATAGAGAGACGGAAACATCGATGAGAGAGAAACAATGATCAGATGCCTCCTGCACAGTCCCTACTGGGGATGTACCCGCAACCAAGCTACATGCCCTGGACCAGAATTGAACCTGGGACCCTTGATTCTGCAGGCTGATGTTCTATCCATGGAGCCAAACCAGTTAGGGCTATTTTAAAATTTTTATGAAAAATTATATTTAACTAGAGGCCCAGTGCATGAAATTTGTGCACGGTGGTGGGGTTTCTCAGTCCAGCCTGCACCGTTTCCAATCCAGAACCCCTCAGGGGATATCTGACTGCCGGTTTAAGCCCCATCCCACAGGAATGGGGCTTAAACCGGCAGTTGGACATCCTTCTCACAATCCAGGACTACTGGCTCCTAACCGCTCGCCTGCCTACCTGCCTCATCGTCCCTTACTGCCTCTTCTTGCTGGCCTGATCACGCCCTAATGGTCCCCGCTGGCCTGGTCACCCCCTGATTTCCCTCCTGTTGACCTGGTCACCCCTAACTTCCCCTCTTCTAGCCTGGTCACCCCTAACTGCCCCCCCCCCCGCCGCCAGCCTTGTCACCTCCTAACTGCCCCCCTGCCAGCCTGGTCGTACCCTAACTTCCCCTCTATTAGCCTGCTCACACCTGCTCACACCAGAAGGACCCCCTGTCAGCCTGGCCACCTCCTAACTGCTCCCCTGGCAGCCTGGCCACCCCCTAATTGCCCCTTGCAGGACTGATTGCCCCTAACTGCATCTGCCTTGGCCTCCACCACTGTGGCTTTGTCCAGAAGGATGTCTTATTTAATTAGCATATTACCCTTTTATTAGTATAGATAATTCTAAGTTAGTATATACACATATATCATGTAATATATATATACACACTTATATATATACACATATATATGTGTATATACACACACACACACACATACACCCACAAATGCTTCTTAGGGCTTCATTAATTGGTTTTCTTTTTTTTTTTTTTTTTGGTCTAATTTTTTCAACTTCCATGAAAAACTGTTTAGCATTTTAAAGTAAATTGCTCAAATGTAATTAAATAAATGCCATGAGAAAACAAGGAAAGTAAAATTAAGTAACTGAAGAAAACATAACAATATCCCATTTCTGAGGAAATGCTTATAGTGTAATGAATTAATTTTTCATTTTGAGTAATTGGCTATAACACTAGCCATAATGAGATTTACATTTAAACTTATTAGATTTAATGTATTTTCTAAATATGTATAACAATCTCTCATTTCATTTTTATAAAGATTTAAAACAGGAAATATTATTAAATATATAAATTTGCCTTTTAATTTTCCTTTGGCAGATACTATCTTGATGATAAGTGTTGCTTTCTTATAGGCAAACATGTACAATTCACTAAAGACTCCTAACAAGAAACAAATACATACAATAGAATTATAGGAATTACTTGAGTTTGATTTAACCATATACGGTAATACAGAAAGATGGGAATATTCTATAATTTAGTGGTAGCCCACAACAATATTTGAATGGGGAAGTTTTTAATAATTTAATGGATCAAGTAATTTATTTTCCATATGGGCTGTGTTTTTATTGTTGTCTTCAATTTTATAAATTACAAATTGCTAAAAAATATGCCCAAAGGTGTTAAACAGTATTTTAGATGTTCTTTAGATAGTATATATTTAAATTACTCACACAAGCTACACCTTATTATTCTACACCTTATTATTATATTATTATCCCCATGTCACCTAGGAAAGTTAAGTTCTTATATGTAAATTTCATTACTTTCTCACCCCCTTACCATTTTTAAGAGTGATGTAAGCTCTCCCTTCTCACCTTACTTATGTCAAGAGGGAAGACCTGTTGCTAAATTTCTGGCATCAAATTTTATAATGAGTCTATACATTTCTATCTCCTTTTAGACCCAAGTTTTAAATTAATTCATAAATTTATTAATTACTGAAAGATAAATCTAGACATATTTATTATAGATAGTGTGAGTTTTACGCTTGTCAATTTTTCTATATGTTGCCAAATCTATCTCTCACAGCCAGATATCTCCAATATTTTGAAGTAGTAAAGTATACAGCATGTACTTCTCAGTATGCATTTTTTATTGAAATTATTCTTTTTCTTTCAACACATCATTTTATAGTTACTATTTCTACTACAGTTATAATATGTGATTTCATTACTTCCCATTCCCACACTCAATCCATTAGTTGTCTTATTAGTAAATTAATGCCGTTCTCTTTAGATAGGGGTGGGTGATTAGTCTCAGTATAGAGAAAATCAAGAACATGGTAATATTTAAATGATTTCTGGAAAACTAATTATTTTTAATATGCTTGGACTGATATAAAACTGTACCAAAAGACCAATCTAAGAAGACTCTCTATATAATATCTATAAATTTGTGATGCTATAACATTATATACATGTACACAAATACACAGAGATACTATAATAGTTGAGAAATGTGGAGTTCATGCAGATAAGGGAAAGAAATATTGAACTTAAAGCAAACCCCAAATATTTGTGATGCATACTACTATATTATCTAATTTATTTGTCATAAACATTCAATATTAATCCACCTAAATTATGTATATCCCATACTTAATAGCTGATTTACTTCTAGTTTACTAGTTCTTCGTTGTAAAATTTAAATGGTAAAGAACAATATTTATATAAATATAGTAATTATATTTGGAAATATTGCTTTACACAAGATAATGTAAACATGAAGTGATAAAACATTTTATTAAGAAAGTTTTATAAAACTTTTTAAAAACAAAAATATAATGTGTAATGTTAATTTTTGAAATAATTTGGGTATCAGGATCTATATACATATAGCTCTCTATATAGTATAAAAATAAACACCTTTCTATTTGTGTACTCGTAAATAGGAAAAGATAAATACAGTAAACCATATATAGTGCAGATAGCTCAAGAAACAGTGAGGTCTGTACTAAAATGGGAAGAATTATACCAGAGGTCATACACCAAACACAGAATAAAAGGAAAGTTCAAGCCTCTTGCAAGTTTAACACCCTCAGAAGAGTTTTGTTTGTATTTCATCTTCATTCTCTGGGTGATGAATCTTCTGGATACCCATAATAATTACAATGTGGTAATGAGTTAGTTTTCAACTAAGATTTTTATACCCTGAGACAGAGGCTTCATTGACATGGGGAATGAGTGGAGGTTCATGTGAATAATAGGCAAATAGAAAGAGTGGGAGAGAGAAGATACCTGATCCTATACCTCTTTGTCACATCTAAGAGTAAGTTTTCTCTATGCCTTTGACAAACACAGGCTCTCAGATCACAATCAAGTAGATGCAGTTGCCACTGGGCTTATTCAAATGAAGACTGAATACAATTGGGATAACTTGGAAACAATACAGCTGATAGAATTGTGGTTTTTTAAAAATATTATTTATTTCAGAGAAGAGATAGGGAGAAAGAAAAACATCAGTGATGACAGAGAATCACTGAATGGCTGCCTCCTGGGGATCGAGCCCACAATCAGGGCATGTGCCCTGAGTGGAAATCAAACTGTGACCTCCTGGTTCATAGGCTGATGCTCAAACACTGAGCAACACTGGCCAGGCTAGAATTGGTTTCTATGTTAGATATTTGGGGCTTTCTACAGCCATGGAACTATGCATCCAACTAACAACCATGAAAAATTTGAAGGGGAATTACACTTTTACTCTCATGTGCTCTGTAGTACACTTTGGTCAAGATTTTGTCTTCAACACTCCACTGCCTCTGTTCTGGAAGAATTTCTTCATGAGTTCCTAATTACTGCTACATTGAACTCATTGGATTCCTGGACTGTATTCATATGTCACTAATATTCTATTGCTAACTTTCTTTTTCTTTTTATTGATTCTGCCTTGGCTTTAAAAAGCCATTCTCATTAGGTCTCCACCCTTTAAGCACTGATGCTTTGCTCCTCTCACTCTCTATAAGAGCTTCATCAAAAAATCTGTCTCCTTATCCAAGAGTAGTTTTTTCTGAACTCCAGTAAATGAATCCAACATGAATAGATATCAACAAGTCATTATATCACCCACTGTACTCATTAGCTGTAACAACAGAGCTCCTTTTGCACTATGTTCTCCATTAGAAGGAATGTCACCTTCATTATCATCAAAGAAGCCGCAAAGTAGGAGTCATCCTGGACACTTCTCATTCGTATTCCTCCTACATCAACTCAGTCACTTCTTTCTACACATGTACTTTTGTAACATTTTCAACACTCATCTCTGACTTCTATTTCTGTACTCTTGCTTGGAATATTGTAGTAAATTCCTACTGGTTCTCTTGTCTAAAATTCTGTTTCCAAACAAATTCATGTTTAACACTGGTAAAACACTATTTCCAAAACATCTACTCATTTAGCAGCACCTGCACCCATAAACTCTGTCTTTCTCCTATTATTAATAAGGATAACTCTTTGAATTCAGTGCTAGATATTCCCTCTTGACAACTCCAGAACACCACTCCAGTAAGTCCCACTACACTCTTCTAAATCAAATCTTTTTCCTCTCTTTTGCATACTTAGCATCTATATGTCCTCATGCTATTACTTTTATCTGAAACTAGTAGCCTGGTGCATGAAATCCATGCACATTAAAAGGTAATTAATTAGTGGAAATATTTTAATATTGCTATTTGCCCTTTCTCTATAATAGAAGTGTGAGAGATGAAAGGAAATTAGTAAAATATATATAAAAATAATATA
>NW_006297660.1:1396187-1423028 GCF_000327345.1 Myotis davidii
TTCATCAATAGAGAAGTTGGGGCTTTTTAATCATTTTAGCAACTTTACTGTTTATATCGAGTCTAGAAATTGAAGTTTCATTTACTGGAATGGGTAATTTATACTGGGAATGAAAGGTGCTTCCACTGAGAAGTAAATTTGCAGCAATTCCTGTAGATGCTGTGGGTAAAACAGTACTACCACGGCCTCTAATAATGTATTAAAACTTTATAAAGATATGCCTGCACGCTCTGAGGGCTGGTTCCTGCCTCAAACCTCGCCCTCCTGGGAAACAGCTTGGGGAGGGCGCAGCCCTTGGCAACGCAACCCAGGACTCAGTGTGGCCATGCTCTGAGGACCGGTTCCTGCCTCAAACCTCACCCTTACCAGAAACAGCTCCGGGAAACAGCTTGAGGAGGGTACAGCCGTTGCTTAGACAACCCCTGCAGGACTGACTTCCTTCCGGTTGGTCAAGCTTCGGTCATGATGTTACACCAGGGTTTTTATATAAATAGATAAGATGTGTTTCCTTGACTATATTTTTTGCTGGGAACTTCCTTTTCTGTTCTATCTCTCTGATTCCTTTTACAGAAAAACTCCTTGAAATCACCTGTACTCTAACTTCAATCCTTCTTTTCCTCAGTCTCTCTGAATTTCCTTCCATAATTCTTATTCTGCCATGCTCCAGACAAAACCACTTTCCCCTCATTCCAAATTCTTGTTTGCTACATGACTTTTTCCTCAGATTACTTATCACTTAATAGCATACCATAGACATTTCTTAGTTATATTTTTGTATTGGTTTCCTCAGCCTCTAGAATGGAAGCTCTATGTGGCCAGATTTAGTCTGTTTTATTTTCTGACATTTCTAGCCACCTGTACATATAAAAGCTCAAGAAATGCTTATGGCCATGCTTGAAATCCATTTATAGGTACCCATTACTTATGTAATACAGTGCCCACTCCTTTCTTTGGCTATAGGTTTCTTCATATGAGATCTTAGCAATATTTCCTAACTCCACCTTTCTCCCCTCCCACCCCAATTCCTTTGATTCATTCTTAACACTGCTTTCTTTCCAAAACTAATAATTCCTGGGTAATTTTTTAAATGCACTTGAGACTTTAGATAGGCAAATGTTTATAACTTAATTTTTTGCACAGTTAACCCTTATTGTTATTAATGCAGAAAGACATATGTACCTTAATTGCATGCATTCTATGATATTTTTATGACCTACCAAATATACCTGATTATGTCCTCTATTAGGTACCCATTATACTCCAAACATATCTGTAATGCATCATTGAATACTCTTAAATAAATTTACTGGTAATCATAAGTGAACATTTTATTTATCTTTGTGTCCAATGAACTGCATAAAATGCTAAAACTACTCAATGTCTGAATATTAAATTCAAATATACTTAAATACTTAAATGCTCCATCTAGATGTCTAGACCTAGATATAATTACTTATACATGAGGCAGCCATAAAAATGTACCTCTCAAACTCTGTCTGCAGACAGTATAGTTGGCTGATGTCTCCAGCTACTGTACTCTGTAATTCCATACAGTGGTCACATTGAGGACACACTTCCCAGAAAATTCAGCCAGACAGATCATGGCCGGGATACCACTCAACTTAGAGGTGACTTTGGATCAGGAATGGACTTTCTCTTTGGATCAGGAATGACTTTCTGAGCTAACTTAGACCTGCTTTGTCTTCTAAAATGTGTTCACTCAATCTTCTTTCATTCCCTCTCTCCTTCATTTGTGGTCAGATTTGCAACTTAGTCTAGGCCTTAGCCTTATTAAATCACATGCCTGCATAATTCCATCCGTGTGTCTGCTTCTTAGAGGATCGAGACTCACACAAGTGGTAACAGAAATATTCCAAGAACACAGGTGTTAAGATGATGAATCTGGGATGGCTCACATATGATGTATCAAAGGTGAGGTACAGGTAGTGGGTGGAGTGCCGATTATCCTGGCATTAGGATAGCCACTAAGTTGCTAAATATCTTTCTGGCAGTTACCTTGGAAATGTTCCAGTGGTGGGAAGGGTGTGGCAGATATGATAGCTAACTCATTCTATAAAGACAAGAGAACTGGCTGGTTACTATTAAGTTGTATTGATGCCTTCATAGGGATATTTAGGGACTGCACACCATTAAGCAGTTACTAGTAATAGCTAAGTATGCAGGGCAGAGGGATTTAAAGGAGGCCCTATCTCTTGAAGTGAAAAGGCAGACTGGAGGTGAACAGCAGGCTACAGACATATTTATTATGGTTGGAGAACTGCAGAGATGTTGGGGAGCACATGAGACTTGGTTGGAAAGTTTGTAAGGAGGACATTCTGAGAAAAGGGAAGTGTGTGCAGAAAGCCACCTGCCCTGTTTATGAGAATTCCAACTTAGGGGAGTGCTGAGGGTGCTGTCCCTAATTATTCCTTGACCTTTCCAAACAAGTCTGTGCACATGCAGACCCTGGGTGTTTATTGGAATCCTTATGCTTAATTTTTTGGGTGCCTTGCTTAAAAGACACTACAACCACAACATGTCCTCCCAATATTACTTACCCTACTGATTGCATCTGAAAGATAAACTTTATCTCAAACTGCTTACAATAAAATCCTAATGAGGCAGGCAATCAGGCTGTTTGGTTCCTTTTGCCAGGCAGTCCCTTAGCCTCTTTTTCATAGCAAATGTTGTGTTGGAGTAATCCTTTCATCTGTAGCTCAGGGGCTGCTAGTTAGCCCTAGCACAGAGACATTTAGATCCTCAGCCATGGCGGGTGTGTTATATAAAAATGCAGGCTTTTATGGACCAAACTTGGGCTCCTGAAATATGGGGCAGGCACATGTGCTTGAAAATACCCAAGTATATTGACTCTACGGCCCCTACTAGATTCTTTGGGCTTGCAGCAATTGCCTACTACTTCCTAGTAAGGGCTACCTTCTGTGATGCTGAAAGATGCTGCAGAAAAAGAGACGATTCTTTTTCACAAGGCAAGAGGGTTTTTTCTCAGGATCTATCTCTATACTTTTTACTGACTGGGGTGATGTTAGCAGTAAATACCAGAAAAACCTGCCTAGGGAGCACACTGGCTTAACATTGGAAAGAGACTATGAACCCCACAAAAATTGCAAAAATAGCCAGTGTGCACAGACTGGAACAAGGGAAGTATTCCTAAGATTGAATCTTAAGGATCTTTGATTAAGGGAACCAAAATGTAAAAGTAAGAAACTACTGATTGAATTGGGGACTCTCTCCTAGAACATTGGAGTTACCCTAGTAGAGCCTTTAAGGAATTAGAGAAAAGTTGTTCCTGTCATAGCCCTTTGGAATCTGATAAAAGCAATAATAACCACTAAGTGGGAGGAAATGCTTGAGCTGCTCTAGAAGATGGTATGAAAGAGGGAAGAAGGAGGTTAAGAGAAGTGGGCATGCTGAAATGGATGTATTATGTAAGGTCAGAAGATCCATCACAGATGTTCTATGGGGGAGTGAGGACTCACCATTCACCAAGACCACGAGGTGACAGGGGCACCAGTCCTCCTCTGACATAGAAGAGATGGCTGGAGAGCTGGGTGATTGGGGCTCCAAAGTAATAGAGGTCAGAAGTTGGCACTTAACTGCCAGGGGGCTGCAATTACTGTTTTAACTGGCAAGGCCAAAGGAGAAGATAAGGGGCTTACCCGACAAAGATTTGTGAAGATGGTTAGAAGTGTACAGACTTCCTAGGAGCAAAATAGAGAAGTACCCCACAAGGATGCTTTTCAATTTGTCAAGTGACCTGTTGGTCTCCTTGAGCAACAGTGCATGCAATAGCCACAGCTCAGCATTGATCTCTGTTCTGACAGGTTGAATATTCACAGGCACAGTAGCTAGACCTGCCTTGGTTCATAGCATTTCTAACTGATGGCTCCCTATGTAGTTTAAGTCCTGGCCATTATAGCTGCTTAGATCGTGTGTCAATAGTGTCCTTCCAGTGTACAGAGATAACAAAGATGCATTTTTAAAAATTCATGTATTTTCATAGCTACCTCAAATTATATTTAGTATTGTCGCATGTTTACAAAATTTTCTTGATTTTAAACTTTTTTTTGTTCTCTTACACTGAAAATCTAATCTTAGCTAATTACTTAAGTGTTACATTTACCTATATATACACAAATATGCATATATATTTTAAAATAATAATAATAATAATAATAAGTGTTACTTTGAACAAACACAACCTACATTTGACCCACCCTGTATATGAAGGCTATTCCTCAATTAAAGGGATGTCACATTAATGAAACATCCCCTTCATTTGGGCCTGAGTTGCATCCCTAAAAAATGCATATGTTGAAGTTGTAACCTTTAGTACCTCATGTCCATGTTTGGAGATACGATCTTTACAGTGGTAATTAAATTAAAATGAGGTCATTATGGTGTGCCCAGATCCAACATGACTGGTGTCCTGATAAAAAGAGAAAAGTTGAACCCAAACATACACAGAGGGAGAATATCATGTGAACATAAAAGTGGTCATCTATCAGTCAAGGAGAGTGGGCTCAAAATAAGCAAACCTTGCAATACCTTTATCTCAGCCTTTACACCTGTAAGAAAATGAATTTCTGCTTAAACTACTCTGTATGGCAGCCCCAGAAAACTTATATATGTACCTTCTATAGTGCAGCTGTGCTTTGGTGAGAGTATTCTGCCACAAGGAAAGAAAATCCCAATCCATAAACCATAAGAACATAAAATTCAAATGTGCCTTTTCCAAAGTAGAGAATAACATTCCAGGTTAATATGGAATACATTTCCTTCATAGATACTATAATATCCAAATATTTTTCATAATCACTCTCAGTTGAAGAGCAGACATGCCTCAATTTGACGTGACTATTTATTCATTTAAAATAAAATAGACTACACATGTATGTTACAAGTGAACACAAAGTTTTTCTTATCCATTCAAGAAATAAATTACAAATGAATGCATAGTTTTGGCAGCATGTCATAAATATCTTTTGACTTCTGTTTTAAACAAAGTTTAGCATCATTTACTTCAATAGGTCCAACTAAGCTATAGAAACAGAACTAACCAGGAAAGGCATAGATGTATAAAATATATGACCTCTCTAAACTAGTTAGCAATGCTAGTGGAGAAATGATTACTTTTACTTTTGCTTTTAAATAGTATCTGTTAAAACAGTGATTAGGGCATTCGAATAACCACAGAGAGAACTTATGTTTTATGCATTAAAACCATTGGAATAATAAATCTGAGCTGAATGTGCAGTGAAAGAAAAAAGGGTCATAGAACAAAGAAAAAATGTGATAACTTGCTCCTGGGGCTATGTCTCCTCCTTGAAGTACAGCCTCTACTCCTGCTGCACCAGTCAGCTGAGAAGCCATTTCCTGAATATATTTAATGAGATTCTAAAATAACTTGTTTCTGAGAATCCAAAATGCCCCTGACAGCAAGACATAACCAAATACATTCAGTCAGCTAAGATTCAATTTCAGAACTTCATTGAATACCATGACATATTATTTTCTTTAAAATTCCTTTATGCAATGAACATATTTGGCTTGCGAGCAAGACTATATCCATATTAGCTTTAAACACATTGAAATGCTTTCTTCCTGTTGGTATACAGTTACTGTGTCCAGTCCCAAATCCACATATCCTGCTTCTGCCATCATTTTAATGAGTTTGGTCCCCTCTCCCCGGTGTCATCAGTACCAGCCCACAGATCAATAACCAAATGGTCTATGCTAGACACAGAAAGGTCCTCCTGTCCCATATTCCAGCACCAGGAGGAATGTCTACCCTCATGTATTAGTGTCAGTATGGTGCTGGTTTTTTAATGAATTTAGTTCCAGCCCTTCTTATATGTAGTTACATGTCATTTTGAAAATATGTTATGCATACTTCAGGGTTCTTTAATATTGCTTCTTTTCAGTTTTTGAAAAGTTTCTGGGTGACTCTGTGTACCTCCGCGATCTATCTGCCACAAGAGGTTTCCACTGTTGATGCCTCCTCCTCTGCAAGTCCCCCCTTTGTAGTGAATCCATGAACAACCATAGTCCTACTTAAATGTCTCTGATGAATACATAGTTATCTCTACTGGTAAGCTGTCATCACTTACATGGGGCAAAAGGATTCATCCTGGAAGGACGATAGTTGGTCATTGGAGTTGAGAAATATGTTCTGCTAGTAACAGTCTAAAAGCCGGGGTAGCTGGAGGGTAGGCACAGCCTCACAGCGTTTCATCATGTGGGACCGCTCTGGCTTTCCTCCCTGGGTTATGCCTCTTTGGCAGCCCACGTGTCTCCCTGGACCTCCCTCGGGCTGTGTCCCGGTCAATAAAGAATCTGATTGTGCATGAGGAGTCTCGGTCTGGTCTTTACCTGCCAATCTGAAGGCTATTTCTTATCTCATACAGGTAGCAGCACGGCTTTCCATGTTCTTTGGCAATCGTTTTTACTCAATAATGCCCTCTCCTTAAACATGTTCAAAATAGAAAAATATCCTAGTTTTGAGATTAATAAATATTGATGATATTTATGAACTGTGATTTAGCTGCCAGGTTAGATAAGATAGTAAAAAAAAAAAATACCCAAATAATGGAGAAAGAACAGAAATAATTTTGAGACTGTGAATTTGGTCCTTTACATAGCTGAGAAAGCTAATTAGGGGAGAGATTAAAAAATATTTAGGTTTGCAGACTTAGTGTATGATTTGATTGAATGAAATAATTGTAAAATAATGGGTATCTGTACACATGTTAAAATTCTATAGTGCATAACTGCATATTATGTAATTGAAAAATGTATTTAATATGACCTCATTGTACATTTCAGGGCTCTCCTTTCTTTAAAAATGCATTTCTTGCCGAAACCGGTTTGGCTCAGTGGATAGAGCGTCAGCCTGCAGACTGAAGGGCCCCAGGTTCGATTCCGGTCAAGGGCATGTACCTGGGTTGCGGGCACATCCCCAGTAGGAGATGTGCAGGAGGCAGCTGATCAATGTTTCTAACTCTCTATCTCTCTCTCTTCCTCTCTGTAAAAAAAATCAATAAAATATATAAAAAAATGCATTTCCATTTTTTAAATACATGGTGATAGGAAGATTGATGTGCTTATACATACATATGCCAGAACATATATTTTTCTAATGCCAAAACATTGACCATAGTGAGAAAAATATCTCAGCTTCATGAATAGTGAGGAACGTCCTATTGCTTTGTTTTTAGTCAAGTGATTAAGATAGAACTCTAACTTGAAAATGTTCTTGCATGAATTATTTATTGGTTACATACACTTGCAATTTCTGATTTCTGATGAAAGAAAACATTGAAAGCATAATTATCAATCAGTAAGAGAGAAATGTGTGGAGAATGTGGAAATCCAAGGGAACTATATTGAAAATATCTCATTCAAATCAAATATATTACCATCACTATAGTCTTTTGTTTTTATATTAAGATTCTCTTGATGACTCTTGTTTCTCTGGGCCTACAGATAAATATACAAGTACTCTGCATATTGGAAGATAAATAGTTAGGTAGAGAGAAGATTAGATTCTTCTAGTAATGTGACTTGATATGGTGAGATTAAAACAGTATCAACATGGAATAACTATTGATCTACTATCACTCTATATAAAGTTTCTTAGGTACTTATATAGAGAGGAAACAAAATAAGAAAGCCCCAAGTTATTCCAAATATTTATTACTATCTAAGAATTCATTTTAAAATGTGAGCATGGAAGTTTGATCCAGTTAGGATGGGACATTTTAGGTCAAGTATCGAAGAAACCAAAATAGTCACTTTCTCTCGATTTTGCCCATCTGACTATGTCACCTTCGACAATCTGAGCAAAGAGTGCACTTGAAACACAAAGGAGTGCATGAATATTTATTTCCACATTTCAGGTATAATTGGTGTGGACACAAGGCCTGTCCTGAGTATAGATATTTGGAGAACAAACTCCTGTTTATCTTTAAGCAAGTCTGACATAGAGCCTTGGGAGAAGAGAAAGGGAAATGAAGCACATATAAATGCTTTTAAATAATGACTTTAAAAACTATTTCTCCCAAAACTATGGTCAAGTTGACAGTTCTGTATTCTGACAATACAGATTAGCTTTCTTGAACTGTGAGATATCAAGATTTAGCATTAGGAGTAGGAATGATGCTTTTGTGCTACATGCTGTAATAGTTACTTACTAGTTGGTACTGTTGATTAGAATTAGAAACATAGGTTGCAGCCAAAGGACTAAGCATCATAAATTCTATAATATGCAGTCATATCTCAGCCTATTGGTAATAGAAAGTGACTAAATGACTGAGAAAAAGAGTTAAATAATATACAGGTTAATTTGAAACTATTCTAAAGGAAATGTGCTAACATAGATTGAGGTAGGAAGACAGAAAAGAATGTTCATCTTGAACTTCTAGGATCTTTAGCCTTTTCTTTTTTAGGGCTTTATTTTTTATACTTTTTTGGTACTTTTGTTTGCACCTGTGTTTCTTTTTCCAGAAATAAGTTTTTCCTATAAACTATTATGTTACCTCACATTCCAATATAATACAATTAAATAACTAAGTCTGATTTAATATTACTTTATTATCTTTGATTTTAACTACTGCTTGGCCTATTTAAAAGTCACAGTGTTTAACTAAACAGCACAGAAAACACCCCCTAACCTTTTTTACTTATACTCCTAATGTCTTTGTCAAGCAAGCTATCTATATTGTAGAAAGTCACTAAAAAGTTAAAAGAAAATGACAAATTGTCAGGAAAGTAACTTCTATAAATTACTCTAAGACAAAACCAGGCCAGATGTACTCTTAAGAGTTCTTTACAGAGAAATTTAAAGAAAAAATTATACATGTTTAAATTGGTCATTCAGTAATATTCCACAAATAGGAAGGTACTTGTTTTTCAGTCACACTAGTGAACAGTTATCATTGGTCAGAATGGGTGTGACCATTGCAAGCACAGGGACATTTGGGAATATAGAATCCCCTACACAAAGGAGTTTGTGTTTCTGGTTGCTTCTGTGGCTCTTAGCCCTCTTACATTTGCCCATGTGGCCCAGGGCCATGTAGACCCCATATGCAACAGACCAATGGACAACAGCAGGAAAGACAAGCTAAGCGATCCTGATGCTGGACTGGACTCACCTCCAACATGGAAAAGAAACTCTAGACACTGGGTCTGATTTTAGCTCTATGCAAGCCTTGGGTAAACGTCTTTTACGGTGCGACAAAGGGAAACGAGACTTTGGAAACTCAGGGATGTAATTCCACAGATATAGAAATCACTCATTCTCCCCTGCGAGTCTCAGAAAATTATTTTTTATAGGGTTACTGCAAGAAATCCACTCCCACTAGCAACCAGGGGAGACGGGGACCTCTCCCTTCTGTTAACACAGGCACCTGCCTGGAGCCCTCTTGTTTCCATACTTAATACAAGCCAAAAACTAGAAGAAAAAAAATTATAGCTAACCGGTTTGGCTCAGTGGATTGAGCGTCAGCCTGTGGACTCAAGAGTCCCAGGTGCAATTCTGGTCAAGGGCATGTACCTTGGTTGCGGGCACATCCCCAGTGGGGAGTGTGCAGGAGGCAGCTGATCAATGTTTCTCTCTCATCGATGTTTCTAACTCTCTATCCCTCTCCCTTCCTCTCTGTAAAAAATCAATAAAATATACATTTTAAAAAATTATATTTTACATAGCAGAAGTATTACTCTTGCTAAACAGGTCTGTGGATGTTCTCTTTCAGGTCCTGCCAAGTAGACAATCTTATGTGTTTTTAAATAAATTCTCAGCTATAAGAGTCACCCTTTGTTAAAAGCAATAGTTCAGAATAAGATCCTTGGTCATGATATGTGGTTCCACAAAACCAAAGCAAGATCTGTCACTTAGTGTAAAATAATAATAATAAAAATGCACAAGGAACTTGTTAAGAATGACAAAGAAGACTTTATTCAACACTACAATAGGATTCAACACTATTTTTAGACACTTGTGAGCTAATGAAAAAGTATTGAAGAACTGGTTTGGGGGATGATTAGACCATCAGTGTTTGCCAATTGTCCTTTATTACAGTTAGTTTTTACCCTCCCACAGAGACTGGGAGAAATGGGCATTATCTTTCTTGATGATTGCATTTCAGAGGGATTGCTCCCAAGTTTAAGAGAAAGACGCTCCTGGGTAGTGGGAGATTTACATCTAAAAGTAACAGGAAAGAAATTTAAAATTGTAAGTTTTCTAGAGTGAATGCTTTAAGAAAAGGAAAGTATGGAACCTAAGGAATACTCAGGAAGAAGCTGTCTAAAGTTTAGCGAAGTTTAATAAAACTGTAAGTCCACTTTAGTAATCATCTAAGACAACAATTCTCAACCTGTGGGTCGCCAACCTGTGGATCACGACCCCTTTGGGGGGCAAACGACCCTTTCACAGGGGTGGGGTCGCCTAAGACCATTGGAAAACACATATATAATTACATATTGTTTTTGTGATTAATCACTATGCTTTAATTATGTTCAACTTGTAACAATGAAAATACATCCTGCATATCAGATATTTACATTACGATTCATAACAATAGCAAAATTACAGTTATGAAGTAGCAACAAAAATAATTTTATGGTTGGAGGTCACCACAACATGAGGAACTATATTAAAGGGCCACGACATTAGGAAGGTTGAGAACCACTGATCTCAGAGAATGAGACATGCTATCATGTTTTCAGTTTTTAAATACACACACACACACACACCCCTTCTGTTTTATTGTAGAGGTGACCTATTGAGTGAAGAACTGGTAAAAAATTATAGTATCTATGTTTGTGTTCAAGGCACCAATTAATCACCAAAATAACCACACTGGATTTGGGTTGCAATGTTTCACAAAGTTGGATAAACAGATATATTATTGATAACAAGTGTTATCTAGTTTGCAAATTACTAGACTAGGTCATCAGTTTAAAAATAGGACATGACTAATACATTTCTTTAGAATCTCTCCCCCACCCCCAAGTTTTGGGACACTGTTACTTGTCCTTTTAGTAGCTGGCTAGGGCCAGGGGGTTCTCCATTGACTTATTTTTGTATTGAATTGTCTGACTAATTAATCCAGTCACCAAGGGTGTGCCCTTCCCAGGGTCACCATGAAAAAGAAAAACTTCAACAGAGGACATTTACACATTACAATATAGATTACCGCTGCAGCCAATTATATACTTAGACAAAAACCTGACAACAGAATTAGCATGAAGTTAAAACATTGCATTATTGTATACCTTCATTTTACCTAGTGTCACTTAATGGTTCTATTAAAAGAAAAGAAAGGTTACATTATTTGTTCTCATGGTAACTCTCTCTAAATATACAAAGAAAGGCAATGATTAGTCATTTTCATTCATTTAATATTCGGTGTGTTCACTTACCAAAGCACAAAGGCCAGAAAAGGAATTAACCTTTGTTCTCGGTTTGAGACGAATGAAACCAAAATAAGAACCACCTAGCATTAATATTGTTAAATTGAAGCTGCTGAGAAGACAGATGAAGGCTTTAAAATAACCCCAGATGGTTACTGGTATATCCCTCTCAAAACAAAAATGCCAGCCTGTTTAGTTCAAAGATCATTAGTTCCCTTACTTGACAATTTGGGATTTTACATCTCATAATGTGAGAAATGCACTGTGTTATCTAACGGAGTGTGTGACCCTGGGATAATTAAAAGGCATACATGAGCAGGGCAGGGTGAAGCGACGCTGCTTCATTACAAGTGGTGGTTGTTCCCTGGAGGCAGAAACATCAAAGGACTCCTGGAAGTGGTCCAAGGCATCCGTCAAAGGCAATGTGCTTCCCAGATAGCAAGGCTGCTGAGTGGGATTGCAGCTCTGGGAACTGTTTAATCTGAGTGTGGCTTTTTATTTGTTTGTCAGATTGGTGAAATACGAGACCTCGGAGGGAATTGATCACGCAGACTGAAACTGAATGTGACCTTTGTAGCTGACAGGCCGGACTGGCTTATGGGGAGAGGAGGCTGCGGTTAGTGTCTGTATGTTCTGTCACCTTTTTAAATGGAGAGTGACAGATTAATGGGAAAGAGGAACAGGAGAGTATGGAGACTTTGCTAATGCTATGATTCAATTCCATGGCTCCCTTCCCTTCCAGGCTGGGAATGCATTTCTGCCCCTGTGTTAAATCCTAACTGAAAGCCAAGCATTCAAGGAGAAGCAAGAACATCTATTTGACAATAGGACTATAAAAAGTTAGGCAGGCAGCCTGCAAACTCCTGCTAATTCCAATTCTAGGAATCTCTCCAACAGAAATAATCCACCCATGTGCAGGGATAAATATGGCAGAATTGTTTACAAAGTGAGCAATGTAATTTAAGAACTTCTTAGGAGGCTAAATATGTAGCACCATATAATACTGATAATAATTAATTATTTATATGTCATATATAATTAATGTATTGATATATTTATGTATTTATAATTATATGCAATATTATAATTGTTAACATATAGCAGTAGGGCAATTTAGAAATTCTGTTTATTTTAATATGTTATATGCATATATAAGGTATTTTATAATATAAATTTGTGTATTTTAAATATAAATTCATATATACACATACATTCACACAAGTAAATATACCACAATATATACTGATCCATATACACACAGTATTGAAAAAAAGAGAGAAAAAATGTGAGATGAAGGAAGTTTGTGTATTTCTGCATGTAGCTATGCTATAATGTTCATTGGAATTCATATGCATGGGAATAAATACTGAAGTAGATGATTTCTATACATTTCAATTTAGATTTTTAAGAGATACATTCGTAAATAAAGGTACAAAATTTTAAAAAAATGGGGTTCTGTCTCCTCTGGAGAACAAATATTTATAGGCCTTGATTTTTTTTCCTAAGTTTTTATAGTCATATCTAATTTTCCTCTCTTGTTCACCCATGTCATTTTAATTTTTTTAAATTGAGCAATCCCCAGAGTTTTCTTTGACCTATAGTTTTTATCAAGAAGTATTTATAGGTGGTTAAAAAATGGTTTGAATATACAGTTTCTAGTAAAAAGATGCATATTTAATATCTTATAAATGCACCCAAATTTTCCATTCTTTCAATGTTCACCAAAGACTTTGTTTTGAGTATTGGGCTTCACCCTCAGCGGAGATCTAAGTTGCCTTTATTGTACACTCAGAAGACTTTTTAGTAACCAATTTTATTTTCCCAAAGTGGTGAGAGAGCTTGGATTTAGTTTTGAAATACTTTGGTCTCATAATCTCTTAAAGGTTTTATATCCTTTTTCTTTAATTGTATCTTACATTTTTCTCACACTATCTTGACATTATTTGTGCTGGCTTACCATTATGGCTCCCTAAATACTCAGTTTTTTAAAGTAGAAACTATTTTTCTTAATATGTATGTGTTAATTTAATATTTAATTCATATAGTTGGAAAGAGCAGTAAAGTGGCTTAAATGGATTTGAGAAAGAAACTAATTCACTCTTGATGAACAATGCAACTTAAAATGGTTGAACATGTGTGGCTCACTAGAGAATAGCTACAAGCTTAGTGGGTTAAGAGGGCTTTGGACATCGAACAAGAAATGTTACAGGGCTGTGATTCCCAAATAGATTTGATTTTTCCTCTCAGAAGACATTTAGCAATACTGAGAGACGTTTCTTAATGTCACATATGCAGGGGAAAGGGTATTATTGGCATCTGTTGGGTAGAAGCCAAAGATGCTGCTAAACATCCTATGGTGCACAGGACACACCCACAACAAAGATTATCTGCCACTCCTGTTACCATCGAGATATCCTGTAAAAAAAAAGCTGCTAAGTGTATATCATTTAATAGGAACAGATGTAGAAAAATATTATGGTTTTACGTGCAAGGATTTGTTTGTTTGCTTCTAGACAGAAATATGAAAGTCGTATTTTCTTCAACCTTTCATAATCCACAGAAAAATAAATATTAGGTTGTATATAAAAAGTTCTCAATAAATTCTTGTTCAAAGATACAAATTGCAATAACTTGTAACCAGCCAAAGATATATATATATCTATATAAATATAGATAGCGATAGAGATAGAGATAGAGATATAGATATATAGATATAGATATAGATATAGATAGATAGATATAGATAGATATAGATAGATATCTTTAATATATATGTAATACATGTATATATTAAAGATAATAAAGATAATATATATAATATATACCAAAGATAAAGATGGGGCACATTAAATCCTTAATAAGGGAAAAATGCCATTAGTTTAGAATATGATTCAAAAAAGCATCTTGCAATTATTTATGAACAAAAAAAATGTCTATTAAAACTCCTTAATACAACCTGAAAATATAATTTTAAATGTAGGTTTTTCAAAATGAGAAAGCAGATTTTTGAATACGTGATTTTAGAAGTTTACAACTGTGGGGCAGATGCTAAATATAATTACCTTGGGATTAATCTAAACTGCTGCTAAATTTAAAAGCAAGCTATGTAAGCATGTTAGATTTTTAATAGACAATATATTGAAAATAATTGTATGCTAATGAAATGAATAAAAATATGACATTTCTTGAAAAAATATTTCATGTAATGTTACATCTCTATTTGTTAGAACTTATTTTTCTTCTACTAGGTTTAGACATTACTATATAAATTATACTCCCTTATGTTTTCAAAATCATTTTATGTCTATAATATTTATAAAGTGAGGAAAATGTTATCCCTTCACTAGCTACTCAATGTGTTAAAATTTGTACCTAATTTGGAAAATTGACATACCAGAAAAATTTATACCAGTAATCTACTCACTGTTTGCAAATACATTGGTACAGCAACTAAGAGAATCACCATAATGGTAGAAGGGTTAAACAGTCATAGCAGAAGTGCAGTTCACATTTGCTTTAGTTATATTGGTAGAGAGATACTGTCTATGTGGTACTGAAGAAGCTTCATGTCCTTCAGCTGAAATATACTGTATTTTGAAGGAGAATTATTTGAGTAAGTTCTCGTCTAATACAAAAATGTTAGTTAAGCCACCAGGATGAAAAGTGCTACATAATGGTAAAAATTAATATGAGAAAATATTTGAGTATTTAGATGTTGACTCCTTATACTTGCTTTGTGTCTGGTCCCTTATTTGTAAATAACATTTATTATGCACTAGAAAAGGTGTGCATTAATGTTAGAAAGTTCAAAACCCATCAAAATATAGGAGGTCTTTGATCACCCCCATGTTTAATATCAACATGCTTTTTTTTGTTGTTGTTGATAATTATAAATGACTTTTCAGAATGTCATTCTGTCCTCAGTTTCTTTAAAAACCCTATTTTTATCTGTCTGCTGGTTTTGACATTACCCATCTCTGGTCCTATCTTCAACCTGGCTTCCAATTCCTTCTCCAAGAACCAAATACTGAGTCACTGGGAACTGGTCATTTGTACATTTCTTATCATATTTTTAGAGGCAGTATTGGTCTAGTAAAGCAACAGTGTAATGTCAGTGGGCCTGAAATACATATTCTTTGAGAGAATAACCAAATACTGACAAGTATTCAAAGGCTTCAGTGTCATTTTAGTTGTAGTATTACCCTTACTTTTAAATTTCCATGAACTAAAAACTACTGGGACAGAATAATATTTCTCATTATTTTTCTTTTCAAAGGATGGAATTGGTATTTTTAAGCTTAAAGAGGCAAGCCATGTGCTGAAATGGGAAATAAAGGTTTGGGAACACAAGATAAATAAAGCTCAGCATAGGTAACAATGATTTTAAAAAGGTACAAAAAGGAAAAAAAAAAAGTAAAACTATTGTTCAGAGGCAATTGAAATGAAAGTGACCGCTAGAATCACAAATAAAAAAGGGATCTTAAATCGTAATTACCAAACCTACTAACAAATAAGTCTTGCTAAAGTGACATTGCACAATGGATGATATGAATGGAGAACATACAGGAAGAGAAATGGTGAGAATACAGGATGACCTGACCTCAACAAGCTATTGCTTTTTCTGGAGGTTCCTAGGTGGTAAATGCTAAAAGTATGCACGGTATTAAAAATTTTCTGAGTTATTTTGAATCACTGTTTTATTAATAATGAGAGTTCACTGGTAAAATACGGTAGGCTATAGGATACTCTCATTCCTGGGAAAGGCCTAAGGTGAGCTCCAAGGCAGGCTGAAAGACCTTTTACTTCTTTTTGCTTTAATATCAAACCAGAATCTTATATCTTATCACTCCAAATATGAGGAAAAGCCAATGAGACAATCCATATATTATAGTATAAAAGACAAAAGATAAAAGTCCAAGAAATGTTGAAACTCATAAGAGAAAAGTCTCATGCATATAAATGAGGAGTTAGAAGCCACTAGGCAGTTAAGGACAGGACGGGATATAGGGGGAGGGAGGGAAGGGAAGAATCTAAAGGGGAGGAGCAACTGAACCTTCCTGGGAAGAGCAGAAACCAGTTGGTGTCAGTCATACCCTGTCCCATGTAAAATGGCAAGAATAAAAGGCCCTGACCATGGGCTGGACATACAGGGTGGGGAAATGAGTGGGGACTCTGAAGTTTAAAATGTATGGATGTTGCTAGGGCCAGATTTTTTGGACCTACCTATGGGAAGTTAGCAGGACACATATTAAACCCTAGGCAAAGACACTTTGCTGGCAATCCACTTGAGTCTCCTCCCTGCTTCAGGGAGCTTTTCTGTAATAAAACTTTGCTTTCACTCATCTCTTTGTCTGTGAACTCATTTTTGGACCCGAACAGAAAATTGGTATCATAATTAAGGGACAACCTTTAGCATGTATTATCTTTTCTATTCAGGATAATGAAAAGAATAAAAAATGGCTATGAGGAGGAATAAATCATAGCATATCTGAAAAACTAAATAACATATAATATAGCAAGAAAATAGAGAATGAAGAAATGAGACATCTATATATATATAAAAGGTTAAAAATATGCTAAGTGTCCTTCCCTCTGTCCGACGGGTCGCTAAATGTGCACTGACCTCCAGGGGGCAGATGCTCAAAGTAGGAGCTGCCTTCACATGCACTGGCCAGCAACAAGGACCTGGCATGGACAAACCAATACTCTGCTTCCCCCAAGTGGGACACAAGCCCCACCACCCCCGCGGAGCAACTCCCCACCAAATCACAACTAATGCTGCCAAGACCCCATGGTGCAAAATGTGGCCCACAGCCTAGCCCAGCCCAGAAATGGCTGCTGTGGGCTCTGGGTAATTATGTCACATAGCAATGCTCAGCTTCCTCTCTCTAGCAACTAGCCTCCTTGCAGTTTCTTCAGCCCAGGAACACAGGTGGAAACATTTTACACTTTAACCAAATGTCTGTGAAGCGTTTTCCCATGCCTCATCTCATTTGATCCTCACAGAAATCCTGGAGTAGGTAGATAGGAGACTTGGTAGAATCCTATTTTCTTTTAATTAGCCGCAACATGGAGATTTAGAAAGCTTAAAAACTTGACTCGACTGAAAAGAAGTAAGCAATGGTGGACCTTGAAAATGACTTCAGGCTTTCTCACAGTGCAGCATATAGTCAAGTATTGCTGCAATTAAATATTTTACCTTTTGTTCTCACTGTGTGACCTACAATAATAATCTGCTTTATGTTGATATTTACTGCTGTGTTGCTGACAATTACCTGAAAGAGAAGTTGGGGTGCTTCACTGGGCTGGAAAAAGTTTAGCTAAAGTTCAGAAAGCATGGCTAATTAATCAAGTTTATTCTGTCTATAAAAGGCTAAGTTGACTTGCACATGCACGATACACATAAAGCTCTCGCTGGAGCCAATCACACGTGTGTGTTTCCATCCGATTTTGTTGATTGTGAATTTGGATGACACTTCTATTATAAAGAAAGGGTGAATAGTGATATTGAAATATTTCTTCTAATTAATTTCCTTTATGTGCATGAATACATACACTGGGCCACTAGTCTATGTATATAAAACCCTAATATGCAAATAGACTGAACAGCGGAACAACTGAACAACCAAACAACAGGTCGCTATAATGTGCGCTGACCACCAGGGTGTGTGTGGGGAACATGGCAGGTGTCGACTGTGGTGGGATAGTGGAGCAGATGAGCAGGGGCACCGGACCAAGGCGGGGCACAGGTCGCTGTCATTGGGGCGAGCCTGTGGTGGTTACTAAGAATTCTTTTCTCCCAAACGCTGTGGTCCTGCCAGGTGCTCACACCTGCTGGGGATGGCCCAAATAGCTCTGCATTGTCAACAGGTGGTAGTGGTGGTGGCTGCTGCAGGCTTCTGGCAGAGAGGAGACCAGGGGCCAAGGCAGGAGGGGCCAGGCAAAGGTGCAGGAGATGGGCTGAGACACGCCCCTGTGTCCAGGAGGATCCAGGCAGGGGTGCAGAGGATGGGCCAAGACCCGCCCCTGTGCCCATCACAGCCTCACGGCCCAAAGTTCCTTTCAAGTTGCACAAATTCATGCACTGGGCCCCTAGTAGTATAATAAAGATGAAAACAAAAAAGGGCTTATCTGAAAGGTTCTTATAAGCTTGTAGTAAGGATTCCAAAGTTGAAAATTCTAAGACTAATTAGAAATAATTAAATAACTATGCAGGATCAGTTACATGACTGTAGTATAATTGTAAAATATCTTTCTAGTCATAACCGATTTGGCTCAGTGGATAGAGCGTCAGCCTGTGGAGTCAAGGGTCCCAGGTTTGATTCCAGTCAAGGGCATGTACCTTGGTTGCGGGCACATCCCCAGTAGGGAGTGTGCAGGAGGCAGCTGATAGATGTTTCTCTCTCATCGATGTTTCTATCTCTCCCTTCCTCTCTGTAAAAAATCAATAAAATATATTTAAAAAAAATAAAAATCATCATTCTCCCCTTAAAAAAATATCTTTCTACTCCAAAGTTCATGATTGCTTAGCGTAAGATAATGATGGTACAAGTAGGGAAGAGTAAAGACATTTACATGATATTTAAGTCAAAGCAGATACTGTGATTGACTTGATATTGGTGAAAAGAGGGGAGAGTTAGGCTACTATTGTGACTTGGACAACTGGATGAGTGGTGCTGCAGACATTGGGATTGAAAAACATTAATTTTATGCTTGGATTGGTGATATAATGAATGAATTCTTATGCAATTAGAAGTTTTGAGTGCCTCTAAAACAGGAATGTGAATAAATTACTTGGGCCTTACACTCAAAAAGGCATATTGATTGAAATGTAAATTTGAGTATTCTCATAAAATAGATAATAATTACTTCACAGTAATCAGTTAACTTGTTTTTTATATTGTGCTAAAGAGCCAATTAGAAATATAAACACCTGAAATTAAAGAAGAATTTGGAGTTAAATATACAAAAGATTAGAGAAGCTTAACTCTATTAGGAAAAAAAATACACACAAAATAGATTGTATGAATTCTCTAAACTTACTTTGTCTTTCTTACATATTTATTTATTTATTTGTTTATGGTTGTAATAATACTACTTAATAAATCTGGAGTTTGAAGTTTTTACCAAAATGAGCATTCCCTTCATTACCACTGAGTCTTTCCTTCATTGTTCATTTAAAATATCCTATTATATATTGTTATTCATATACATTATGCTTTATGTTATTCATGAAACATGATAGTCTCAAATTTGACCTAGCTTTTCTCCCTCTTATCTCAATAAACACAGTATCTTTCCTTTCTCACTTTTGCTTAGTTCTATAAAAGTGTAGCAGTTAACAGAGCAGCTCCTATGATGCCACATCAAAGAACAGATAGATCCCAAATGGGGGGATTGCTTAGGGCAGTGGTTCTCAACCTTCCTAATGCCGCGACCCTGTAATACAGTTCCTCATGTTGTGGTGACCCCCAACCATAAAATTATTTTCGTTGCTACTTCATAACTGTAATTTTGTTATTGTTATGAATCATAATGTAAATATCTGATATGCAGGATGTATTTTCATTGTTACAAATTGAACATAATTAAAGCATAGTGATTAATCACAAAAAAATATGTAATTATATATGTATTTCTGATGGTCTAAGGTGACCCCTGTGAAAGGGTCGTTCAACCCCCAAAGGGGTTGCGACACACAGGTTGAGAACCGCTGGCGTAGGGAGAGAAAATGATGGGGAGAGAGAGTGCGTAGGGAATGAGAAAAGGCAGTTTTATGTGTTTTTGGTCAAAATAGTTAGTTGCATAGAATTGGAGGTCTGTAAATACAGAAAAATATATTGTGGAAAGTTATAAAAGTAGGTTATTTTTAATTCATTCATTAATTCAAACTAAATTTATTAGGGTAACATTGGTTAATGAAATTATAAGTTTCAAGTGTACAATTTTATGATATATTACCTGTATATTGCATGGTGTGCTCACTACCCCAAGTCAAGTCTCCTTCCATCACATATATTTGAACCCCTTTATCTTTTTCTACATCAATCCCCTTTCCTCTGATAACTACCATACTGTGGTCTGTGTCTATGAGTTTTTGTTTGTTTGATTTTCTTGTTTGTCTAATTTATTTTTTTCAGTTATATATCCCATATATGAGTGAAATCACATATTTCCTTACTTTTTCTGTCTGACTTATGTCACTTTGTATGCTATGTTCATTGTAGCATTACTCATGGTGGCCAAGACATGGAAACAACCAAAGTGTACTTTGATAGAGGACTGAATAAAAAAGATGTGATAGATATATGCAATGGAATATTATGCAGCCATGAGAATAGATGAATTATTGCTACTTGTGACAACATGAATGGACCTTGAGACTACCATTAGTTCATTTTTATTAATTCATTAATTCAATTAATTATTAAATCTTTACTTTAGTACTTGATTTAGATATAATTCAGTGAAGAGAGTGATCATGTTTGCTGAATCTTCATCAGTGGTACATTTAAAAAGCAGATCTCTAATCTTGGTGAAAGAAGATCCTACCCCTCAGTCTACTATCATCACATAATCATGGTTAATGGCCTGACCTACAAATGTTGTACCAATTGTTGGATAAGGTTATCAATGAATACATCTTACTTACAATTGTAAACTATACCCAAATCAACTATGTTACTGCTGATGCAGGCCTCTTTTTAAACTATTAAAAATGTAACAGTGAGTACTTTGAAATAAAATGTGTATAAAATACCCAAATTATAATTGAAGGCATGTTGAGTTCTTTGTTTTCTTTCATTACATTATGAGACATCTGAAAAGTTATAGGTGAGTTGTATTGATACCTGTGGGCTCTAGGAAATTATGTTAATTTCAGAAGATAGTGCAATGTTACATTATAACAAATTATTTGTGTGAGGTTCCATTATGTGTGCATCATGTTGGTGTATTGATTAATATTGTGTTTATGCTTATTCAATCATATCTGACACTACTATCATAATAATTTAAAAAAGACTTCAAATATCAGCCATATTCTGATATTATTAAACAATATCAAACACTAATAATATTTTATAAATACATGAGACCTCAGTAACTTTCTGAGTTAATATATTTGAATTTATTATTGTATAAGTTAATGTATATGAACATAAGTATATGTAAACATACACACTATGCCTTTGAAAGCATGAATACAATTCTATAGATATGTATACACAAACATGCATGTGTATGCATATATCTATCTAGATAGATAGCAATGTTTGTGTTTTAATCCACTAAATCATCTCAATGTTTTTAAAGAGTGAAAATTTTGCATTATAACTAATCTACACTATACCACTAACTGTTAAGATCTTGCTATATAAAATATTTTATTTCAGGAAGAGCTATTATACACATTATTGATGGCCCATTTGAAGCTATTATGCAACACTTTAGCAATGAGATTATATTTTGTTTTTCAAAAATAAGCCACACTTGTTTGTTTTTTCTGTGTCTTTCTATGGTATAATAAAATTAACATTTTAAAAGATACATTTAAAAAATAGATATAATGTTATATATCACAGTTTCCTGAGCTACATTTCTCTGACAAAAATGTCATCTTCTGATTGATTGACTGGTAAATTGTTTAATATAAGGACGGCTGAAAATATTTTTATCAAGCTACATCCTTCACTTTGCTAAAACGCAGAGATATGTATTTTCAGCACTGTCATTGGTGTCTTTTAGCTCATTCCCACTGTTGTATTTGCTACAACTAATTATGCTGGATCATGAATTGGGTAAATTATAGAAGAAAATTTTAGATTTATCCAAAGCATGTTTAAAAAACATAGAATGTGTAGTTTTAAATTACCTAGTTTACCAATAATCATCAATATTAAAATAATATAAGATTTGTAATAGTTCTAATAATTGAAGTACATATCAAAGCTCAAAAGTGTTATATGAACTAGACAAGAGTGACAGGGACTTTCTTTCTTTTTTTTTCAATATTTTATTGATTTTTTTATGGAGAGGAAAGGAGAGGGGCAGAGAGTTAGAAACATCGATGAGAGAGAAACATCCATCAGCTGCCTCCTGCACACTCCCTACTGGGGATGTGCCCGCAACCAAGGTACATCCCTTGACCGGAATCGAACCTGGGACCCTTGAGTCTGCAGGCCAATGCTCAATCCGCTGAGCCAAACCAGTTAAGGCAACAGGGACTTTCTTATCACACACACACACACACACACACACACACACACACACACACAATTATATATCTACACTCATAAAAGAGAAAAATGCAAATTGACTGTACCTTTGCAATGCCCAGCAGCCAATCAGGAGTGAGTATGCAAATTAACCCAACAAAGCTGGCAGGTTAATTTGCATACACAGACGCCAAGGGCCTCTGGGCAGTGTGGGAAGGAGGGAAGACAGCTCTGGGCCAGAGCAAAGGCAGAAAGGCGGCTCTGGCTGGAGCAAAGGCGGTACTGGCAGCCGGGGTAGGGAAGGCCCATTTTTGCACAAATATTCCTGCATTGGGCCTCTAGTATTAAATAAGCAGCTTGGGAGAGTTTATGATTAATACATAGTAGATGATTGTTATCTACACTAATAAAACAAAAATATGTAAATTTGTCATCACTCCGCTACACCCACCAGCCAATCAGGATGAGTATGCAAATTAACCCAACAAAGGTGGTGGGTTAATTTGAATACACAGGTGCAGAGCAAAGACTGAAGGCTCCGGCCCCAGTGAAGACTGAAGATGACTGAAGAGTGAAACTGAAGAGTCTTGGCTTCTCCTCTGCGGAGAAGAGTCTTGGCTTCTCCTCTGCCATAGCAGAGAAGCCAAGCCTCACTGTGGCCGGAGCAGATAAGCCAAGCCTCACTATGGCCATAGGGGAGAAGCCAAGCCTCGCTGTGGCCAGAGCGGAGAAGCCATGCCTCGCTGTGGCCGGAGCGGAGAAGCCACGCCTCGCTGTGAGTGGAGAAGCCAAGCCTCGCTGTGGCCAGAGCGGAGAAGCCATGCCTCGCTGTGGCCAGAGTGGAGAAGCCATGCCTTACTGTGGCCGGAGTGGAGAAGCCATGCCTCGCTGTGGCCGGAACTGCGGCTGGACCAAAGGCCTGGGTCCCAGGTGCTGGAGGAAAACCGGTGTGGGCAGCCAGGGGAAGGAAGGTCTATTGCGTGAATCCTCATGCAACGAGCCTCTAATATATACATATTCAGTTTGTATACACACTAAGTCTTTCCGTAAGTCAAGAAAAAAAAGGAAGTGCAAGAAAAACAAGTGTAGGTTCCATGTTAGAGAAGATTTATTCAGTATAAAATTTCCCATTAATGAGGAGAAGTAAAAGATAATTATCTAGGAAATTCTCATTTAGGGGTAGTGAGAATAAAGTTCCTGTGGTTATAATCAACAAAGGATATAAAATAATCTCTCCCAGGCCCAAAAGGCTGAATTAATGTGGGGTCCAATTTGAATAAGATGAGGTATGAGACAAGGAGGCAATTTATCTGTTTTTAAGAAAAATAAAATAAAATGTGAGGCCATTCTACACCTGGAAAGGAATGTTTTAGTGCTGAAATAGCTAAAAATCTCATCCTTCACTCTTAAAATGTTTCCTAATATTTATTCCAAATAATATTGTTACTTACTCCTACAATTGTTAAAATCATTAAATAAAAAAATTTTAAACTAGAGGCCCGGTGCACGAAATTTGTGTGTGTGTGTGGGGGGGTGTCCCCTCAGCCCAACCTTCACCCTCTCCAATCTGGAACCCTCACTGCCTCTGTGTGCCAGCCTTATCACCCCTTACTGCAAGCCCCCTGCCAGCCTGGTCACCCCTAACTGCCCCCCACTGTTGGCTAGGTTGGCCTCAACTGCCCCCTCTGGCAACTAGTTGCCCCCAACTGACCCTCCTGCTGGCCTAATCACCCCAACTGCCTGCCTGCTGGCCTGGTTGTCCTCAGCTGCCTACTCCTGACAGCCTGGTCACCCCTCACGCCCCTCCCCCACCACCTGCCTGGTCACCCCATGCAACCTGCTATTCAGTCGTTTGGTCATCCCTCACTAGCCCCCATGTTGGTCTGGTTGTAGGCAGCCATCTTGTGAGGGCATGAGGGTAAATTTGCATATAGGATTAATATATTACTTTACAAACTAGTAATGTCTTTTGATTACTATGGCTTTATGGTATAGTTTGATACTAGGTAGCATGATTCCTATAACTTTGTTATTCTTTTGCTACTTTTTTTTGTGTGTGTGTGTGGTTCTGTATAAATTTTTGGAATGTTTGTTCTAATTCAGTGTAATACACCATAGGTATCTTGATAGGAATTGCATTGAATCTGTTCTTTGGGTAGCATGGACATTTAATGATGTTAATTCTTCCTATCTATGAAGACAGTATCAAAAGGAACATATTCCTCTTCATAATCTTTGGTGCACTGGTTACAGAAGTGTTTTGTTTCAAATGCAATTAAAAGGGATTTTTTTTCTGCAAGAATGAATACAAAAAAAAAACCCCACATTATGAAATAAATTTTAATTACCTCAGATAGCTTCTGCATTACTATATTAGATGTATGGTTCTATTTTAGAGTTCAAAGATGTAGCAATTTTCTGAATAGATGTTCTCAAAATGAATTACTATTTGTTTCTCTGTGCGTTGCATTATTATTATTATGTAGAGACACAAAACAAAGTCAATACTGAAGCAAGGAGACAAGAAGTAGAACAATATTAATGGATCATGTTACAGAGTGCAGTTCAAATACAGATAATTTAAAAGGTTGGAATATTTTAATAACTACAGAAAATTTGTTTAGATAAATTTTAATAACAAATGGCATGGCACACAAATTGAATGCAGCACAAACAAAGGAACTAGAAAACAGGTATATTTTAAGTTGGTAAAGAAAGATTGTGTGTGTGTGTGTGTGTGTGTGTGCACTTTTTGTATCATTATTGAAGATTAGGAGTTATTGAAAGTATCCAAATAGGAATCATAAATTATTTATAATAGTTTAAGCTAAGAACGGTAGGAAGATTTATTCTTTAAAAACATAAAGTTTAAATAATTAAAGTTATTTGATTCACTATCTTATTATATTCAAGTATATTCTGAATAATATACAATGTAATGTTCATGCTTGAGAGAGATGAATAAAAGTAGACTATGTGGCCCTAACTGGTTTGGCTCAGTGGAGAGAGTGTCGGTCTGCGGACTCAAGGGTCCTGGGTTCGATTCTGGCCAAGGGCATGTACCTTGGTTATGAGCACATACCCAGTGGGGAGTGTACAGGATGCAGCTGATTGATGTTTCTCTCTCATCGATGTTTCTAACTCTCTATCCCTCTCTCTTTCTCTCTATCCCTCTCTCTCTTTATTGCAAAAAATCAATAAAATATATTTTTTTAAAAAGTAGACTATGTGATTTATTTTTTCATTTGTCAATTGAAAGCAAAACAGAATTTGCAAATTAATTAGCCCCTTACTGACTACTAGAACACTATGAAGCTAACATGACAGGAGTTCATGTATCCATTGATAGATCATACAATTATTTTTTACTATACCTGAGCCAGAGTTAAGCTTAAAACTTAAATTCAGTAAACTCAATTTATGTGTGACACTGACATTATGTAATCATCCAACATTTCTTACAAAAATATAAAATTATTGGTTAAGCATTTGTATTATATAATTAACATACATTTAACATATTTATATTATAAAGGTAATTTCATTACTGAGACTTCATTAACAATGTATTGGCGTATTATTTTCCATTTTTAATAAACATAATCTGCCCCTTTTATTTTCATTTTATTTTTTAAATATATTTTTATTGATTTCAGAGAGGAAGAGAGAGGCAGCAAGAGAAAGAAACATCAATGATGAGAGAGAATCCTTGAGAATCAGCTGCCTCCTGCCTCACACTGAGGATAGAGCCCACAACCCTAGCATATGCCAAGACAGGGAATCGAACCAGGACCTCCTGGTCCATACGTCGACGCATGCCAGGTTAATCTGCCCTTTTAAAAAATGAAGGTAAATTTTATTTGAGATCAATCCACATTGATGCTTGCAGCTCTGTTTCTTTAATTTATTCATTTTCTCAATTCTATAATTTTTCATTGTATGGATAGATCTCAACATATTTATCTATTAAATTATTGTATGTTTCCTGAATATTTACTTTCTACTCAACCTTTTTAAGAATTAACAATAGGCCTTTATTGGAATACTAGAGGCCCGGTGCATGAAAATTCATGCACTGGAGGGGGGTCCCTCAGCCTGGCCTGCCCCCTCTCACAGTCCGGAAGCCCTCAGGGGCAGGAGGTGACCCGGTGATCAGGGGAAGGTGATGCCCTATCACACCTCTGCTGCTGCCGCT
>NW_006297660.1:1423696-1449479 GCF_000327345.1 Myotis davidii
GTGGCAAGTCCAGGTCCATCTAGGGGCGGGTCCAGCCTTGCCGCATGCCTGCCGCCCGGGTGGGGCTGAGGGGACTGGCCGCCACCATCTTGTGGCTGTGGACACCACCATCTTTGAGGGCGTGAAGGTCAATTGGAATATTCCCTCCTTATTGGCTGTGGGTGCTACCATCTTTGAGGGCAGGGAAGTCAATTAGCATATTCCCTTCTTATTGGCTGTGGGTGCCGCCATCTTTGCGATGGCATGAGGGTCAATTAGCATATTCCCTCTTTATTAGACAGGATTGACATTCTGTACAGTAAAAAATTAAAACTTTTAAAAATAATCCTCCATAATGTCATAATGCAAGGAAGAACCACTGGTAATATTTTAGCTTGTTATTTCAGGATCAATTTTTTTCTCTTGTAAAACTGTGTTTTTAAAATGCCATTTGCTTCATTTGAATGAGAACAAAATTGAGTCAATTAAGTATCCACACTACCCTGAATAGGATACATTGGAATTTTTATCTAACGTATTTTACACTGTAGATTGTCACAGATAATAGATAGTAAATTTATTTATGTGCTTGACAGTTTTAAAAAGTCATTTAACCCTATAACAACAAACAGATTGACAAAGGGGCCAAAAAGAAGTAAAAGTTCTGGGTCCTTTGATGGCTGATAGTTGACGCAGCAAGGAAGGCATCACAAAAATATAATCACGCAAATCATCACCATTATAATACATGTGATAAAAGGATCATGGTTGCTATGTATGTGCTAGTCAGGGTTGTATGGGGCAAACCCAGTATTTGAAAGTGACATTTAATATGGGACATGTAGCCTGTAAAGGTATTAAATATTAATATATGCTTAGAATAATTGCCACTTCAAAAGTAGATAGATTAATAGATAGACAGGGAGGCAACAGAGAGGGAGACAATCATAAATTCAGTTTTACTGAAAATTTGCCAACACGTCTTCTTTCTTAGTTTAGATGAAATAGAAAAATATGTTCTCCATCCTCTTGTCTTAACTGATATGCAACAAATGTAAATAGAAAAGTAGAATAAGTTACATACTTTTGTTTGTTCTTTGGCCTCATAATTATCAAACATACTTTATCATGTGAATGCATTAAACTTCTAAAAAGTTATTTAGAAAGATATGCTATCAACTACATTTTGGGGTAGAAATGTAAACTTGGACTCACATATGACTGGAAATTTAAAAGTCAAAGTCATCAGTAAGCGAGTATAGATAATTTTACAATTATCTATGTACAAATGAGAAATAAGCTAAACTATGCAAAATGTAGTCAACATTATAAGCTCTTACTGAATATAATAATTTAAATGGAATCCTTTACAGTGTTACTTTAAAAAGTTATTAATCATAAATTGAATGAATATCAAATGATGAATAAAACAGAGAAGACACATCAAACCACTTATGAAAACATTGGAAAAGCACTAACTTAGTTTTATCTTTGACTATTTTCTAAGTAAATTAGTATTTGAAGGTCAACACTTGTGAATAAAACTTTTTTTAAAACATCAAAGCTTATTTTGAATGGCAAATGATCAAAATAATTGTAACAGTATAATGGGCTTGTCTTTACTGCACAAAGCACTTTCACCTTGAAAACACTTCATGGAACACGTTATAAGAGAAAAGGCAAAAGCCACACTTCAGGCATTAAGAGTCACAAAGACATGCACAGAGCACCCTGGAGTTCAGATTCTCTCCTTAGTTGGCATCACTTTAGGGTCCGAGTGCCTTGCAAAACATACCCAAAGTAAAATTACTGTGTATTTATAATGTCCACACACTTATTATCCTAAAGCCACTATGTTCTCCAGATGATGGTAATTTTCAGGATACTTTGTGTTGTCTCTCCCAACTTGTTTCAAATATATAAAATCATCATAATGACTAGCATTTCCTCTCCTAAGTTACAAGATGCAGTCAAAAACCTTTAAAAAACACCCCCAAACAGCTGAACAAATTGAGAAACTAACAACCTTTCTTGGATCCCTGAGACTGAACAGGATGCGGGACAACGGCAGCCTCCGAAATTACAGGGACAGGCAGGTAGACACGGGGAGTTATGACTTACCAGAGCGCAGACTCACAGGCAGAAGCCGCCACAGGAACCAGCACCTGGAGAGAAAAACCAGCACTGTAATTGACAAATTTCTTGAGTTTAAGTAAATCTGACAGAGGCTAATATTAACAATGACTACTAATAAAATAGGACAATACACTGTAATAAAAATTGAGTATGATCACTCTCAAAATCTTATTGTACTGTACTCACCCTTCTTGTGATGACGTGAGATGATGAAATGCCCGATTAAGTGAAAAAGTTTAACCTTTTCACATAATGGAAGCACTTTACAACCTCTCCTTGGCATATCTGAATTGCAAGCATTACTGCTCTAAATAAGGGTTACTTGAGCACAAGAATTGCCATCCCACGACAGCCAGTCTGATAACTGGGATGGCTACTAGGTGACGAGAGCGTAGGGAGTGCCAACAGAGTGGATATGCTGGGCAAAGGGATGATTCCCACCCCAGGCCGAGCAGAGTGTAACTGTGAAAGATTTCACCACACTACTCAGAACAGCACACAACTTAAACTTTATGAATGGTTTATTTCTGGGATTTTCCATTGAACCTTTTCAGATCAAAGTTGACCTTGGGTAAGTGAAACAACTGAACACAAAACTGCAGGTAAGAGGGAGAGGGGGGCTTTGGTATTATCAGAGCCTGATCATACAATAGTGGGAAAGGGAAATACCCAATCCAGCCATTCTGACTCACCTGAGGAGGGAGAAAACAACATTCAGCCATTTTTGTAAAGAGCGTCTCCCCGACCCTTTTCTGCGACTCCAATTGCCTATGTATTAAATCCATTACTCTGTCACATAGATCTTTTATACTACTTTTCTTCTGCATTTTCCATCCTTTTTTATCTTTTTGCCCCAATCTGAACATTTCTGCTTATCTGGCATTTGGTTGGTTCACAAATCCTCTTTAAGGCTATGACAAATCTTATGCCCCAACAATCGACTGTGTTCTTAGTAGCCAGTACTGATTTAGTTCTAGTTACATTCAGTACTTTATTATTATTATTCTAGAGAAAAATTCAACATTCATCATATATATTTAGCAACATATTCCCATTTATTTTCAAATTCATGTGTAATAAATCTAGTGTCACTGATTTTGGATTTTGTCTCTAGCGTCTGTTTTTGTTTTGTTATTGTTTTTCTCTTGGTTATTGCACGCCTTCACATGTTTTAGGGTAAAGCAGGGCACTACTGTGTTAGTCAGGGTTCTCCAGAGAAACAGAACTAATAGGATCCATTTATCTATCTATCATCTATCTATCTATCTATCTATCTATCTATCTATCTATCTATCTATCTATCATGTATGTATCATCTACCTATCTAGATTTATTTGAATGAATTGGCTCTTGTGATTGTGGGTTGTGGGGACTGGCAAGTCCAATTCACAGAGTAGTACTGGAAGCTAGAAATTCAGGTAATAGCTGATGATTCAGTCTTGAGGCAGAGTTCCTTCTTCTCCAGGAAACCTCAGTGTTTGTTCTTAAAGCCTTCAACTAATTTTATGAAGCCCATTGACATTATTAAGGGGAATCTTGTTTTCTTAAAATCAACCGATTATAAATGTGAATTAAATCTAGACAACATCTATCTTCACAGCAACATGTACACTAGCTTGTTTACCAAACAACAGGACACCAAAACATAGCCAAGTTGCCACATAAAATTAACCATCAGAATTATGTGTAGAAAACAAAAAAGGCTTCTGATGATGCTTTTATCCAAGAAAGTTACCCTATATTCTTATAGGCAGCAAGACTGAGAGAAAATTAAATTATGCTGACTTGAGGCAGGGTAATAATCTTTGAGTGATTCACTTTAACAGATATTAATATGGGTTTCTATTCTTTAGCACTGTGAAAATGTCAGACCCAGTGTTCCTTTACGATCCTTTCTTCTTGACTTTGCACATCTTGACTTTGAACATCTTGTGCTGCGCAACATAATAATTTGGCAAATGGCTCAAGGGAACCTGACTATCCTGTTCATACCTTTGTACTTCACCCTGGTATGTTGGCCCCATCAAATTCTGGTTACTTAGTAATGCCAAATACTAAAATTGTGTCCTCCTATGCAGTGAAAATTGATGAAATTGTATCCAACTTTTCTGCCAGATTTTCAACATCTCAATCCATATGAAGAATAGTAATAACCCCTAAGTAAAAAATAAAACTGATGCGAAAACATTTTGCCTCATTCTTCCTTCATTTCTTTCTATCTGGGATCTTATATCATTAAGTCTTGATTGCCCAAGAAGCTTTCCAGTGGGTCTTTTACTCCATAAATTTTCCCTCCCTCTTCTTTTTATCATCATCATCATCATCATCATCATCATCATCAGTACTATTTGTGTGGCTTTTTAAATATGTTCCGAGTAGGATTTTTTGTTTATCAAGGTTACTCCATTATAGTTGGAATTGGGAGTCTCCATTAGATTTTTTTTGTTGGCACCCAAATTAAAATCAGAGATTATTTCAAGAAGAAGCAAATGGTCACTATTTCCAAGCTAAAATATTATCAAGTTGACTGTAGTGTCAATTAAATATTGTGTGATGGAGGTCACTGTCTTGAGTGATTTCTATTATGTCAATTGTGAAGTGTTTTGGGACAAAACGACGACAGATTATGTTACTGAGTATTCAAAGTGACTCTAAAAACTCATGGAATGCACCGTGCATTCTAGTTACTCAATGAAAGGAAGCACATATAGAGACTGATGATGAGTGTTGTGGTCATAAGTACATAAGGAACTTCTTTCTCTATTCTTCACTCCCTTCCTTCTAAGGCTTCATGAGTGACTAAAATAAATGAATTTGGAAGGAAAAATAAGCATAAGCTAACAAATATATAATGCATTTAGGTGACTATATTATTTGTAAGACAATGAATATGCATGTACCTATTTTAGATAAGTTAATATGTGAAATAATATAGGCCTTAGAAACAAAATGAGTTGTATATGCCACTTTCCTCAGTGTGATATTCATCAAGATTCAAGGTCTTAATTTTCCATTCCACTTATTTTTCTTCTTATTTCTGAATAATGGCAAGTGGTGCTATTTATGTCTCTTTATGCACATCCCAATAACTATGTTAAGAATTGTATCCTTTCAACTAAATATAGACAAAAAGCCATAGCATCCTTTTATGTTGTGAGCGAATAAGATCAGGTCAGGTTTGTTTCTGAATGTTCCTTCTGTCCTGGAACAAGAGAGGGAATTTTTTTTTTTAAAAAAAGCAATATTGCTCATATATCCATTAAGGTAATTGTTTTTTAATCTAAAAGTGCTATATTCATTTTGAAGATAATAAATTGGGCTATGTGAAATGAACTTGGTTAGTAGGTACCGAAGTGAAGCAATAGGCGGTATATTGCTTAAGATTTTGTAAAGCCTGAGAACTATCTGAAATAATAAAACATGACACTCGAGGCTGTTAGCATATATAGCATATAAATTAAAACCATTCCCTTTTCTGACTCGGGTTTTTGGAATTTAGTGAATGCAACAGTTTATAAATCCCCAAATACTTCAAGCAACCTAACTTGTTTTGGACAAGAAGCATATTTTACTGATGCTATTTTACCCTGTTAACCAAGAAACTACTTTCATCTATCACATTACTCCAGGACATATTTTTCCTCTTTAAAGAATTCACATTTAGTCTTCTGTACCCTGAAACCATGTTACTGCTACCTCGGGGACAGGTTGCTTAGATTCTATGAACGCTTCCTATAAATTTCACCTATAATCACAATATTACAACAAATGCCAAAAGCACTTTGTAGCTCATGTTGTGTTGTTTGGCCAGATTCCTTGGGCTGTTGATACCACTCTACTGTAATGTATTTGGCCACAATAATCTTTTTGAATTTACAAGCTATCAAGGGACGTGAATCATACTCAACTCCAGCTTAGGCCACATTTCTAAATGTGCTAGTCCTTGATCTTGCCATGCACGACTCTAAACCATTCAGCACTTACCAGCATGGCGTTTTTATTCTTACCTTTCTTAAGAGATGACCACAATATGTTTTACTTACTAATTATACTTTATGTGACGAAATCAAGAAGCTCATAGATAATAACTGTGATAGGGAAAAACACATCCTACAATGTGAAACACAATAAAATCTTCCTAGTGTTTTTCCTTTAAAATTCACACATTAAAACATATAATTTACACCCTATATTCCTGTGTCTGAGTTGTGTTTGGTTTATGTTTTGAGTTTCTGTGCCTTTATGCTCATGAGCCACCCCATGTGAGGCAGAAGTGCTCTGATCTTGATAAATTTATCAAAAAAATTTGAAAGCTTGTTTCTTACTTTAAATATAATTGCATCCTTGAATTTTGCATATAGTTTATATTTGAGGTATGATTTATGCTTTTAAAAATATTTTGTATATATTTCAGAGAGGATGAGGGAGAGGGAGATAGAAACATCAATGATGAGAGAGAATCACTAATCAGCTGCCTCCTATACATCCCACACTGGGGGTTGAGCCCACAACTCAGGCATATGACCCAACCAGGAATCAAACTATGACCTCCTGGTTCATAGCTTAATTCTCTACCATTGAGTCAGCTGAGCTGATTTATGCCTTTGAAGATATTCATGATAACAAGTTATCTGTGTTTTAAGAAATTAAGTTGAAATAGGTTATCCATAATCCTATATTATAAAGAGGTGATATGCAAATTGACCCTCATGCCATAACACCATCACAAGATGGTGGCGTGCATAGTGGGGGTGGAGGTGGGGCTGGTGGCTGCTCCATGTGGCTTCTGCTGGGGTTCCTGTGGCCCCATGGGGGTGTGGAGGTCCTGGTGGCTGCTTTGCATGGTTTCTGCCAGGGTTTCCATGGCCCCGTGTGCATGCCACAGGGGCAGGGCCTGGTGGCCGCTCCACACAGCCCAGAGGCGGGGCATTGGGGCGGCACTCCAAGACTCAGAATTGTCCCATGGCATGCTGGCCACGTGGGGCAGTACTCTGAGACTCAGGGCAGTCCCATGGTTGGGGTGGGGGAAGGGTCCCAGGTCTCGCGCGATTTCACACGATGGGTCATTAGTTTCATATAAAAATAATCTTTAAATATGTTTTTTAAGATTATTATTGCTTTTACTTCCCTTTATGTTAAAATGTAAGGCTCAAGTTTTTCATGTCCATTCTCACAGGTATTAGGAGTAGCAAGGCATCCATTTGGTTTCAGCTTTTAATTAACAGATCCTGAAACACTTAACCAATAAAAAATATAAAAATAATGACAAAAAGGTCAGATGACTTGATATATATAATCTGGTAGAGGGAAAGTTTTGTCAGTCAGAGGAGATTTCATTTTGTTTAATCTAATTGAAGCTTCCAATAGAATTGTCTTAAGACCTCTGAAGAAAATAGAAAACTAGTGGAAATAAACTACTATTAAGGTAACTAATATAAGTATTATTCAATGACCCAACACAAACATTTAGCAATTCAGGAGAGACTGAAATGTGCATTGGTTGAAAGATCATTAACTTTGAAACAGAATTTTTCTTTTCATTTGGCAAGGATATCATTTCCATCTCCAACTCTGCCGCAAGGCTGTTCGATGAAGGGCACTTTGCCCCTGAGTGCTGTATTCCTAAGTGCTGAGCGCTTTATTCCTCCATTAGAGAGGCATGCTTTATTCTACTGTTTGAATTAATCAAGAGGAGTTTACTGCTTGTGTATAATTTGTATAGCACTATTGATGCCCAGGTAAGAGCCTTTTATATCTCTAAAGGCAGTATCTGTTGTTCATTTTGTGGTTTCTTTATTCATGGAATCTTACTTCCGTTGCCTCCAGCAATGTTTCTTTCTAAATCTGTTGTCTGGACACTTACTTTTCTTTTGATCCTTTGCATCATTAATAACTTAGCCTTTCGAGCTAGTGGGTCACTAAATTGCATTTATTTCTCCCTCTAAAACAACAACAACAACACAAACACACAAACACAAGTATAACATTTTACACTTTTTCATAATTTAGTGCATTTTCATCCCTGCTTCAAAAGTATACTAATATAATTATATTTTCCAAAGTTTTCATATGTCTCCTCAAATATAAAACAAAACAAAACTGAATCTGTGAAACTACATAGCACTTAGAAAGTTTTAATATAACAAATTAAATTTTATAATGATAATTTACGTAGTATCAGGGAAAATATGGCTTTAAGTACAAAATATTTTTGCTATTAAATTTATCAGTCTTTTAAATCTGGTGCACGATATAAGACACTGTTTAGTGGCATTTCAGATGAACAACAATGCATATTAAAAATGAGAATATATTTTCCAAAAAGACTGTGCTAATTTTTTACATTCACCTGTAGTTTTCTTTACACTTTCATCTATTATTGAATGTTCTCAGAAATTTATCTTTTATAAACTGACACATAAGCAATAATGACTATAATTCTTTGATTATATTTTATTGTTAGTAATATTAACAATATTTCTGGCCATTTGTCTATCTTCTGCTATTACTTGTTCTTATCCCATTTTAATATTCTTATTAGTTTATAAAAACTATATTTTATGAACCTAAGCCTTTAATTAAAAATGTTGCAGATATTTTCTTTAAATCTTATATTTGTACATACTCCATAGTGTATTAAAATACACCGAGACATATGCACACAAGTTCACATAGTAAAGTCTGTTAAATTTTGTCTTCACATATGGGTCTTTGTCTTGAGTAAAATAAATCATAAAACAAGATACTGTTAATATACTCTTCTATATACTTAAATGCAATATGAAGGGTTTTATTTTTTAACTTTTATATTTTTTAATCCATTTGAAATTTATTTGAGATGGTTTGAATCAGGACTAAACTTTATCCTTCCATATGAATATACTGCTATTTCAAAATGGTTTAATAACCTGAAATGACAGATTCTTAAAGAATCATATGACCATACATACATATATCTATGGCTACATTTCTAATTCTGGTTCATCAATATATCTGTTTATTTTTTATTCCTGTTTTACTGGTCCTTTCTTTTTTAATTTAAACCTACAAAAATTTTATTCAATGCTGAGAAAGTATGGGATATAGTTCAATAATTGCTTGCTTTCTCTCCTTTAATTTCTTGATCACTGCCCAGTCAATAGGCTTTCTATTAATCTAAATTCCTTTAACATTTAGGTACATCTCTCCTATTTTTAAAAATATTTTTGCTTTCTGAAACCAGGTGTGCCAGCACTATCTTCAGAACAGGCATGTCTGTTTGAATACAATCTACATGTTCAGGAAAGACCTTGCATTCTGTCAAATGAAATAAGCCAGTCAGAGAAAGACAATAGCACATGATCTCACTCATATGTGGAGTCTACGGAACAAAATAAATTGATGAACCAAACAGATTCAAAGACATAAACATGAAACAGTCTGTTGAATCTCAGAGAAAAGGCTTGGGTGGGTGGCTAATTAGGAAGAGATCAACCAAAGAACTTATATGCATAGATTCATAACCTATGGACACAAACAATAGTGTAGTGAAGGCCTGGGGCAGCGACGGGCTAGAAGGGGCCAATGGGGGAAAAGGAGGACATATGGAATACTTTTAACAATAAAGATTAAAAATAAAAGGCTATGAGAACGACTGGAGTGGCTGAGTAGGTTGAGTATGGTCCTGTGAATGAAAGATTGGCAATTCAATTCCCAGTTGGGGCAGATATCTGGGTTGAGGGTTTGATCCCAAGGTTGGGGCACATATGGAGGATAACCAATCAGTGTTTTAATCAATGTTTTCCTCTTACATCGATGTCTCTCTGTCTCTGTCTCTCTGTTTCTCTCTCTCTCTCCATTCCTCTATCTAAGCATATCCTTGGGTGAGGGAAAAAACACTACGGGGAAAATGATGTTGGTCAAAATTTATGCAGCGAGGTAAGCAATGTAAACAGAATACTAATGAAATCAATAATTGGCATCTTGACAAATAACTTGGACAGACCAGGAAAGCAGTACATGTTGTCTGGAGGCCACCTCAGGGAATATGAAAATTGCATAAAAAAATCAGAGAAGACACTTGTGGGAAGCACACGATCAATGCACCAGGAAACAGAGCTCTGAGCACTGGAGCTGCTAAGACCTACTTTGAGCCTGGAACTCTTCTCGGGTGTGATTGTAACACTCGAGGGTAGAGCTCAGTGCAGGACCCATTTCCATTTTCCAAAAACAGATCCGACGGGACCCTTGCCTATAAAACACCAAAACAAAGTGCTTGCTGCTTTTATTGCTGAGGGTTACAATTATTCTCCATTTATTTTGGTTCACTTTCTTCAATAAATCAGACATGAAGCAACATAACATTTAACTCATAATTTTCCTTCATTACTTATGGTGTATGAAAGGAAGTGGTTACTTGTTTTATTTTAGAAATAAATTTCTTGCATCAGCATAGAATCAGATACTCTGAAATGGTTGTGAAGTTTTCTTTTTTTTTAATTTAGAAAGAATGTCCAAGATCAATACCTGGGAGCTCATCTTTGAATTTTTGAAAATCTGGGAACTCACAGTAAATAAATTGAAAAGGTCACACCAAAATAAATTCTGTCAGTCACATTGTGACAAAACATATATATTTTAAACTTTTAGTCCTGAGTTTATATTGATACTTCTATTTTTCACTCACATTTCCAAAGGTTTTAATCCTTTATAAAAAGCTTAATTAATTTTCTCTACATCATGAACATCTATATCTTTCACCTCTCACCTAAATTGGGATTATCTCATTCTCTTCTATAACTCCCAAAGTTCTCATCGACTAAGACAAAATATCTCCAAAAAACAGATAACAACAAAAAAATCCTAATGATACATTATCCGACATTCCAGGAATAAAGCCCGTTTGTCCTAATACCTTTTGAGTTAAGTACTACTACATAGTTTGATTTTCTAATATTTCATTTGTATTTTGACATGTATTCAAAATAAAATGTATCTGTACTATTCTTTGTGCTGAATTATGCTATCTATATAGAACTGAATATGTTTAAAAATATTTTCTATGTTATGAAACATTTTGAGTAACATTGAAACTGTTCCTATGTCAATTTTGTGCATTTATATTCACTAACAGTTTCCATTTGCTTAATTTTTAACATGCATTTATCCAAGGTACACATCATATTCTTTTACATGATTTTATTATCTTTCATATCTGTGGCTATATGCTAGCTATTTTTTACCTCATAGTCAGGCATGGTATTTAACATTAAAAACATATACATATTAATTGTTGGGTTATGTTTTCATTCTCATGTTAATTTTATATATTTTGATGTAATAAGTTTATATCCCTGCAAAATATTTATATCTAAATAAAAATGTGAAGTCCAAGTAAATAGTATTTATCCTATCTAATAAAAGAGAAACATGGTAATTGGCGTACGACGGCTACCCTTCCCATTGGCTAATCAGGGTGATATGCAAATTAACTGCCAGCCCATATGGCGGCCGACAGCCAGGCAGCTTGAAACTAACATGAGGCTTGCTTGCTTCATTGACGGAGGAGTCCAACGTCCCCCGCCTGCCGCTGCAGGCCTCTGAGCTGCAACTCTAAGCAACTATGTAACAAATATAGAAGCTAAACAAAACCCCAGAAACCTGTTTTAGTCTGCCAGGCTTCAGCCAGCAGGATCGCAACATTGTAAGCAAAGGCCAGAAACCTACTTTCAGCAGCGGAGGCCTAAGTGCTGGAACCAAGCCTCAAAGCTAAAGCTGGCCCAGAATTAAAAAAAAGAAAAAAAGAAAAAAAGGAGAGGTTGGGAGTTTCAGTTACCCCCAGCCTGAAACCAGCCCTCAGCCCCTCACCCAGACTGGCCAGGCACCCCAGTGGGGACCCTCACCCTGATCCAGGACACCCTTCAGGGCAAACCAGCCGGCCCCCACCTGTGCACCAGGCCTCTACCCTATATAGTAAAAGGGTAATATGCCTCCCAGCACCAGGATCAGCAGAGCCGCGAGGCCTCCCGGCACTGGGTTCAGCGTGACAGGGGGCAGTGCCCAAACCCCCTGATCACCCTGCGGCTCTGTGTGTGATGGGGTGGCACCGCAACCTCCCCATCGACACTGCCTTGAGTGTGACAGGGAAGGTGCTCCAACCCCCCAATCGGCCCTACCCTGAGCGTGACCGAGGATGGCATCATAACCTCCCAATTGCCCTGCTCTGTGCATTACAGGGGAAGGCGCCCCAACTCCTCAATCGGCCCTGCTCTGAGCCCGACCAGGGGCTGCACCTAGGGATTGGGCCTGCCCTCTGCCACCCGGGAGCAGGCCTAAGCCAGAAGGTCATTATCTCCCAAGGGGTACCAGACTGCGAGAGGGCCCAGGCCGGGCTGAGGGAGCCCCCTCCCTCCCAAGTGCACAAATTTTTGTGCACCGGGCCTCTTGTACAATATAAATAACGTAAAAGTTAAGGAGCTTAGGTTATCATCTTAGATATGTATAAACTTGAGTACTTTACTTAATTCATTTTCTATTGACTTACATAATGCTTGTCTATCTAACTTGGATCTTGGTAATACCACTTAAAATGTTCCTGGGCGATGTGTGTCCTTATGCATGCATTTGTATCTGATGTGCTCATAGTTTACAAACTACTATTACTCTTAGAAATAAATCTTAATGTAAAATGGAGAGTTAGGTCTTTTATCTATTACAGATATTTGTTTTGGCAAAAGTATACAAAATCCTTCAGAGGTCTGACACATATTTTCCCCTTAATGAAAGATTTTATACCCAAGTATCCAAATCTCATTATCTCTGTCAATATAATCATGGGTACATCCCCAGTGGGAAAACCTTCCTAGAATTTCCCATTTGATTAACACCTTACATTTTCTAATTTGATTAAATACTTTAAATTGAATTGAAGGACTACAAGGAGGTCTTTTATTCTTCTTCTTCTTTTTTTTTTTTCAAAGAGAAAATATTTAACCCTGTCATGAGTGGCAGACACTGGTCTTTGTTAAACCTTAAATTTAATTTTTCAAATATAATTCCTTTTGAATGGCATTATACTTAGAAAGTTTCTAAACTTATCTTGCAAATTATAGAGAAAATGATGAATTTTAATTGTTCAAATTCCTCAAATACAGAAAAAGCATTCAAATAAAAAAATTAAATATATGAATATAATTAAGTAATTATTCTTATCTATCTGTAATATTGTAGTATATACATATCTTTTAAAGGATGGCTGATGTAAAGCTATTGATACAGAGATATTTCAATTAATAACTATTTATTACTGCCCAAATAAGTCCTAATCTAGGTGACATAAATTCAAAATGGGTCCAATGTACATATGCTATTAACAGTACTGTGGGAGACCTTTAGTGTAATTGTTTGTGCATGTTAGAAATTAGACCTAGTTTTGTCATTTACTGCCTTTGAGACTAAGAGAAAGTAAATTCTTTGTCTACAACTATGGCTGTGGCTACAACACAGCATAATCTCCATTAGTCCAGGGAGTCTGCCTTGATAGACAATCTGCCATAAAACGGCCCTTCATTCCTTCATCTACAAAATGAAAATACTTATTATCTTAACATTCTTTTTTAAAAATATATTTTTGTTTATTTCAGAGAGTAAGGGAGAGGGAGAGAGATAGAAACATCAATGATGAGAAAGAATCATTAATTGGCTACTTCTTTCATGCCCCACACTGGGGATCGAGCTTGCAACCCAGGTATGTGCCCTTGTACAGAATCAAACTGCGGATCCTTCAGTCTGCAGGCTGACACTCTATCCACTGAGCCAAAATAGCTTGGGCTATCTTAACTTTTCTAAAGGCTGTTGAAAATAATACATGCACATAATAAACATGAAATGCCTGATAGCCATTCTTATGCTTTATAAAAATGGGCATAAAATACTTATAGCTTAATCTCAAATAAAAAAAAATATTTTCATCTTTTTATTTATCATATTTAAAAACCTGAAAGATTACAAAAAAAAGATCGCTTTTCATTATAAATAGAAAGAAATATTTCTGATGTTATCTTGATAATCAACTTAAGATAATTCAACCAACTGGAGATTATTTCAGCTATGTTAGGGTTTTTTCTACAATAAATCCATTCTTACTGGTCTACAGGTAGCTTGCACGAGGTATTTCTTAAAATCAGACATTCTACCAATATAGATAGCCCTTATACTTTGTGTGGCTCTTTTCCAAGAATATATTCAGATGTTATGCATATTCCTCAGGTTCCAATTCAGAATTCATTCGCACATTTCAGCAAAACTGTATCTTTTGTTGATAAAAATTGTTTTTGTTGGCCAGAGACATCAATCTGTCTCACCTCCAAAGGTGATCTTCTCATGTCAAACAGAATTGGTAAGCCTTCTTGACTTTCTTTCATAATAGATGTCAAAACTGTTAAAATCAACACAAGGCCAGTGTTGTCAAGCTTCTCTGTGTGTGTAAGCTTGAATTGACTGTTAATACAGTTCTTTTTTCAAAGCCTATAGAAAAAATGGCCTTCGGTGAAGATAGTTTAACGGATGTGCTGTCCATGCATTCTGCCATGTTTTCTGATTGCTATCAATATAGATTAAAAAATACAGGTAAACTTACTCAATGAAATACAGTCAATAATTTCAATAAATTGAATTTTGGTTTAAAATTATTGTACTCAAAACACTTGTTTTCTATGAAATGATCATTAAGATATGACCCATAATGTTGCTCTTTTTTTTTGTAAGAACATGAAATAATTTTTTTAAATGCAATGCGGTGTGTTCCTAAGTGTCTTTAAAATGTCAAAACTATAGTAGCTCACTTTTTAACAGATTTCACTGTCAGTTTAAAGATCATGATTAATCACAATGAAGGAATATTAGTTTGAATGATTTCAAAGTTAAATTAATTAATTTTTCCTGCTCATAAATTTACATGCTGACATAAATCTCTTTTGAAAAAAAATAGTAAGACTTAAAAACAATTAAATTGGGCTTTAAAATAATCTGATGACTTTCCATTATCAAAATCTATATTTGAATATTTGCCATATTTGATATGGTATATCACTTATTACTATGCAAAAAAACACACACATTCATTTGTAACTTCATGATCTTTTGCACAAATAAAATACCAGACATGGGGATAAGAAAAAAAAATTAAAGAACAACGTATGGGTGGTATTGTGCAGAGACAGGATTTTCAATGAATTTATCCATTAATTTTAAAATTTCCATTTGAATATTTCTTTGTATGTCAATAATAGGCACAAGTAGGAGGAATTAAAGTTTTTACCTACTAAATAAACATATTATTACTATTAAGTAAAGTATTATCTTGTTACTAGAAGTCACCATAACTTATTGCCTAAGACTATTTATAAATGTTTTATTTGAAGGTGTACATATTATTTTTATTAATGTAAGTAGAAATATGCTATCTTTTTCAAAGATGCAAGATTAGCAGAAAATTTGTTTTCATAAATATTCTTTGGATAAATACTTCTCTCTTTATTCTCAGAAATTCCATTTTATTCATTTGAAATTTTATTTTTATATTGGACTAGAGGCTCGGTGCATGAAATTCATGCGGGGGGTGGGGGGGTGCGGGCAGTGTCCTTAAGCCCAGTCTGTACTCTCTCCAATCCAGGATCCCTTGCGGGATGTCCAAATCTCTGTGGGATCAGGCCTAAACTGGCAGTCAGACATCCCTCTCCTAATCTGGGACTGCTGGCTCCTAACCACTTGCCTGCCTGCCTGCCTGCCTGATTGCCCCTAACTGCCTCTGCTTGCCAGCCCGATCACCCCCTAACTTGTCTCCTCCTGGCCTGGATGCCCCCTAACTGTCTCCTGCTTTCCTGGTCGCCACTTAACTGTACAGAAGGAAGTCGGACATCAGGAAGATGTTTAGTCAACCCGGTCTAATTAGCATATTACCCTTTTATTAGTATCATTTTAAGTGCTTTTCTTTATCTTAAAATAATGAATGTAATATTTTTGAGAACATAGTCTACATCTACCCAACTTGTTGCAAACTTTTTCCTCTCTCCAACAAATTTTTCTAGTTCTATGAATTTCTTTACCCAGTGTATTGACTTTAAGCTTCCATTTGGTATGCAATCTCCACTAAAATTAACCCTTCCCCGGCAGAAACGTGTATACTCGTTTTCACAAAATGTTCTTTTTCAGTTGTCGACGAGTATACTAAGAAAATATGGTTTATAGGAAGAGGAGTTACAAACTGTTTTCATAACCAGCATCAAAAATACTATATAGAACCAAAATAAAAAAAATTAGTCTGAAAAAGAAACGTTTTTAACAAAAAAATTGTTGGGGAAGGGGTTAACAGTAATCTATTAGATGTTAGAATACATTAAAGAGTTCTAATGTAAACAGGTAGCATCATATGACCATTTGCCATTCAATGTAATAGAGAATGTGTGAGTAGTCACCATGTAAATGTTTGAATTTTTTAGTGTACATGACTATGTAAGCACATTACTAGTATGAGTTTCTGGGACACGGTATGTGTATCCATGTGCGTGTGTGTACAGGAGTGGAAAGGTAAGAAGAAATATTAAACCTGATTTTGTAACTGTTGACAGTAAGATTCATTTGAAATAGTCAAGTAAATATGTACACAGGAAGCAGTGCAGTGGAGCTATTTTTTAAGATTCAATCTCATATACAGAGTAGGTGAAAATATACAAGGCCTGAGATAATTCAGGGAAAGTGTAAACTTTGAAAGAAGATAATGCTTGGAGAACCTGGAAATTTGAGTGTCTGGCAAGGAAAAGGCCATACAAAGCATGCTGGGAAGCAGCCATTCCAGAAGAAAATCAGAAGATAGTAGTATCTGAGAAAAAATGGAAAAGGCAGCTTTAAGAAAAAAGTGGCATCTCAGTAAAATGTTCTCTACAACCTCTAGAATGTTCCTCCTTTGCATTTATCCTCCTTAGTCACTCCTTGGATTTTTATTTATTTTTTTTACTTTTCAATTACAGTTGACATTCATTAATATTTCATCTTAGTACAAGAATATATCATAGTTATTAGTTATTGACATCATTTATGAAGCTATCACCTCAGTAAGTCCAGTATACACCTGGCACCATATACAGAAATTACAATATTACTGAGTATTCTCTATGTTGTACTATCTCTGTGACTATTTTGTTACTAGCAATTTGTACTTAATCCTTTCATCTTTTTCATCCAGCATGACCAACCACTTCTAATCTGGCTACCACCAGTTTGTTCTCTGTATTTATGAGTCTGTTTCTGTTTTGTTTGTTTATTTATATGTATTCTTTAGATTCCACATATATAAGTGAAATAATATGGTTGCTTATCTTTGTCTGACTTATTTCACTTAGAATAAAACTCTCTTGGTCCATCCATGTTGTCACAAATGGTAGACATTTCTCTAAAGAGGACATACAGATGGCCAATAGACATATGGAAAGATGTTCAACATCACTAATCACAATGTGACAGCATCTCACAACTGTCACAATGGCTATCATCAATAAATCACAAGTGTTGGTGAGTATGTGAAGAAAAGGGAACTGTTGTGCATTACTGGTGAGACTGAAAATTGGTGCAGCCATTGTAGGAAACAGTATGGAGGTTGCTCAAAAAATTAAAAATAAAACTACTTTATGACCCAGTGCCGGGAGCTGGTCCATCCTTGCTGTTTCAAGGGACCTGGCATATATGGCATACTGTTCTTAATATATTTGCTCACCTTCGTGGTACTATGTGTTTTAACCAAGGTCACCTCTCCGAGAAAGGTTGTTTCCCCAGGTAGGGATTTTCCCCTCAAGTTAGGGAAGGACTAAAACCTCTTAACTAAGTGCCAGGTGGGTAATTAATCACTTTAACTACGAACAATCATGCTTAAGCTACATAATCTTTACTCCCTGGAATGGAGATAAGAAACGCCCTAACCTTTGGAATAGAGATTGATAGGATTGGAATCAACTGGTATAAATACAGATGTAACAAGGCAACAGGACACAGAACTTAGAAGACAGAACTTAGAAGACAGAACCTACACAGAACCTAGAGACAGAAGAACTTCGCTGGAGAGAACATGGCAAAAGATCCTGGACAGAACCTGGCTACAGAACTTGGTTGGAGAACCTAGCCAGAACCTGGCTGAAGAACCCAGCTACAGCACCTGGCGACCGAACCTGGCTGGAGAACCTAGCAAGAGAACATGGCTACAGAACCTGGCTGGAGAACCTGGAGAACGTGGCTGGAGAACCTAGCAAGAGAACATGGCTACAGAACCTGGCTGGAGAACCTGGAGAACGTGGCTGGAGAACCTAGCAAGAGAACATGGCTACAGAACCTGGCTGGAGAACCTGGAGAACGTGGCTGGAGAACCTAGCAAGAGAACATGGCTACAGAACCTGGCTGGAGAACCTGGAGAACGTGGCTGGAGAACCTAGCAAGAGAACATGGCTACAGAACCTGGCTGGAGAACCTGGAGAACGTGGCTGGAGAACCTAGCAAGAGAACATGGCTACAGAACCTGGCTGGAGAACCTGGAGAACGTGGCTGGAGAACCTAGCAAGAGAACATGGCTACAGAACCTGGCTGGAGAACCTGGAGAACGTGGCTGGAGAACCTAGCAAGAGAACATGGCTACAGAACCTGGCTGGAGAACCTGGAGAACGTGGCTGGAGAACCTAGCAAGAGAACATGGACACAGAACTTGGCTGGAGATTGTGGCTAGAGATCCTGGCAAGGCTGCTGATCAACTGAACGCTGTCTCTGTGTCATTCCTTCTTCACCGCCTCCTTCCACACCTTTGGGGACCCCTGGACCTGCTGGGGTTGGACCCCAGCAACCCAGCAATTCCACTTCTGGGTGTTTATGCAAAGAGATAAAAAAAAGACTCATTTGAAAATATTTACACACACCTTTATTCATTGTAGTGTTATTTTCAATAGCCAAGATATGGAAGCCACCTAAGTTCTCCTCAATAGATAATTGTATAAAGAAAATGTGGTACATACATACAATGGAATATTACGCAGACATAAAAAGGAATGAAATATCCTTAGCCACTGCTAATGAGAGAATTGAAGAGTATGTTCTGCTTCATAATTCCTCAGTGTGAACATAGAAGTTTGGGCCCATAAGTAAAGCATTCTGAAGTCATTATTCATTTTATTCTACTTGACTCAGTCTGACCTTGATAGAGAGTCAAATCAGCATCCTTCTGTTGCATGGATGATGCTCAATAACTGAGCTACACTGGCCACAGCTACAATATTTTAAAAAATATATACTTTTATGGATTTCAGAGAGAAAGGAAAAGGGAGAGAGAGAGAGAGAGAGAGAAACATCAATGATGAGAGAGAATCATTCATCAGATGCCTCCTGCATGACCCACACTGGGGATTGAGCTCGCCACCCAAGCATGTGCCCTTACTTGGAATGGAGCGTTGACCTCCTGGTTCATAGGTCAATGCTTAACCAGTGAGCAACACTGGACAGGCTGCAACATTTTTTATAATAGCTAAGTTATGAATATGACCTAATCGTCCATTAATAAATGAATGGATAGAGGAGATGTTATTCAGCCATGAGATATAATAAATTCATGCATTTGTGACAATATGGAAAGACCTTGAGTGTATGTTAACTGAGAGAAGTCAGAGAAGACAACTATTATATGATCTCACTTAGAAGTGTATTGTAAAATAGCTGAACCTATAAAAACAGAGAATAGAATGGTGGTTACTAGGAAATGAGGGATTGGGGGGATTGGGAAGATATTTTTTAAAGGTAAAGCTTGCAACTACTAGACAAATAAGTATTGGAGATTTAATGCACAACAGTAAATATAGAATACTTTATTACAATCTTCAAAGTTGTTAAGAGAGATATTAATTCTTCTCACCACACACACATACACACACAGACATGCACACAATTTACTTATGTGTTCAGATAGAGGTGTTAGCTAATATACTATGGTTGTAATCATACTGCAGTACATAAATGTATCAAATCAACACATTTATCATCAAACTTACAAAATGTTTTATGCCAATATATTATCTCAATAATAATTCAAAAATATGGGACAATTATTTTGGAAACAATTGGTTAACAGCCAGAGTAGTAGATGCTTCTGAGATAGATCCCTATGAACTCATCCTCTGGCATTCATATGTTTCCCTGTGTGTGAACTGACTTAGTCACTTGCTTCTAACATGTGGTATGGTATACAGCAAAAGTGAGAGGGTGCCACTTCTGGGATAGGTGACAAAGGTTAGGGTCTCTCCCTCACTCAGTTGGATGAAGGTACTGACCATATAGTGAACCATCTGTGGAGAGGATTTCTTTTTCTGTTGTTAATCCTCACCAGAGGACATTTTTCTATTGGTTTTTAAAGAGAGTGGATGGGCGAGGTAGACACAGAAAGAAACATCTATGTGAGAGAGACAAATCGATTGGTTGCCTCCATCATGAGACTTGACCAGGGCCAGGGATAGAAACTGCAAGTGAGGTATGTGTTCTTAACTGGAATCAAACCAACCCTCTGTCCTCTGAGCCAAACTGGATAGGACTGTGGAGAGGATTGAATTTGGCCATCCAAGAGCCAGTGAGGACTCTAGGCCCTTAATTCCACGTATGAGGTGTCCTGAGAATAACTACAGAGTGAACTAGAAAGCAGATCCACCCTCACCTACAGCTTCAGATGCCTACAGTCTTGTGAGAGACGTAGAGGCAGGTGAGGACCCAGCTCAGCTATGCCTGGATAACTCAGCCACAGAATCTGCAAAAAGATAATGCTTATTCCTTCAAGTAGCTAAGTATTTGGAGAAATCCTTTACACAGCAATTGAGAACCAAAAAAGCTAGTAAACGTAAATACCTCATGTCATGAATTTCTATATATTCAGTTCTAGATATATGCTGTAAAAAATACCATGCCATTTACAATGTTTTCTTTTCAAGTAAGAGTTCTGAACCAAATGTGGCAAATGGTATTAACTTTTTTTACATTTTGGTAAGGTATGCATAGATTTTCTTATACTATATTCTATTTTTCTTTAAAATATGTCAAATTTTGAAAAATAATATTTCATATGGAGAAATTGAAACATTATAAATGTGCTAAATTAACATAAAATTGATAAAAGGGCTGTTAATATAAAAATAATGGAGATTAAAATACCTGCATTTGGTTCAGACAAGTTAAAAGAAGAGCAAATTAGATATAGATCTTGTTTATTGTCGTAATCTGATGACAACAGGATCAGCAACCATAATACATCAAATAATTTCTGAGACATTAAGCAAACAAATCATTTATATAGAGTAATGTAAACAAATCATTTATACAACTATTGCACACAGCACATCTCTAAATTATGCCTCAGAGACATTTAGTAAATAGTATAAAACATAGCAACTCTATCATATTTTGTTATTGTTGGAAAAACACTTTAAAATGACATATAATCCACTAAATTGGAAAATACATTATTCAACCATGTAAACCTGACATCCAGAAATATTAATATTATTATGCTAATTAGAGAACAACATAATTACTCAGTTTTAGTTACTTGGTATGCATTAAATTATATAAAAGTCACTCTAACAGATATCTTATAATTCAGTTTGCTATGCCATATAGATAAACTTTCCAGGTTATATGCTTCCTTAATGTGTCTTTTTTTGGTATAAATTACTAAATGAGAACACACCTAGTTCAAAATATTCACTTGCGTTGTATATATTTTGTTATTTTTACAAAAAAACATGGATAATAATTAAAATGTCTATTTGTATATGTTGTGTTTTCATCATGATTTGTTTAATAAACAGGACAAATAAAACCAGAATTCAAGATATTATTTGTGGCTGTTTACAAATAGGATGTGATTTGTGCACAGCAGTGGGGGATGATGAGTGGTTATGAGGCTTATAGTCATTACCAAACTCTTCATATTTCACTAGCTGAATTCTGAACATTTATTTCTGTGTATTTTATTAAGCACATATAACTATTAAAATGGAATTAATAATGTGGGGAATACTATGCAATTTTTCTAAGTCATTTAAATGTTAGAGTTCAATTATTAGTTTGTAATATGTTTAGGACAAAATAATATGACATTAGGAAACAAAAGCCATTGGGGATCAGAATGGTCAGGAAGAAATTAGAAGACGAAATTGACATTATTTATAGACTTTGTTTAGATTGCATTAATCGCCCAATTCCTTCACTGCTTCCTCTATCCATACAATTTTCACTGTAAGTTTTCAATGCTCTCTCCTTGTAAGTTTAATTCTTTGTTGCTGAGCTCAGTTTGTGAGTCACTTAGATCAATATTACCTGAAACCAGCAGTGTCTTGAAAAGCACTTGCAAGATTAGACTCACTAGCTCTTGACTCATTACATCATCCAAGTCATGGCAAGCCATAGACAAGTTAGTTAATAATAAATAAACTGGTGTGACCTGAAGCCATGATATTTTGCACTGGTTTATTACACTGTGATAATTAAATGATCTAGGCCAAACATTCTATAGAGCAATCTATGAAATTAAATTTATATACCCTCCAAAGAGATGTATAAGTAATCCACCTTAAATTTTGTTCTTAATAGGCAATATGAATATATGATTATGTTAATGTATAGAGAGAGTATCACAAGTTTTATTATGATATAAATAAGAATATCACATGATAAATGTACAAAGTAGGGAATATGATTAAAAATATATTGCACTCCTTTTCTGCTTTTAATTCTAATTTTCATCTTATTTAAATATCTTGAATAGTATATTGATATAAGTTAGAGTAATATGAATTATGTAGTTTCACAGGGTGAATGAACATTTCATGATTATCTTTTTTTGTTGTTTTCATATGAAAAAATTGCTTTTATCTTCATGATTTTAAGGTACACTTTAAAAGAACAAATCTCAAACTTACACATAAAAAGAAAAAACATTGTACTGCTCTTATGTATTATTGATGCTGATATGCAGTGGGGCCTTGACTTACGAGTTTAATTCGTTCTGAGACCAAGCTTGTCAAGGAGCTCGTTAAGGAGTTCGTTAACTCAAATTACTCTATCAACTCAATGCAAAAAATTGGCCGAGAGACAGCTGGTATCTCAAAAAATTCGTTATTTGGGACATTCATAAGTCAAGGCCCCACTGTACATACATTTTCAATATGTTATCTTTTATGAACAAAATTATTACTTGAATGAATGTGTAAATAAACTTTTATAGCAGGTGTTTTTATATTAAATTATTCATCTTCATCTTATGAGTTAGAAACAAGCAAATGCAATGAAATAAAACTGATTTATTTTAGGAAAATATACTGATTTATGTGCTCTTCAATTGAAGAGTGTTGAGATTTAAGTAAATGAGAAGAACGTGCAGGAGTGGTCTGCCCTAGTAATTTACAATGAAACATAAATAAGAAGAAAAAATAATAAAGTTAAAATCATGCATATTTTAAGCATGTGTAAAACACATACTAAAAAAATTGAAATATACAATTTAGCACCCATGACTACAACTAGAAAAAGACTTTGAAATTTGAAAAACATATTTTCTTTCTGAAAATGTGTAATGGTACAGTAAAAATAAGAGAAGAGTTCTAGAACCCTTCACTTTTACGCAATATTTTCCATGATTGGATCACTAGAGGCTTCTCTTCAACATAGATCTTTCCTGTAAACTTCAGACTCATATCATCTCTGATTTTCTGATAATTTCACTTGTATATTTAATAGGCCATACAAGCTTTTCATATACATCACTCTTCCCTGGTTATCGTGTCTAAATATACAACCTGTTCACAGGTTACTATTACAACAGAGCACAGCATAACATACTGGTATAAAAACACCATATATTATGCTCACAGGTAATTTGATTCAGGAAATTGGGCGTGGAAAGACTGGGTTTGTTTATCCATTGCTGTAGGGACTTGAAGATTGGGGAATAAAATGATCTGCAAGTGCATTACAGCTGGGACCTCAGATAGGATTTCCAGAAGACCTGCAGATCATTCCTCCATATGCTCTGGACTTGGTCACAGCCCAGGGGTAGCAGGATAATAAGACATTTTATATAGAGGTACAGAGCTCCAAAAGCTAGTGTCCTTTGTGCAAAATAAAACTTTTACTGTGGACCTGGAGGCAAAACCACATATTGTCATTTCTACTAGTCTCACATCCCCCAAGAATCATGAGAATGTGACCTAAATTCCAACTTCTAAAAGCAAGGTGGTAACATCACACTGCAAAACACCATGGAGAATGGGTGATGTAGCTATATTTGAAAAATACCACTTGCTACAACCACATATTCCTCCTGCTTAATTTTCTCATCTCTTATAATTAACATTGAATATATTTTACCTTCTTATTTATTGTACATCTTCCCATTAGAATGCAAGTTTTTATGTGTTTTGTTTTGTTTCTTTCAGTAACACATAGAAGAGAACCTGGAACAAGTAATTGTTTAACAAATAAACAAAATTACTAATTTATCACTGAATGAATAAATGAGTGATTATTTTAAATTATTTTCAAAAGAGGAGAGAAAATACAAAATAAAATTAGTATAAATAAATTATGGATTTGGACAAATGAAATAAATTAATATCATATGTTTTTAAGGCTCCAAATTTTCCTATATGTTCAACTTGTATATTTTAAAGTTTGATGGTTTCCTTATACTATCAAAAATATTATCTGGAATTTTCTGGATTCCAAGATGGCAGCCAGCAGGACAGCAATGAGGAGGTGAGTGTGAGTGAGTGGAAGGGGAGTGTGTGGTTCTGTGGTGTGTGTGTGTGTGTGTGTGTGTGTGTGTGTGTGTGTGTGTGTGTGACAGCTAGATCTCACAGGACCTTCAGGGGCTGGCAGACCGGGCTCGTATAGCCAGGTAGCCTCTACTACTGCTGTACTCTCTCCTGGAGCACCGGCTCTCCCACAGAGGCAGCACCATCTTGAAGGGGAGAGCTGCTGTGACTGGAAGCCCACCCTCACCTCCACCCAGGGTGCTCTCCAATACTACCCAGGATCCTACAGCCACTCCAGCCAGAGACCTCCTGCCTCAGCTGCTGACCCACAGACACCAGGACTCTAGCCTGCCCAGCAGAGGGCTCCTATGAGTTCTGGAGGGCACTGCCGTTCCCCAGACATCTTAGCCCCAGGCTCCAAGACCTAGTGCAGGAACAGCTGAGCCTTACTCAGCAGCCCCGGCCTTGGAAACTGAGTGAGCAAACAGCCCAGACTCACACAGCAGCCCCAGGCTCCGCAATGCGCACTGGAACAGCTGAGTCTCACGTACCAGCCCCAGGCACTGTGACCACTCCAGCAGCCACATGAGCAGCCACTGCTGTGACTACCAGAAGAGCAGCCACCACTCACGAATGAAGACACAGCCGAGTCTTACACAGCAGCCCTAGGTTCAGTGACCATGTGCAAACAACCAAGCCTTATGTGGCAGTCCCAGGCACTGCAACCGCTCCAGCAGCCACATGAGCAGCCACTGCCCGTGACCACAAGAGGAGCAGCCACAGCCCCACAACCACCACCCCCCAAACCCCTGAGGGGAAGCCACCACCAGTGATCATGCAAGGAGTGGCTGCCCCACAACTGTGTA
>NW_006297660.1:1449521-1450283 GCF_000327345.1 Myotis davidii
GTTGGCTGTTGGCAACCACATAACCCACCATCAAACCTACCACCTCAGCCTCAGGCCCCATACAACTCAACACCTAGATTCTTTGGTAAGAGAAAAATGGGGAGAATGAAGAACAACCACCAAAGGAAAGGAAAGGAAGAATCACCAGAAAAAGGAACTAAATGAAATTTAGGCATGCAATATGTGAAAAAAATAATTCAGAATAAGGGTCATACAGTTCATAAATTGGAATGATGAGAAAATCAACAACCTATGTAAGAATCAGGAAGAAATAGTGATATAGATAAAATAAAAAATAATATGGAAGCTTTCAACAGCAGATTAGAAGCAGAGGACCGAATTAGTGAATTAGAGGACAGGAAAGCAAAACACACCCAATCTTAACTGCAATTGGAGAAAAAAATAGAAGACAGGAGGAGCTCCTGAGGCAGTTTTGGGACAACATGAAATGAATCAACATATGTATAATAGGGGTGCCAGAATGACAAGAGGAGGAGCAAGGGTTAGAAAACCTATTTGAAGAAATAATGTCAGAAAACTTCCCTGATTTGGTGAAGGAAAAAAGTCACACAAGCACAGAGAGTCCCAAACAATATGAACCTTAAAAGACCAACACCAAGACAAGTCGTAATTACAATGGCAAATGTTAACGACAAAAAGAGAATCTTAAAGGCTGTAAGAGAGAGAGAAACTTACCTACAAGGGAGCTCCCATTAGATTATCAAATGATTTTTCAATAGAAACACATCAGGCCAGAAGAGA
>NW_006297660.1:1450523-1453793 GCF_000327345.1 Myotis davidii
TCAGTGGAGGAGCACCCAAATACATAAAAAAAACACCTCCAGAATATATCAAGTTAGAAACAGACAGCAAATATGATCATAATAGGGACTTTAACACTACACTGACATCAGACAAAAAAATAATAATCTAGACAAAAAATCACCAAAGAAACATCAATCCTAAATGACTCATTAGATCAGATGGACTTAATTGACATCTTCAGAACATTTCACCCAAAAGCTACAGAATATACATTCTTCTCAAGTGACCATGGGACATTTTCAAAGATAGACCACATATCGGGACACAGGCAATCTCTTCAAATTCAAGAAGATTAAAATCATATTAAGCAAAGACAAAAACAAAACAAAACAAGAAAAACTGTTAATAAATTATCTCACTCTCTACAACTTAAAGCATTAGAAAGAGAGCAGCAAGAAAAGCCAGCGTGAACAGAAGGAAGGAGATAATAAAGATCAGAGTGGAGATAAACGACATAGAGACAAACAAATAAAAGATCAATGAAACCAAGAGAAATATCAAGGATGAGAGAGAATCATTGATTGGCTGTCTCCTGCATGCCCCACACTGAGGATGGAGCCCACAACCTGGGATATGCCCTGACCATGAATCAAAGTCACTGAGCCATGCTGGCCAGGCTTTTAGTTCTCTTTTTAAGGACTTAACACAATTCTATATAATAAAAGCCTACTATGCTAAGTGTCAGGTCATCCAGTCATCCGTTCAACAATTCAAAGCATAATATGCCAATTCTATGCTAAGGCCGCTTAACTGCCTGCTATGATGTGCACTGACCACCAGGGGGCAGATGCTCTGACCAGTAGGTTAGCTTGCTCCTGGGGTCTGGCTGATCATGATTGAGCCAGATGGGCAAGACACGCCCTGGAGCCCTCCCGTGGTCCCTCTCCAGCCCTGATTGTGCACCGGTGGGGTCCCTTGGCCTGGCCTGTGCCCTCTTGCAATCCAAGACCCTTCGGGGATGTTGGAGAGCCGGTTTCGGCCGGATCCCTCAGGCCAGGCCGAGGGACCTCACTGGTGCACGAATTCGTGCACCAGGTCTCTAGTTTAAAATAAGCAAACACTCTGGGGATTGTTTACACATAAAGGTAGAATGGATCCATTTTATCACAGCTATAATTTTCACTTCATAGCAGTCTCCAGCATAGACCAGAACTCAATAAATCTATTTTGAATGAGCAAAGTTACTTACATTCATTGAGTTTCATTCTTCTCAATATTAAACTGAACATGATAATATCTATACAATATACAAAACATTAAATGCTTCAAATTTGCTTTATCCTTTCACTTTTATTGGCATTGTTAATTTTTAGCTTCTCAGACTGAGTTTCCCTTTCACTGCTGACTACAAAAATCCCATTGCTTTCCTTGGATTTGAAGTTACACGTACCTGTAACTGTTGCCAAATAATTTTCAGGAAGACAAAGAATGCCCTGTTTTCCCTCAAGCTGAATTAAAACAAATGATCTCTACTTTAGGACTATTAATATAACTTTGGAATATATGTTTTACTTTTGATATGAATAATTTTTGATTGGCTATTTAATATTTGTAGAGCATTAAATAATATAAAATTTTCATATTACCATAGCTATAAGTGTTTGCCAATTTCATCTGTTAAGCCAGAAGTTCATTGTCATGATCATTTCCTTCTTCTCCCACATGCATCATACTGGGATCATAAACAACAATTGCATGAAATATCTACTAGACATACTTGATTTCTTATTTTAAAAGGTTTGAGTTTCAATGTCTCATTTAAATTGACACTAACTTCTAGATTACCTGAGAGGATAGGATATAAAATCACCAAATAACCAGCAAAGTGACAAACTATAACTTTAAATGCTCAATTAAATCTGGTGATACTTCATAATAAAAAGTGCTCCATTAGATGGACAGCTCATTAGCATTTAGGGCAATTGTTAAGACTGATTTTGCTTGTTCATATTTGGATAACAAAGCACACAGGGTCTTAGTGAAATGATGATCCCAATATGAGATTTTTCCATGAATAATTTCCCTCTAGATTAGAAAAAAATTAATATTGAATTTTCAAATAATTACTTTATACCAATTAAAATAGAAAGAATAAAGCAATGAAAGAAAGTTTTTCAAGATGTAAAAGAAAAAAAATAACTAATTATTGGGTAAATTTCAGAGTAAATAAGTTCCCCAAATTCAAATTGGACCTCATATTCCCAATTTGTTTCCAGTACAAAGTCAAAGTGTCATATTGTATTAGGTGAATAATAAGGCTCCACAGTTCATTAAAGCACAAATTCATTTCTTTGCTTCTCTTGTGGTATAATGTGTTTGCATTTTTGCCCTGAGGACAGATACTAATATGAACATTTATCTGTAATTATAGATTCACAGACCATTAACAGAAGAGCAAGTACCTTGTCAGTTAAGGCAGAGAAATAAGATGTTTTAAAAAATTATTTCCTATCCCATGTGAAAGCTATCCTCCCTTTTTAATTTTATTTTTTTCTGTTCAGGTTTTCTCCACTTGAGGAATCTATTCCTTGAATGGCTTTCTCCAAAGCTAAAATAGGATTGTTCACTAATCCACTACTACCTTTTATTTTCCCCTCAATAATCATTGAAAAATTTTCTGCCATTCGATCCTTTATGAGGACTGCCTTTATTAATTAGGAAAATGAGTGCTAACTATAAATTTGTCTATCTATATCCTATAGGGTATCTACAGGAAGAGATGAAGGTAAAGATATGCAAGTTAAGTGGATAGAAACCAGGCAGCACAGTTATTCATCTGTTCCAGCTGGTGAAGTGATTGCAACACTTCCAGCTGGGCTTATAAAATTTACTGGTGTATGAACTCCCTTGTTTTTTTTTGTTGTTGTTGTTGTTATTGTTTGTTTTTTAACCTCTATTTTATGTAAAAAGGACAAAAAAAGTATCTGATGATGTCATGGTCAAAGCCACAGGGTGGTAGATGGCAGTCTCCCTAAATGATGGCCTGGAGAAAAGCTACCTAGCCCCACAAGTAATCTAATGTGATTTAGAGAGAAGTATATTTCCATGATATAAATCTATGAAAATTTAAGACTTTGGGTTGCTGGTTATAGAATTACTAGGGGCCCGGTGCATGAAATTCGTGCACTGGGTGTGTGTGCGGGGGAATGTCCCTCAGCCCAGCCTGCCCCCTCTCACATACTGGGAGCCCTCAGGCATTGACCCCCATCACCCTCCAATCACAGAGGCGTCGGGCCTGGGCAGGGGAC
>NW_006297660.1:1454899-1464798 GCF_000327345.1 Myotis davidii
CGGGGGACCCCCAGCCCCCCGCAGTTACAGGCTCCGCCCCTGCCCAGGCCTAACGCCTTTGGCCGAGGTGTCTGGCCTGGGCAGCGGGGACCCGCAGTGGCAGTGGGGGGCGCTGCAATCGTGCGGGCTCCACCCCTGCTCCTGCAGGATGCCTCTGGCTGAGGCATCCAGCCCAGGCAGCGGGGACCCGCAGCTGCAGCGGCCCTGCAATCATGGGCTCCACTTTAGGCCCAGGCAAGGGACCCCTAGCTCCCAGAACTGCCAGCTTCGACCATGCCCAGCTCCCATCACTGGCTCCACCCCTACTTCCTGCTATCACTGGCCAGGGCGGCAAAGGCACCTGATTCTCCGATCATGGCTGGGGGGTAGGACAAAGGCGGCCCTGGGGGCTCTTAGCTCCCCCCCTGGGTTTCCGATCACTGTCAGTGGCAGGGGGGTTCTTCCTGCTTTCCCTCCCTTTTGCCTGCATTGTGCCTACATATGCAAATTAACCGCCATCTTGTTGGCAGTTAACTGTCAATCTTAGTTGGCAGTTAAATTGCATATAGCCCTGATTAGCCAATGAAAAGGTAGCGTCGTACGCCAATTACCATTTTTCTCTTTTATTAGTGTAGATGCCCCTCTAAATAAAAGATGAGGATTTTAATAGTGTTTCTATTATAGAGCCAAGGGGTGGGGGTTGTGGGTCAATATATGTAAAACATTAGGAAAAGAATTTGGCATCAGTTAAGTCCATACAATCAGTTAATTTATTGATTAAGATAATTGTGGCAAAGACCGGAAATGCTCTCCAAATATGCAAATACTCATCTTTATTTTCCATATTCCCTTGCTCTTTCCTTAGGCTCTATGATTGAACTTGGGTCAGTGGAATGTGAACAGAAGGGATAAGACATCGCCATGTCTGAATTTAGATGGATCCTGTAGGCACATCCCTAGATCACCTGCCCTGTCAAAGAACCGTAAAAGCACATGGTGAAGCTGGTGTTAGTCCAGAGTCCTGAGTTGCCACATAGATCCACATAAGACTGACAAATCAGCCTTTATACTGGTTAGCACTGAGATGCGACTGTTCACTGACCCCACAGCCAAACCTGTCCATCTCTAACAAGGCGGACGATGACGAGGTCTGTCATGGATACAAAGCATGTGAAGCAGGTTCTATGTTCTTGGACAATTCATGGAGATATTTTATATATATTTTAATTGTACAAAATACACCTATCTTAACTTTATAAAACTTGTAAGATATATATGATAACAACATTACTATTTTTAAAGGAAATAAGATTTTGTGGTTTTTCACGTCAGGTAGGAGGTTGACATGAAAGGACACAAGATTTATATCTGAAGATTCTTAAGGCCATATGCTTAGATTAACTCTATAAGTACTAAATAGATAACTCATTTTATTTATTTTTAAACTAGGTTTCCCCATTAAGAAACGTGGTTACTCTATACTGAATATAGTTTACATAAAAATCATATTTCTTAACATAAAATAAAATTACCTTTTTGAAAACGTGCAACCTCTTTGAATTTTCTTATCAGCTTCTAATCAATGAAAACCTAAGCCTTCTGAGAGCTCTTATTAACTCCATTCAGTTTCTATACCCTAATAGCTTTGAGCCTACAAATTTTTATCTAACTTTTCACGATTTCCAAAAGATATTAGGTTTTTATTTTTTTGTGTGTGTGTTTAGTGTGCTGTATAAATTGGTTCTACAAACTGACCAACCTAGAGATGAAAAATTTTAGAACTATAAAATAAATAGAAATTACATTTTGTATTTTCACAAAAAAACATTTCTTCTGTCCTGCTTGATATTCTTAATAACCATTTAAAAGAAATAGCTTCAGGTTTTCTTATCCTCTAGAATATTATAGTTATGAATTATAGATATTTCTCACCTGGATTGGAAATGTTATTCTTCCAATTGATTTTTAACAATGAGAAAAGAGTTTTAGAAATGTGAGTGATTCCTATTTTCAAGCCAGTATTGAGAATGCTTGGCTGTTCACAGAAAAAATAGATGTTTGTAGCTCTCTCATGTCATGTCTCAAATTTTGGGCTCCATTTCTATCATTAAGCTTCAGACAACACTTACCAAGTTATTAGCTATGTAAGATTTTTCTCTGAAAATAATGTTTCTAATAATAATGAATCTGAGACTTGAGATACAAAGATTTTATATAATTTAACATTACTAATAAGAGGTAGTAGTGTCAGAATAGAAAGAACTTATCCTGTTTCTTTGTTTTTAATCACTAAGATAAATACTTTTGTTGTTTGCTAACCACAATAATTCACCAAAATGTCATTATTAAAAGGTATGGCATGTAGAATATAATTACTGTATATAATATATTTAGGACATTTTTTTCCCTCATGCTACGATTACCTAGCTAACAACATAGTTATTAATAAGATCAGAAACTATATTAGGGGGATATCTATATTTTGCTTTCCTTCTGATATGTGTAATATTCTTAATTCCCAATTGTTAAATTTTTTGTTAGACTTTATTATAGTTATGATGGAAATAACACTCCTATTGAGTAAGCTCGATTATATTAGAACAAACTTGTTATTGATGACATGTTAAAATACAGAACTTCCTTAAGATTTATATTTTATTCATAAGGGAAATTAGTGTTCATATTAATTCAAAGTTATAATAATTGACTCTTTGAGTTCTCAGATATATCTAAATGCCAAATTTAGATATTTATTATATGTCTACTATGAATCAGGCTTACGTAATATATTAGATAAATTGAGGTAAAAGTAATACTACTGAGTGTTAAGGAATTTAAATCTCTGTTTTTTAAGAGGAAAAATCACATAAATCAGTATTTACAAGACATTTACTATAGAAAAATATTGAGGTGTTTCCTCAGGACTCTCAGGTGAAATGATCCTGAGAGTCCTGAGGACATATGAAATATGTTAAAATGAAATATGTTAAAAATGAAATGAAATATGTTAAAAAATGTCATTTTTTTAACATATCAGTTTCTTTGGAATCACTTCTCTGTTTGTTTATGGGTAGAAGAAAAAAGTACATTATATTGTGAGTACTACTTAGTATTAGAAACATAGAAAATTATGTTTTAATAAGCTTCTAAAGGATAAATAAAAACAATTAAAGATGGAACTAAGAAGAATTTATAATGAAAAACCTCAGAGAAAGTAAGTTTTAGTTGTTTATTTTTCTTTCTTTTATTATTCTTAATTTTGAAATTCTACTGATACAAAAGAATGTAAGAAACAGTACAGATCTATCTAGATATCTTTATATCTACCTATATATTTCTCTCTCTCTCTTTCTCTATCTATCTCTCTATCTCCCTCTCTCTCCTCTACCTCTACCTATATATCTACATATCTATGGAAGATTTATAAATTCAAAGGGAGCAGGATCAATATTCTTTGGAGGTTTAATAAAAAACAACAACCACATTTTCTTTCAGATACTTGACTAAATATTAAGTCTAATCATATCAATTTACTTTTATTCCTGCAGAGTAGTTTTCAATTTATTTAGATGATTCAATTTCTTAAATAATTTCATGCATTTTGCTGAAGTGTTTTTTTAAAAGATTTCTAGAACTGGTGCATGTTATATTTGAAATCATGTCAGTTCTTGCAGACACCAAATAATCAAATTCAAACTCGGATGATGCTTTAACACCTCTGCCATACACATTAAGTCCCTCAACAACTGCCTCTTCTCAACTCAAATATCAAATATCACTCAATTTATATTTACTTCTCTGAAATATATATCAGGCTTTATAGAAATCACAAAATTGCAAACAGAAAAAAATTTTCCCATGAGAGAATACAATAGGCAACTTGAAGTTTTCTTTTTTGTTTGTTTTTCCCCTATGCCATCTGTTGGTTATTTTTAGGTGATAATGAGGAACAAGGAGATTAGTAGCAATGAATTTCAAATATTTCCAATCTGTGGATCATTTCACCTGAGTGTCCTGAGGACACACCTCAATATTTTTCTATAGTAAATGTCTTGTAAATACTGATTTATGTGATTTTTCCTCTTAAAAAAACAGACAGAGATTTAAATTCCTTAACACTCAGTAGTATTACCTTTACCTCCATTTATCTAATATATTACGTAAGCCTGATTCATAGTAGACATATAATAAATATCATATGCAGTTTTAATCAACATGCAATAATTTAAAAATTTAATGAATGACTAGAATGCAATGTTATTTTTTAAATGTTTATAAAAAATCTTTCATCTACATATTTCATAACCAAAAGACAAGGTATATATGTATTCTCTTTATAGTAATCTGTTAATTAGGAAAATAATAGTACTAATAGTGTTGTGATATTGAAAGAGCAGTATATTTAACCAATGCATGAGACATTATAAGTGCTGTATAAATATGTTACTATATCAGTTGTTTTGTGTTAGGGCAAAGATTTATCTTGTATCCTGAGCATCTGCCTGGACACACATAATATAATTTACTATCTTTAAATGTATACTGCTTTTAAAAATTCTTAGTTGTAATCCAATTCCCTCCACTAATAAGCTAAAGAAAATAATGGAGAAACGAAACATGTTTTTTTCTTCTATTCTCTAGTGTACACTAATATTAAATCTCAAATGAAATATTTAATACAACCATTGGAAGAAACTGAATCCACACCCAAATAAACTAGTTTGTAAGAACATTTTACAGTAAGTTCATAAATAAATTTGTAACTGCTCGCATCAAAGATCTTCCTCTTTGAATTCAGTGTGTTGGGGAAAAAAAACATATGTACCCTCAAAGGTTGTTTTTCTTTGTTTTGTTTGTTTGCTTTTTTAATCCTCACCCAACGATATTTTTCCATTGATTTTTAGAGAGAGTGAAAGAGAAAGGGAAAGATACAGAGAAATACTGATGTAGAGAAACACATCCATTGGTTGCCTCCTGTAAGTACCCTGACCAGGCCAGGGAGGAGCCTGCAACTCAGGTAAGTGCACTTGACTGGAATTGAACCGGAGACCCTTCGGTCTGCATCTGACCAATGCTCTATGCACTGAGCCAAACTGGCTAGGCCCCTCAAAGGGTTTTGATTTGTTAATACACTAACACTATTCTTTTTTATATTAACTCAAGTGGATTTCATAGTAAAATCTACACTTTTACAGTAATGAGTACTGTCAGGAAAAATCAGTGAAGAAAGATAAATATCTGACACAAATTTTCACATGGATGATTTTTCAATTCTATTCTAAGCTTATTTATTCTCATTTAAGATAAGTGAAATAAGTATCACTCTCAATAACTTTCCAAATATTTGTTGAATATTTATTTTAAGCCACAAAATAGTTTTATCAGTGCAAGGATAATAAAATATTTTGAACAAAACCACCTCTTCATGATTTTCTATTAATATTATATTTTTCAATCAAACTCACAGAACAGAATTTGCATAATGGAGTCCAGTTACAGAATACTGTGCAAAGATGAAATTATTGTTTCACATATTTTTCTTTTATAAAATATTGAACCCTATAATATCTAATTTTTATAAAAAATATATAAGATGTCTAAAATTGCATTCAAAATCCTAAATAACTTCTTTGTGCACAAAACTGGTACACTGTCCACTTTCTTAATCAAGGTGTTCTCTCAATATACACCTAGTTGGAAATGTTCTGATTCAGGTTATTCTTTAAAAGTACAGCCAAATATATTTGTTGATAGATTGGTTGTTAGGATTTTACAGAAAAAGGATCATGATGACTCCAAAGTTTTACAGACATGAAAAGAGGGAATTGAAATTTACTGATATAAAAAATATAGTAAGAGTAACCAGTATGTGGGGAATCGAGGTAAAGAATAAGTTTTGAAATTTATTTTTATGTGCAAGTGTAGGTTTTCACCTAGAAAGGACTTAAATAAAACAACCTGAAATTGGGAACCATGTCAAGTGGGATTATAAATTTGGGAATTTGTAGAAGATATATAATATTAAAAGCCACAGAACCAGATGAAATTACATAGAAAAGAGAAAAAGAACTGCCTGGGAAGCTAGAGAATATCACACATGACTGTAACACAACTATTTTTGTCTAAATCCAATATCAGCTATTGCTTCATGCCCAGGAAAGTAGTAGAAATGGATAACTCTGGGCTGTAGGCTTCCACAGGGCTCTGACTTCATCATTTTATGATATTGTAAGAATTCAGTAGAGAGATAAAAACTAAGTAGAACAAGCAATGATGAGGTGTGAGAAAGAAAAAAAAGTTGCATCTTTAAAAAGGTGTAAAATAATAATTTATATTGATACCCTCCACAAAAAGAAATTAAAAGGGAAACACAGAAATACTTACTGAATGTTTTTATAGGCTATATACCTATCAGTTTGCTAATCATAACAAGTGAACACTTGTTATGTCCTACTCATATTCTATTTTTACCTGCAGGTGTAAAAATTGCAAGTTAAAAGTACTCGCTTAAATTTGTAAGCTTTACAGAGATTTGTAATTGGCTGACAGAAGCCTTCTGAAAAAAAAAATACCAAAATACTCACCCAAGCTTTCAGATTCAGTCACAGACCAAGAGATATGTAGGTACAAAAGCCTGGACATTTGTCTCAAGATATCACAATTCTGGAGTGAAATTTATAATTCAGATTCCCTTGTGGGTCAAGCCAAATCTAAATGTCTTTCTGCATCAACTTCTAGTTTGGCTCTTTTCTCTTTCCTTTGCTCCTTACCTCAGTTTTATCGGGTTTCTCCAGAAGAGCACTCCCTCAAAAAAGTCATACACAACAGATTTTTTTAAATCTCAGGCTGTTTCCAGGGAAGGTTATTTAAGTTAGATTCTGGATATATTTTGAAGTTAACACTGCAAAGATTAATCCATTTAATTTAAGAAATGAGTGTAAAAGATAAGATCAAGGTTGACATTGAAGAAAACTATAAAAATGAGTTGATGGATATAACTTATTTATCAACAGGATGGAGCTGAGGACACCTTCACTAAGATAAGTTATCTAGTGATACTCCCTGCCATGGGCTTTCTTGTTGTTTTGTTGATGGTTTCTTTCGCTGTGCAGAAGCTTTTTATTTTGATGTAGTCCCATTTGTTTATTTTCTCCTTAGTTTCCATTGTCCTAAGAACTGTATCGGTATAGATATTGCTACGACCTATGTCTGCTATTTTGCTGCCTATGGATTCTTCTAAGATTTTTATGGTTTCCCATGTTACATTTAAGTCCTTTATCCATTTTGAGTTTATTTTTGTGTGTGGTGTTAGATTGTGGTTTAATTTCTTTTTTTTTTTTTTTTGGCATGTATCTGTCCAATTTTCCGAACACCATTTATTGAAGAAACTATCTTAACTCCATTGTTTGCTCTTGCCTCAAACACCAATCAGAAAGGATAAATGCACCTCTATGTTAATAGCAGCACAATTTACAATAGCTAAGATTTGGAAACAGCCTAAGTGCCCATCAGCAGATGAGTGGATTAGAAAACTGTGGTACATCTACACAATGGAATACTATGCTACTGTACAAAAGAAGGAATTCTTACCATTTGCCACAGCATGGATGGAACGGGGTAGTACTATGCTAAGCTAAAAAACCCGTCAGAGAAAGATAAATATCACATGATCTCATTCCTTCATGGACTATAATGAACAACATAAACTGATGAACAAAAACAGAACCAGAGACATAGAAGCATCGAATAGACTGTCCAATCTATGAGAGAAGGTGGAGGGTGAGGGAGGTAAGATATCAACCAAAGGACTTGTATGCATGCATATGAGCATAACCAATGGACACAGACAGTAGGGGGTTGAGGACATGTGCTAGGGGGTGGGAACAGCAGGGGAGAGGTCAATGGGAGAAAAAGGAGATTTATGTAATACATTAAAAAAATTAAATTAAAAAAATGAGTTTTTGGATACAACTCATCATTAGAAAACTGAACATAACAAAATCTCAATATGTTGAAATATTTATTATTGTTTTCATGGGCATTTTAAATAAAATTATGTATACATGAATACAGTTATTGATATTGATACATTTATGTAAAAGAATAATTATGTGTCTCTGTCTTTTTTTCCAGATCTGTAATTAAAAAAAAAAGAGAGAAACCTCATCATGTCTACTACTTTTCCTCCCAAATAGAATTTCCAAAGAATTGTGTTCTTATCATTAAGTGTCAGAAGAGCAGGACTGGAAGAAAAGAGAGAAAAAGAGCAAACACAGCCAGAAAGGACTTTATCTGTATTCCTGAAATCTCTGCCACCCAATGCTCTTCATCACTGAAATATCTAATTCCAAACTACAAATCCTTCCTCCATACAAAAACTCATTAGTCTCTTTCCTGTTAGTCATGTAACCAATCATTCAAATTCAAATGAGTTAACATTAGTTCTGGACATGATTTTGTCTATGAATATCTGTAGTCACTGATAGGAATAGCTTTATCTTCTGTGATTTTATAACCTAATAAATTACATTTGTACTGAACTTGAAGAAAAACTGTCAAGAGAAGGGACTTACTCCCTTCATGAAGAGTAGAAAAGAGTTACCAAAAAATGCATTTTTAATATAAATTTCTGTCCCTGGAAGAGAGGATATACATTTATTTTTGTGGAGAAGTAGACATTTTTATATTGAAGGAATTTTTCATTGTTTATGTTCTTGGTATATTTTGATATTATTTAAAGCAGTCCAGGACTGAATGCACACATAACAAAAAATGAGATATTAATTTATCCTTTTGTAAATAGATACATTGTCAGTTTCATTTATGTACTTTTATTTAACAGGAATCTTATCATGAAAGTTTTATCACAAGAGATGGCTCCTACAATATCTAGTTGAAACCACCTAATCTGAAAAGCACACTTTTTCTTTAGTAACCACAGTTATGTAGGCAGCAAGCTATTTCCACTATAATTCCTCTGTGTATATTTTCTATAAGCACGATGGAACAGGACTATGGAATATAAAGTATATTAGGAATTATGCATATATAAACCCTACATTTAGGCAGATATTGAACTTTGCCACCCACTTACACATAATGGACAATCTCCCCTACTTGATTATCACTTTGTTTCCCCTTTCAGTAATTTGTTGAAGATAGACTTGTTACTTTGATGTCTGGATCTATACAATTATGACAAATGGCTTCTTCAATGATATTTTTTTTACTCTTCAATAACATATATTGTAATATATATATCGCATGACTGAAGTAAAGTAAGAATATCATGAATTCTTCTAAAAATTGTCACCCATTCTATACCCAATTGTGATTAAAACCATTAAAAATACATCCATCTATCGACTTTTATTTTTGCCCTCTGCTTACTTTTACTTCTGTCTTCAGTTATACTTCAGTATCAAAACATCACAGTTAAAAACATCTTTTTATATGAATATACATATACACACTAGTAAATAGTAATCAGTATCATGGCTTACCTATATTTTACATGCCCTGATCCCCCAAATCTGTAACTGCATTGCCTTACTGAGAAAAGAGACTTTGCAGATGTGATTAAATTTAAGGACCAAAAAAGGGGAGTTTAACCTGGATTATGTGGATCAGCCCAATTAATCACTTGAGCCCTTACAAATAGAATAGACAGAACAGTCAAGGACATACAGCACAAACAGCAGAAGAGATGCTGCAAAGTGAGAGGCCTGAGATGGAGATTCTGAGAGAGGCCTCTAGGAGGTAGGGAAGGTCTCCAACAGACAGCAAGGAAATGTGAACCCTAGTCCTACAACTGCTTGAAAATCAATTTGGCCACCAACCTAAATGAGCTCAGAAGCAGAATACTTCCCCAAGAATCTCCTATAAGAAAAATGGCCATGCCAGCATATATATTTTATATA
>NW_006297660.1:1465244-1467149 GCF_000327345.1 Myotis davidii
CTCTACCAGAGTTCAGCCAGGGGGCAGGGGTGGCCCGCCAAGTGCCCAGGACCCCTCCCCCTAGCTGGTCCTGGTTCCCATCACCCCTCACACAGATCGGGGGCGGGGCTGGCCCACCAACTGCCTCCAGCCCCTCCCCCTCCCCCTAACTGGCCTGGCTTGATCAGCCCTGATCGGAGCAAGCCAGCCAGACCCCACCCTTGCACAAACTTGTGCACCGGCCTCTAGTGTGTGTGTGTGTGTGTGTGTGTGTGTGTATGTATATATATATTTCAGAGAAAGAGGGAAACAGAGGTAGAAACATCAATGACGAGAGAGAATCACTGTTGTGCTGCCTCCTGCACACCTCCTACTGGGGATCTGGCCTGAAACCCAGGCATGTGCCCTTGACTGGAATTGAATCCAGGACCCTTTAGTCTGCAGGCCAGTGCTCTATCCACTGAGCCAAAGCAGCTAAGATGAGCACCTCTATTTTGGTCTTTGAGACACAGAGCAGAGTAACCACCTAAACTGTTGTGCTAGACTTATGATCTATGAAGTCTGTGAGGTCACAAAAGGGTATTGTTTTTAACCACTAATTTTGTGGTAATCTTTTGTGCCAGCTATATAAAAGTAATTTATACACTTACTTTTTATTTTCTACCATCAATAAAATTAAGCCACAGAAAACTCTTGGGTGCTATTTTTGGGATAAATAGTGAAGGTTCTTATCCATGGGGAACTTTAATTTATGGGTAATTTTGTGTTTGTTCTTCTAGATTCTTTGTTATTTATCCCCTCATTTTCTAATGTATCTGTTCACATTTTGGGTATAATATTTTTATTTTGGAGCATTTCATTTTCTCATTCCTCCTCCCTTCTTTGCTTACTGTTACTACCCTCAGTTATATTTCTGTATCAAAACACCACATTTCAAAATATATGTGCTTCAATTTATTTGTTATAGGTGTACACTACTTACTTTTTTTTATAGCTAGGTCGAAGTTATTTTTTAAATCAAAAAGAGAGAAAAAGAGAAGTATAAAAGATACTAAGACTGTTGTTTCATAATTGCTAACTTTTTCTTTTGAAACTTGTAAATTACTTTTTATTTATACATTTTATAGAGAAAAGAAGAAATCAAGGCCAAAGTATACTTTGAAAAAGACTGTCTTCAATCTTGGCTCCGCTTTTTAACCTCCAAATCCCATTCTTATTTGTCTTCTCTATGTTCTTCTAATCCATGGGTCTGCAAACCATGGCCTGTGGGCTAAATACAATCTATAGCCTGTTTTTATAGAGCCCAAGAGGTAAGAATGGTTTTTATATTTTAAAATGATTTTAAATGAAAACAGAAGAATATGTTATAAAGACCATATAAGACCCTCATAGTCTAAATTATTTACTAATTAGGTTTTCACAGAAAAAGTTCACCAATAGCCATTCAAACTCTTTTGTATTTTATGATTCTGCTTTTTCTATCTGGTTCTTGGAATCCATTTTTCATCCATATGTTACCTTAAAAATCACCGATTTAGATATGCTTCCCCATTCATTCTTTCAACATTTCATGTGGTTTTTATAATATGATCCACCATTCCTCAAACTTATACACTGAATGGCCAGATTATTATGACCACCTGACATTTGTAGGCAATTTAGCTATAATTTCGTGCTGAAGTTGCCAGAGAGCCAGACCATTATAAATAGGGAAGCAGGTTGTTTACCACGGCAGTAGAAGTGATTTTTTTCTGAAGATATGGGTAAACAACATTGTTTAACCCCTTTGAACGTGAGATATACATTCTGAGTGGCTAGATTATTATGACCCCCTGACGTTTGTAGGCAAATTAGCCGTACACAGCATCGTATGGGATATGGAAGCCAAAGGCCTCTTCGAACACCTTTGCTGTCTGCAGTTACCCA
>NW_006297660.1:1467371-1474916 GCF_000327345.1 Myotis davidii
ATCTAAGTAAGGTAAAGTCTCCCTCATGTTTTAGAAACAACTGCTGCACAATACGAACACCGTGGCATGGCACATTGTCTTGTTGGAAGAAGCCAACTCCATTGGGATATGCCATCAACATGATAGGATGAACCTGATCAGCAACGATACTTAGGTATGTTGTGCTATTCAGACATTTATAATGGTCTGGCTCTCTAGCAACTTCAGCATGAAATTATAGCTAATTTGCCTACAAACATTGGTGGGTCATAATAATCTGGCCACCTCTCTATACATATACATATACATATACATATACATATACATAATATATCCCACATTCAAAGGCTGTTAAATCACGTTGTTTACCCTTATCTTCAGAAAAAAATCACTACTACTGTAGTGGTAAATAACGTGCTTCCCTATTTATAATGGTCTGGCCCTCTAGCAACTTCAGCGCGAAATTATAGCTAATTTGCCTACAAACGTCAGGTGGTCATAATAATCTGTCCACTCAGTGTATATGTAACATATTTATACATAATGTAATTGTACATTATCCTATATAATAAAACTCTAATGTGCAAATAGACCAAATGGCGGAACAACCTGTGGAACGACTGGTCGCTATGATGCGCACTGACAACCAGGGGGCAGATGCTCAACACAGGAGCTGCGCCCAGCCCACATGCCTCAGGCCAGCCAAGGTGCGTACCAGTGTGGGGCCCCCATCACCCTGCCAGTCACCCCACATATTGGCTCTGATTGCTGGCCACGCCTAGGGACTGTACCCGTGCATGAATTCCATGTACTGGGCCTCTAGTATGATCTATACATATATTAATTATATTATATTATATTATTATATTTATTATATGTTATATATGTATAGTTTTCCTCTCACTTACTTAAAGAGAGCTGATATCTATTCTGCCTGTTCATCAATTTATCATCATGATCTATGATGACCATATTCTATAAATTTATTGAAAAAATTAATTATGTGTATAAATCAATGTTATCTTACCTTATTCAAATTCTACCATAACACACTTATCTTTAAATATCATTATAGAAAGAATGTCTTTAGAAAAGTTTTGGAGAATAAAATTATTTTTAGAGTTACAATCCTGTTTGAATGATAGCATTGCTAATACCTCAGAAAAGGTAATAGCTCTGCTTTGGTCTCATGAATTTGATAAACTTTTACCTTTTAAGGTTCACATTTCTTCAGCAATCTTCAAAATAAATTTCTGTCACCCAAATATGTTCATTTCCAAAATTTCTACTTCCATTAACATCAGAATAATGGAAGAGAGCTCTGTAAAAACGTGAGGAGTTGAATTGTAAAAATCACCCTGGAAATTGCCTCACTCCTATTTCTTTTTTGATTAAGAAGGAAGGTCTTAAATTTGTGAACTTAGGCAGCTGGTTTAAGTGAAACAAAAGACACTCTGCAATTCTGTTTTGAGACTCTGTGTCTCCACTATACAGCGTTGGGAGTTCAGTACTATTTACAGCATACATAGGGCTTTTAATGCTTTCTCTATAAAGAACATGGGTATTTTGTAATGGTATTCTTCTTACTTATGGGCTCCAGTTTATTAAGTCCTGAATTTTATGAGGCATCACTATAAAAATTAGAAACACTAGTCATTTTTTCTTATTGTTTACTAAAATATGAATATGCTATCACTATCCAAAGATATTAAGAGAATGATTATCCGATTCTCTAAAATTGTACTCACATGTGCTCCAACCTCTCTTTCTCTCTCTCTCTCTCTATATATATATATATACACAAAGACACACATATATTTGCATGCATACAGGCAAAAATTGGGTATTTATCTATGTTTCTAGGCTTGTACTAGTATAGATAGATGTTTATTTGGGTTTATATACTTTTTAATTATTATTTTCTTTGGTAAGATAAGGCAAAATGGTATACATTTTTATTTAATGAAGAAAAATATGTGTCAAGTATCAGCATTTCATATAATGTCTTGCATACAGTAAGTTTATAAATATTTGTTTAACTGAATTTACTTTGCTCTTCATATCAGTCTTCTTGGGTTGCCATACAAAAATACCATAGACTGCATGGCTTAAACAACACTTCTGCTTCTCACCATCTGAAGGCTGAAAAGTACAAATTTCTGGCAGGGGTTGGTTCTGCTGAGGCCTATCTTCCTGGCCTGCCCATGGCCACCTTCTTACTGTGTTTCTCTCTTCCTCTTCTTATAAGGCCACAGTCCTGACTGACCTCACTTAACCTTATGACCTCATTTAACCTTATTTATCTCTTACAAACCCTATATTCAAATATACCAACGTTGGAAGTTATAGTTGAATATACAAATAGGGGACAAGGGTCAGTCCACAGCATTTTTTTTAAATAACTATTTCCATTTTGTTTTTAGTTAACTTATAAAAATAAAATTTATGAAATTTAATTTATTTAAATTAATAATCTGAATAGAACAATGCCCTTATTTAGATCACAACAACAATTACCATTTTTATCTGAAAATATTTATATGAATCTGTTTATGTCTTCATATTTAGAGTTATGAATATTAATACTCCTCTCATATGCTTTTATGATTGGCATGTGTTTATTCCTAAAATAGTTTGCTTTAAACTTCAAGGATTGAAAATTTGCTCTGATAAATAATTCTTGAAGCATTTTTTCACACAGCTTATAGTTATAGACTTTAGAATCCTTCTGAGTTTACTGCTTTTATTTAAAGTGACACATTTTTTGATTTCATCATATTGGAAGTCTCAATCACTCTGATCATTGTTTTTCTTTGTTTTCAGCTAGCTATGGCTATCATGCTATGCCATGTAGGAGTTTTATTAAGTTATACAAATTCAAGTTATATTAAAAAGCTTAACATTAGTATCTGATAGATTATATAAAACAATCTGTTTCATCTTCCTCATTATATCATAATTAATTCCACTTGATTTTCCACAGAAACTATTTGAAAATGCTTCCAATGTTTAATCCAATTCATCATGAACTACTAAATTTATTCTTTGTTGTGAGCACTTCAATTCTCTATTATGTGACAAAACTTCTACATTCCCTTCAATTCTCAGTGTCCCTTTTATATAATCTTTCCCCTCCCCATAGAATACACATCTTTTAGAATACATTGGTTTAAGATAATGCAATATTCAGATCATGTATCATAGAAATGTACACTTGAACCTTATAATCTTATTAGCCAATGTCAACCCAATACATTTAATAAAAATAAAATACATATCTTTCAGAATACATGTATGGATTAAGTTACACAAAAGGCATATAAATATTGGTATAATCTTGTCAGAGGAAATACAAATATCTTCTTAAATAATGTTGCTATTATGGTGTTGATAGCCAGTGCAACTGAGGCTAAGAAATGGTGAAAAACTTACCCAAAGTAATGACATATTTGAGAATTTTTTTCAGACAGATCAGACTCCAAAGTCAACAATCATATACATCATAGTAATATTCTTCCTGAAATTTAGGCAAAAGAAAGGACATTTTTGATACTGACCTAAGTATATCACCTAAAACCATATTTATAATGATTTTTCTATTCTGAAAGAGTCTGCCAAGTATGTTAAAAATATAGCATAGATAACTGTAAACATTAAATAACTGAATTGCTGTCTATTAAAGGATTGGTACTTGGGGATAAATGTTTAAATTGCATAGGAGCAAGTGGGGGACTATCTCAGGTATTTATTGTCTCCTAGGCTTAAATTCTAAGGTTCTAAATCCATAATGTGCAAAGATTCTCTAACTGATCCTAATCAAGCATTCTTGGAACCCATTTGATTTATATGTAAAATAGAAAATATAATTACAACTATTTTAAGAAAAATATATTTTCAAATTGAAATGGAATAGAGGCAAAATAAGTTTTCTTGATGTGAATGTCAGTAGCCTGCAGAGGCCTCTCCAATCCATGATAAAAAAAAAAGACAACCACACTAGCAAAGTCTCCTAAATGTTCTGCATTATGTTACTGAGACCTTTTCTCATTCACAGATTTATTTTTTTTTAAATATTTTTATTGATTTCAGAGAAGAAGGGAGAGGGGAAGAGAGATCAAAAAACCAACAACAGCAGTGAATCACTGATCAGCTGCTCCTGCACGCCCATACTTGGGAGTGAGCCGGCAACTCTGGCATGTGCCCTGACCGGGAATCAAATCATGACCTCCTGGTTCATAGGTTGACACTCAACCATTGAGCCACACCAGCAGGGCTCACAATTTATTTATTTTTTAGTTTTATTTTTTTGCTGACCAGAGGCCTCATCTGGAATTATCTTGGTCTCTATCACTGTAACTCATTAGGGGATAGAAACAATTGAGTTTTAACAACCTTGGCTGGTTGAACTGGGATTTCTCTTATAAAGACAGTGCTTGAGAATGCACCTCTTCTCTCTCTCTCTCTCTCTCTCTCTCTCTCTCACCAATATTATCATTACAAAGCTTTGAGAGACTCTTCACTTTGAGTAGGACTCAAGTGTCGTCCTCTGTGAATCGACTAGGTTGCCTTTTATGATTCTGACACTGTTTCAGGCATCTTGGTTACACATACAGTGCCTGATTGTATTGGAAAATTTGTTTCACTTTTATTTAAATGTTTTTGGTATCTTGTAATTGAGATTATTCTCTAATATGATAATGAGTAGAGTGGTTATTAACTTGAGGAAAATTATAAACCTCAATTCCATGGGAGGGCTTAATAAATATTAGTTTTTATATATTGATCAATATTTTAGGAGAAATGTACCATACAAAAATATCAGGCTTAATGAAAGTTTTCAATATTTGGCATTTAATAGTGGACATATTACTTATTATTTAGTAAAACACAGGTAAGAAGTACTGATGACCAGTATAATTTGTGGGTTATATTCATTTTTAAATTCCTTACTTAATCCACTTTTAAAAGTTAGGGTTCTTTAGAATATGACCTGGTATAATTGGTTAATGCATATCCCTATGTTTGCTATGCAGGGAAATGCTGTGTTTTAGATATTCTCATATATGTTTTACAAATGAGCTGCAAGAGAGTATGTAACTCTCAGAAACACATGACATAGAGGCTCTGCTCAAAAGGAAGTTTCAATATAGCGTAGGAAAGAAGATAGACACAACTTTCACATCAACTAAGTTCAACATAGTCTATACTTTGAGACAAATGCAATGCTAAGCTTTGGTTGTTATCCAAATAGTAGGTTACTGGTTTTTTTTTTTAATTTATTTATGTATTGACCTGATAAATTATTTACAATATCTTTTGGTTCAAAGTTGCCCTAAATCAGTGGTTCTCAACCTTCCTAATGCACAAAGAAGATAGACACAATTTTCACATCAACTAAGTTTAACGTAGTCTATAACTTTGAGACAAATGCAATGCTTAGCCTTGGTTGTTATCCAAATAGTAGGTTACTGTTTTTTTTAATTTATTTATGTATTGATCTGATAAATTATTTACAATATCTTTTGATTCAAAGTTGCCCTAAACCAGTGGTTCTCAACCTTCCTAATGCCGCGACCCTTTAATACAGTTCCTCATGTTGTGGTGACCCCAACCATAAAATTATTTTTGTTGCTACTTCATAACTGTAATTTTGCTACTGTTATGAATCATAATGTAAATATCTGATATGCAGGATGTATTGAAGAGACCCCTGTGAAAGGGTCGTTCGACCCCCGAAAGGGTCGCGACCCACAGGTTGAAAACCGCTGCCCTAAACAATAAAACTAATCATCAAAGGGAAAGTAAATATGCACTCAATTTTACCTTCAGGAAAGGAAAAGGGACCATCTGGTTTATTTCAATGCCTTTGCTGCTCCAATAATATAAGTATAGTGGTTTTGTTGACACCACTTCTAAGTCTGATTTTCTGGGTCACTTATCACAGTGTCTCCCTTAAGGAGATATGAGAGGTGACAGGAGGTTTGTAATGATGCTTCAACTATAATTAGCGATAACATTTAGAAAACTTTTAAAATATAAAATGAAGTAAGGGTAGCTTATCCTCCCTAATTTAGCAGGCTTATGCTTAAAACAATAAAACACATTAATCTAAATACACTCTGATATATTAAAGTAACAAAAGCTGTGTTATAAGCTTTTAAGTGCAATGTGGTGTTAACTATGTTCACTTATAGAAATGCATTCAAAATTTAAGGTTACAGTAAAATTTTCATCACTTTTTCTAGTGTTTTAAATACAATAGTTAATCTTGAAATGAATTTCATTGCTATGAAGCAGTAATAAACTACAGGATTTTAACACTACTGGCCAAGGATGAAATTTATTTTAGGAAGAAGTAAACTATGCATAAATATATGTAGCCAAAAGTGTGAAAAATGCAATCTGCTTTATAGTATCTTCTGTTTTTTGAGAAAAATGTTCAAACTAAATAATTGCTGTAGGATATTAAAAAAAAAAGTTGCAAACCTTGAAATGTTGCTTGAGAAGCAAATTTCATAAGAAGGCAATGTGTGAGCTTTCACGGATTATTTTCATAATGCAAAAATAAATTAATGTCTTTTCTAAGTACTAGTATTCTACTTTCTTATAATGGTGTGTGCATGTGTACACAGATTGTGGGTTAGAACAATTTATGAGAAAATAAGTCTGACAGAAATATAATCCTTTGATGTCATTTTGGATGATTTCTGTCATTGCCTATTGATTTTAGCTTCTGAAGATATTTAGTTATATGAAAATCTCACCTAAAGAAATTTAGAATACGAAGGACATTTTCTGGAAATGACATAAACAAGAATATAAATAGTAAGATAAATATTTAAACTAGATCTGCATTCAGGGAATAAGAAGATAAAAATTTAACCTAAATCTAAATTCTGGGAATTATATAAACCAGAAAATGAATAACAAGATAAAAAATTTAGATCTAATTCAGTGTGTATCTATTGATTTGTCTGATTAACCACCCAACTCTGCTACATTTTTGAGAAATAAATTTTTTCCTGCCAGTAAAAGTGCCACCATCTTGGCCACACAAATGAACATGACCCAGACCCCCCCACACACACACACCGTACAACTGCTGATCACAAAAATTGTTCCAAAGTGAGTATGTGGCATAAGCCAAAGAAGAGGCCTTTCCTACATGATGTGTGACTGATCTGGGGAAATAGAAAAAAAAAAAAAGAACTTTTTCCCATCCGTGTTGCTGGATACTACAGCAGTCCTGACTACATTTTATTCTTTTTGATGCCATTCATAGTTGGTAGTTAGCTAATATAACTTAGATAATTATTGTCACAGCATGGATTATTTTAGGTAATTAAATATAAGACTGCGGGAATCATTGGAATAGTTAAATTGCAATTTTTGCAAGACAGTAAATCCATCTTGAAAAAAACACTTCCTTTTCATTGATTTTTATTAAAAAAATAGATTTGAGGAATAAAGTTTCCAGCTTGTAAGGAGATAATTATGTGAAATATTCCTGATAAAGAATCAATTTCCAGTAATTTCTCAGTCAGAGACAACTCAATAATTTATTGT
>NW_006297660.1:1475065-1483489 GCF_000327345.1 Myotis davidii
TGTTAATTTGCATATGCACTCCTGATTGGCTGGTGGGTGTTGTGAAGGTACAGTCAATTTGCACCTTTCTCTTTTATTATTGTAGCTTAGTTTCAGGGATATAGCTTAAAGGTTAGGCAATATAATACTTTACAAAGTGCTACCTTGATATTTCCAGTACCCAACTGGCGCGTATGTGTACATTGCATGTTAGGAAATGAGATTATAAATATACAATGAAATATTAACATGAGTACTATTTTATTTTTTTCTTTAAATTGCTATCCCCCACTTTTCATAAAATATGTACATTAGGGATGCACTTCAAAATTAGGTTAATTTTGTTACAGAAGAAATAAAAGATTAAGACATGACATAAGTGAATAATTGTACGTATGATAAAGAACTATTTTTGGCTGCAATAACAAAATCTGTGTAACTTGATTTGACTTATATTGTATGCTAAAGGAATAATCAGGGTTTCTGGGTTTTATTATTCTCTAATGAACAGTCAGAAGTCAAAGCATCTGCAGTTGCTATTCTTGAATGCATGCATTTTTCTCTCCTTCTTTGTAATCCTTGAAAATTAAACTTATTTCTTTTTTTATTGTTTAAAGTATCTATACTAATAAAAGACAAACATGCAAATTCCCGTACCTTCGCTACACCTTAAGCCATGCCCACCAGCCAAAGAGAGCGACTATATGCAAATTAATGGCAGTCACAGAGCTGGAGCAAACAGGAGGCTTGGTTGTCCCAATGATGGAGGTAGCCAAGCGTCCCGCCTGCCACAGCTCTGCGCTCCACTCAAAGAAAAAATAGATTTGAGGAATAAAGTTTCCAGCTTGTAAGGAGATAATTATGTGAAAATTTCCTGATAAAGAATCATTTTCCAGTAATTTCTCAGTCAGAGACAACTCAATAATTTATTGTATAATTATTTAGAACTGAAAATAAAGTACTAAATGTAGAGATATGCTATGGTACCAAAAATTAAAAACAACCAAGCATATGTCTCTTCCTATTTAAAAATTTCCAATAGTTTTTTATTGTATTGTATTTTAATTTTAAAGTGATTTTTTAAATATATTTTATATTAACCCTTCAGGGCAAACCAGCTAGCCCCCACCCATGCACCAGGCCTCTATCCTATATAATAAAAGGGTAATATGCAAACTGACCCTAACAGCAGAACGACTGAGAATGACTGGTCACTGTGACACACACTGACCACCAGGGGGCAAGCGCTCAATCCAGGAGCTGCCCCTTGATGGTCAGTGCACTACCACAGGGGGAGCTCTGCTCAGCCACAAGCCAGGCTGATGGTTGCCAGTACAGCGGTGGTGGTGGAAGCCTCTCCCACCTCCTCAGCAGTGCTAAGGATGTCCAGCTGCAGCTTAGGCCTGTTCCCCGCTGGCAAGTGGACATCCCTCAAGGGGTGCCAGGCTGCCAGAGGGATGTCTGCCAGTTTGGGCCCAATCCCTCAGGGAGTGGGCCTAAGCCCGCAGGTGGACATTCTCAGAGGGGTCCCAGACTGCAAGAGGGCACAGGCCCCCAGATACCTGCTTTCAGCAGGCCATGGCCACAGAACTGGAGCAAGCAGGAGGCTTCCCTCCATGCCGCCCTGGCTGGCTCTGAGCTCCTCTCAAGGCTACAAAGTTTCAATTATAGAAGGGAAATAAATCCCAGAATAAAAAAAAAGAAAAGGGGAAAAAAAGGAGAGGCAGGCAGCTTTCATTGCTGGGGGGGAGGGGGTGGGTTGGCCAGCCTGAAAACGTCCCTCAGCCCCTGATCCAGGCTGGCCAAGCACCCCAGTGAGGAGCCCCACACTGAAGGGGGTGTGACCAGCCTGCAAACAGTGATCAGCCCTTTACCCAGGCTGGCCAGGCACCCCAGCGGGATCCCCACTCTGATCCGGAAAACCCTTCAGGGCAAACCAGCTAGCCCCCACCCATGCACCAGGCCTCTATCCTATATAATAAAAGGGTAATATGCAAACTGACCCTAACAGCAGAACGACTGAGAATGACTGGTCACTGTGACACACACTGACCACCAGGGGGCAAGCGCTCAATCCAGGAGCTGCCCCTTGATGGTCAGTGCACTACCACAGGGGGAGCTCTGCTCAGCCACAAGCCAGGCTGACGGTTGCCAGTACAGTGGTGGTGGTGGGAGCCTCTCCCACCTCCTCAGCAGTGCTAAGGATGTCCAGCTGCAGCTTAGGCCTGCTCCCCGCTGGCAAGTGGACATCCCTCAAGGGGTGCCAGGCTGCCAGAGGGATGTCTGCCAGTTTGGGCCCAATCCCTCAGGGAGTGGGCCTAAGCCCGCAGGTGGACATTCGCAGAGGGGTCCCAGACTGCAAGAGGGCACAGGCCGGGCTGAGGGACTCCCCCATTCCGCGAGTGCACACATTTTTGTGCACTGGGCCTCTGTTTGCATATAATATTACATGTCTCATTTTTCACCCATTGACTTCCCCCTTCCACCCCCACCCCCTAGCACATGCCCTCAATCTCCTAGTGTCTGTTTCTATTGGTTATGTTCATATGCATGAATACAAGTTATTCAGTTGTCCTCTTACCCCCCCACATGCCCTCCCACTGAGAAAGATAAATATCACATGATCTCATCCATTTGTGGAATACAATGAACAACATAAACCGATGAACAAAAACAGATACAGAGACAGAGAAGCATCAAACAGACTGTCAAAATTAACCTTATTTCTAAGGCTTTCTCTCTGTGGTTCTGAAATAGCTATTGTAGATCCAGGTTTTAGCACTGGCTGGAGAGTCTCCATAACAAAGAGAAAACGGGGAGGGAGAAATGCTCGTCTCATCACTCCTTTCCTTTGTCAGGAGAAAAATGTCTTTATAGAAGATCCTGAAGAAATCTATCACTTCTAATTTTAAAAAAAAATCATGTACTCATAGCTAGACCTGTCATTGGCACACAGGAATAAAAACATGTCACAATTGGCTTAAAGCAATATAAAAAAATTCCATTTGTTAGCATAAAGTTCTTCAAATTTTATCACTTGCTTGTCAATAAGAAAGAAAGGAAGATGATTTTTGACTTATCAACCAGCAGCATTTTCTACAATCTTTTTAAAAAATCTAGCAAATATTAGTGTTAAGACTGATTTTAAACAAACATCTCATATTATATTTCATTTATATGATATAAAAAATGGAGGTTCTATGTAGTACATTTATAACTAACTTTAAAAAAATATATCTATGGGATAAGTAAAACAAGCATTTTCATAGCATATAAAACTGTAATATCAATAGAGCTAGATGTTAAAAATGTTCAAATACTAAAGAAAGAAATGGAGTTTCATAATGTAGAGGAACTAAGAAGAACTATATTTGTGAAACTCCTTTCTCTGGATGTCACAGTATAATGGAATTTTCCATAATAGTGTAGTTTTAGGACCTGAGCTGGATTAAGGAAATGTACAGGAGGACCACTTACGATGGCTTTAATTGCTGTGATTTGTGATTTGTGTTCCTATAGAACTAATCTACTCCGATTTGTTCAGATCACTTGAATTTTTTATTATGCATCCAAAAATGCTTAAATGATACTTACGAGGCACGTATAAAGTAGCTCATTATACTTCTAAATAAAAAAAATTATGTGCCATCTTTTAGATGTGTGGTTAATTATATTTTCTTCAAAATTAAAATTTAATTTAATGAATCATTCAAGTGAGTTTGGCTATAAATATTACTTAATTGATGAAGTCTATTTTATCATGTTGGCCTATACATACTTTTCTGTATTAATTTTCTGTTCTACATGGTTGCTTCCAATTAAAGAAGCACACATAAAATTGTAATATACACAATGTAAATATTAAATAATTTTAAATGAAATATTTTTAGATTAAATGTACACTAAGTTGCTCTGTCCTTTCACTACTTAGAGAGTAATATGGAATCTAGTAGCACATAGGAAATTTAATTTCAAACATTTATCCATCACAAAAAGAAAAACAAATTTAAAAAGCCAGGTTTTTACTATGTCAGTTGATCTTTCTTATTGTCAGGGAAACACTAAGGACAAATTCAGAAATGTCTTCAGTATTCATCATTTCAAAAATATCATAATTAAAAATCACATATGTAATTAATCCAGGAAGTTTTGCCCACATCATTTAAAGTACTATACAAAAATAAAGATTCCAGTGAAATAATGGCCATGTTCCAAAATATATATTTTGATGGAGAGGGTGAGTAAAAAGTAATATCTGTCAACAGAAATGGACAGGGTGAGTAAAAATTAATATCTTCTCATCAGATTTTAAAAAATACTGTGACAATGTATTTTTCAATCAAAATTATTCTATAATAATAAGGAAATATAGTCAGCATACCTTATTTCTTGTCTTTCTGTTCATTCCATGCTCCTGTTACTAATTGCAATTGCTATGACTTTTGTTTTAATGCTGATATTAATGAGCATCCATCTAATGTTTAACCATATTGGGTGTGAAAAACACCTTTCTTTATTTTTTATAATATTCACAGCTTTAATATTTTCCATTGATTCACTAACTTTTTAAAAATAAACTATCTACCTTTTCAAAAAATAGCCTCTGATTTATTTGATTAGTGTATTTTTATAATTTGTGATCATGGTCATCCTACCACTTTTCCTCTATAAATGAGAAGAGAAAAAATTGCACAATAATGACACAGAAGTAGGAATTACATTAATGTAAAATAGGAAACAGGAATTTTGTACTCTTGATAGAGATCTCTATGTTTAATATTTTTCAATTTAAATATCCAAGGGACTCCATGTAACCCTATTTCTCTCATGGTAATTTGGCTAGCCAATGTTTTAAACTGTCTTCCAGAAAAATTCCAGTTCTACTCCAAATATATCTGGTTTCTGAGGAAGGATCATTTGAATCACTGTAAGTCCATGTCCTCTTGCTGGGCAGTTGTGTTCCGCACCTTATCATCATTTTCATGTGATATATGCTGGGATGAGTTGTGGAGTTCATACTCTTGTTTTGGTGAATCACTAGCCCTTGTGTTTGTTTTTGTGCAGTCTTCACTTATGCCTTTCAGTGGGAACTGTCAACCTAAAATTAAATTTACTCTGTTTTTTTTTTTTTGCTGGGATGAGTTGTGGAGTTCATACTCTTGTTTTGGTGAATCACTAGCCCTTGTGATTGTTTTTGTGCAGTCTTCACTTATGCTTTTCAGTGGGAACTGTCAATCTAAAATTAAATTTACTCTTTTTTTTAATATAAAAGGTGACAAACATATGCTAGAAATTCATATTTAAATAAATGACATACCAAGGTCCAACTTCTGCCATATGCACTCTAACACAATGTTCTCATCCTTGCCTGAGAGTAAAAATATCTCTCTACTGATGTCAGTATTAACAATGTGTGAAGGCTGAAATGTCCCTGCAGTGTTTCCCTCCTTGCTTTTCTGTTCATTGATTTGCTGAGTGAAATCATCTTAAGTTACTTCATGTTTTTAAGGTTTGGACTTAAATAGCACATTGGACCTTTATTCCAGTAGATAGTGGAAAGAGTTGTATAAAGTCTGGCTTATTAATATACAACAGTGTTTAAATAAAACATCTTCTTTTTTCTACTATGGAAATCATTCTTTGAATTGATTAATTGATGATTTCTCCTTTAAAATATATAAATTCTACGTACAGCCTTAAAATATTTTCACATTACCAGAGTTATTTTATTTAGTTAGTTGGACTATTCAGCAACATAACTTTTGTAAAAGCATTTAAATAATTTGGATATTACTTATAAATTAAAATATAAAATTCATGGAATAATATATTTCATTTAAGTAAACCAGATATTCTAAGATTAAAAAGAAGGTGGAGACTTTGAGCATTTGATATGTTATGGAGAACATCTGTTGTGGACAGAACAACTCTTCTCTCCTAGATGTCTACGTTATCCCTGGAACCTGAGAAATTGTTATGTCACATAGACATTGCAGAAATTCTTTATTAAAAATTGTGGGATATAAAACGGAAAGCAACAAATAAACAAATAAGAAAAACAAAATACTCATAGCCACAGACAAGAGTATAGTGGTTACCAGAAGGAAGGGAGGTAGGGGTAGGAAAGGGCAAAGGGGGTACAATGTATGATGACAGAAGATAATTTGCTTTTGGGTGGTAGATACCCAATGCAATATACAGATGATGTATCATAGAACTGTATACTTGAAACCTATATGATATTAATAACAATGCCACATCAATAAACTTAATAAAAATGAGATGAAATTTTCCTGATGTATCTGGCAGACCCAGTACAATTGCAATTATCATTATACGAGGAAGCAGGAAGATCAGAGTTAAGAAGGGGAGGGATGACTTCACGATGGAAGCAGAGTTCAGAGTTATGTGAGACCACAAGCCAAGAAAGGCACCAGCCTCTGGAAAAGGCAAGAAAAAGACATTGTCCACAAGGGCCTTCAAATGGACCAGAGCCCTGTTGATGGCTTCATTTTGACATATAACCTGAAGAATTCTAACACAATACATTTTTGTTTTTTGAAGTTATTAAGTTTATGGTATATTGTTACAGCAACAACAGGAAACTTATACATCATCTTATATCACCTACTTATTAAAATAAGTTAATAATGGTTGATTTTTTAAAGTGACCTCTTCACTTTAAAAGCATTAATTTTCAACATTAGAACCTAGGACATCATGTGTGTCAGTGTGTGTGTGTGTGTGTGTGTGTGTTTGTGTGTTTGGTTTAATTTCTCTATCCCATTCTGCCTGCTCTATTTGACTAAGGTAATCTTTTTTCCTCACAAAATTAACAAAAAACCCCCAACATTAATTGATAGATTCCAAAAGGATATAGTCAAGCATTACCAGCAAAAAAGTAATTGACAATTTTTAACACATTTTCATTTTAGGATAAATTCAAACCTCACAGCATATGGTAATTGGTTTGTCTTGAAGTGATTTTTTAAGATATGCACTTTTATAAAAAAGTGTAACTTCTTGAGCTGTCTATCATCTAAAATAAATTCACACTTTCCAAGCATATTTGTTTCTACCTACTGCATTTGATTATGGTGTCTTGCCCTTCATCTATATTTGCATAGGCTGAGTGAGCTCATCTATGGACAGGAACATGTTGTTTCCAATCAGTGATGAGCCCAGAGAAGGGATATTCTTATATCTTTCTTTGCTATATCAAACTAGTGTAGTTCTGAACAGTGAGCCCACCTCATCTATTAAAATATATTTTGGTATGATCTTGACTGTAATTGACATTATCTAAATTTTCAACTTCTATAACAAGCTAAAATTTAGCTCTCTATATTCAAAATAAAATTTCCAGAAACTTTACATTTCATATGAAGATAATGCAGAACAGATAGAAATGAAGAACTTTGAATGGAAATTCTTTTTCAACAAAGATTAATGAAATGAAAATTAAATTTATATAAGCTTCTTATAAATGATGTTTTGAAAAATATACTTAAAAATATAACTAAACATAAGGCTGCTAAAGAAACAATGATAAAATCAGGAAGAAAACTATTCCTTCTGTGAGAGCACTAGTGGCACCATTACAAGCATATTTTTATCTTTATTTTAGAAAATACAGTATTGTTTTAAAGAGTTACTAAAATATTGTTGCTGAGTAAATGTTTGTATTCTGTGAGTGTTTCTTCATTTAAAAACAAACAGAAATAAGGAAATAGTATCATAATGAAGGGCTTGAAAAAGCCAGACAAGTTTTAAGGAAGTTTCAATGAATAAGATAATATTAATCAAAGATAATGGATTAGAGCTGGTAAATATTGAAGTCAAGATGTACCCCAAAATTCATACCATCTGTGAGAGGCATTAATAATATATTAACTTGTTTTCTGTCATTAACTTTATTTTTTATTAAAATTTTTGAATGTTGACATTATTGCAGATGTTCTCTCTGCCCTTCCACCTATCTTTGCCCACTGCCACCTCCCCCTCCCTTGGTCTTCACCAAACCATTGTCACTGTCCATGGGGTATTCATATGTTTTATCATTAACTTTAATAATGCAGCTTAATACTAAGTTAAATTATGCATTTTATTAGCTTTTAAAATGCATGATGCTTTGATCTTTAAAAATACCACATATTTACTATATAAAATGCAAACAAAATTTAAAATTACTCAACTCCTGGCCAGCATGGCTCAGTGGTTGAGCATCAACCTATGAACCAGGAGATCACATTTGGATTCCAGGTGAGGTCACATGTCCAGGTTGCAGGCTCAATCCTCACTAGGGGGTGTGCAGGAGGCAGCTGATTAATGATTCTCTCTCATCACTGATGTTTCTATCTATCGCTCCCTTTCCCTTCTCTGAAATCACTAAAAATATATTTTTAAAAAAGAAGGAATAGTTATATTTGTAATCAGATGTAAATT
>NW_006297660.1:1483899-1510029 GCF_000327345.1 Myotis davidii
TTACTGAAGAGACTATTGTATGCTCTTGCCTCCTTTGTCAAATATTAATTAAACGTAATGGCTTGGGTCAATTTCTGGGTTCTCTGTTCTGTTCCCTTGGTCTATATGCTTTTTCCTGTGCCAGTACCAGGATGTTTTAAGAACAGTGGCTTTGTAGTATAACTTTATGTCTGGTATTGTCATCCCTCCAATTTTGTTCTTCTTTCTCAAGACTGTTGCAGCTATTTGGGTTCTTTTTTTATTCCACATAAAGTTTTGGAGAGTTTGTTGTAGGTCTGTGAGATAATACTGTTGGTATTTTAATAGGGAGTGCATTGAATCTATAAATTACTCTGGGTAATATGGACATTTTAATGATGTTGATTCTACCTATCCATGTACATGGTATATTCTCCCACTTGTGTATATCTTCCTCTATATCCTTTTTTCAACATCCTGTAGTTTTCCTAGTACAGGTCTTTTACCTCCTTCGTTAAGTTTATTCCTAATAGACATATCTCATAGCAATATATTTACTGATATATCTCCTAGGACAATGGAAACTAAGGAGAAAATAAACAAATGGGATTACATCAAAATAAAAAGCTTCTGCACAGCAAAAGAAACCATCAACAAAATAACAAGAGAGCTCACTGCATGGGGAGAACATATTTGCAAATGATACATCTGATAAGGGGTTAATCTCAAAAATTTATAGGGAACTCATACAATGAAACAATCTAATAAGAAATGGGCAAAGGGCCTAAATAGACACTTCGAAAAAGTGGACAGATAGAACATATGAAAAATGTTCAAAGTGACTAATCATCTGCGAGATGCAAATCAAAATGAAAATGAGCTACTACCTCACACCTTTCAGATGGCTATCAGCAACAAATCAACAAATGAAAAATGTTGGTGAGGATGTGGAGAAAAGGGAACCCTCCTACACTGCTGGTGGGAATGCAGACTGGTGCAGCCACTATGGAAAACAGGGTGGGGGAGGGTGAGTGTGTGCGAGGTCAACCAAAGACCTTGTATGAACATATGCATAAACCATGGACAGACAATAGGGTGGTGAAGGCCTGGGGCAGGGGGCATCGGGTGGAATGGGAGAGGTTAATGGGGAAAAAGGTGACATATGTAATATTTTAAACAATGAAGATAAAAAGATGTGTTTATAAAACTCAACATCATCCCTGGCCAGTTTTTGTCAGTGGTCAGAGCATGAGCCTGTAGACTGAAGAGTCTTGGGTGTGCTTGCCAGTCAAGGCCACAGACCTTGGTTGTGGATTGTTCCCCAGTCTGGTTGTGGTGTGAGTGGAAGGCAACCAATCAATGTGTCTCTCTATGTCAATGTTTCTCTCTCCCTGCTCCCTCCCTTCCACTCTGTCTGAAAATCAGTTGAAAAAATATCCTCAGATGAAGATTAAAAAAACATAGGCAACATCTAAAAACCAAATAATCCAAGTAAGACATGAAAAGAATGCAAAATAAAACCACAGTGATATATCACTTCACACCTTTTAGAACGGCAATCATCAATAAATCAACAAACAACTAGTGTTGGTGAGGATGTGGAGAAAAGCTAACCCTTAAGTACTATTGGTGGGAATGAAAATTGGTGCAGCCACTGTGGAAAGCAGTATGGAGTTACCTCAAAAAATTAAAAATAGAACTGCCTTAAGACCCAGTCATTCTCTTCTAGGAATTTATCTGAAGAAACCCCAAAACACTAATTTGAACAAATATATGTAATCCCATGTTCTTTTCAGCATTATTTACAATAGCCAAGATTTGGAAGCAGCTCAAGTGCAGATTAAAAAGCTGTAGTACATTTACACAATGGATTTACACAATGGAAAACTACTGTGCTGTCAAAGGGAAGGAAATTTTACCCTTTGTGACAGCATGGTTGGACCTGGAGAACATTATGCTAAGTGAAATAAGCCAGTCAGAGAAAGGCAAGTACCATATGAACTCAATCATGTGTGTAATTTAATAAACAAATTAAACTACCAAGCAAAATAGAGATAGACTCATAGAGACAGACAGCTCAGGGTGGAGGTGAGGGTTGTTGGGGAGAGTGATTGACCAAAAAGAAAAAAAAAAAAAAACAGAGAGAGAGGAAAGAGAGAAAGAGAGAGAGAGAGAACTCATGGACAACAGTGGTGTGATTTTTGTGATTGAGGGGGGTGGATGGAGTTGGAAGAAGGCATAGTGATGGAAAAAATAAATTCAAATAATATTTAAATAAATATATGAACTATAGGAAACAGGATTGACTAACCAAGTAACATCATTCATTAACAGAAGTATGTAGTATTCTCAGTTAAGAAGAGTGTGTGAATGTATATGTTGCTTAGCTAAAGAGATGGAATGTTGTATAAGTTTCTATTTCTTACCCAGTAAGCAAACCTGTTTCATCCTTAATAAAATTTGTCTAATTATGTTAGTGGTTGCAAGGAGCTCAGCTAAAACTACTCTCATTGTGTATTCCCTTATACTAAATAGTATTCAAATGGCACCATCTGCCAATGAACTTCCTCTCTATCTGTTAGGTCTCAATCAGGTAAGCAGAAGCTCTATGACTATTAAGAAAAAAGGAATTGCCTATGGCAAACAGATTTTGAACAATGTGGAAAGGGAATTACATTTTCAGAAATAATAAGAGAAATGTCACTAATGAGCTCCAGTGCAGGTGAACAAATTAGAACAAATAGAAAGCTAGGTACATCAACTGTTGTAATTGTATTGCAGAGGAAGCTGATGCTGATGCCTGTGAGAGGTTGGTGGTGCTGATAATCAGAAATAAAGTTCTTGGTGGTGATCATAATTGATCTGCAGGGATAGAAATATATCAAAAGTGATAAAAATTGAAAGATGAAGAAAATGATGAAGGAGAAAAAGCATGGACAAACAAAAATCCACTTCACCACTGTGCTCTCCCATAGATACTAGTATACCTTCATATATCTATCTATCTTGATATATTTGTACTATATAACAGACATAGATATATAGATGTAGATAGATGAGATATATATATATATATTAGATATAAAGATGTAGATAGATGATATATATATATAGCTGATAGATATAGATATATAAACATGTAAATATATAGGTATGGGTATATGTGTGTCATATTTTATGTTCATAGTAGGGCCACACAGCGGCATTTATATTTCATGGAAATTGGAGGTATAAAACACACAACACTGGATTTCTGTTTAAGACCAGATTTAGGACACAGTTAAAAGCTTTTGAATACATGACTATAGGGCATTTACAAACTCTGCAAATTTATTCCATTACCTCTACTTCCAGGTTATATCTTTTTTTAAAATATATTTTTATTGACAATGGGAGAGAGAGAGAGAGAGGAGAGAGAGAAACATCAATTATGAGAGAGAATCACTGATTGGATGCCTCCTGGCGATCAAGCCCACAACCCAGGATATGTCCTGTGACCTCCTGGTTCATAGGTCGACTCTTACCCACTGAGCCATGCCAGTCCCAGGTCATGTCTTTTTAAATATAATACAGAATAAAAGAATTCCTGTGGTAGAACAAATACACATGAGGCTTATGTTGGTAAAAGTTGAACTCTATGAGTCACAGAAGACAGAAGGTTCATGTATTTTATAGCCCCCCTTCTATAAATTAATTCCTATATCTTTTTCCTCAGGGGTCCAAATCTTTAGCTAAATAAATTTGTCAGGTATTAGCCCTGGGAGAAAACCAATACCATTAGGTCTTGGGATGTCAATAAAAGTTCTTTTGATTAGTATTATTGAAAAAAAGGAAGAAAGTTCTTTAGACACCAATCAGTGAAATATAAATTCTGATTCTATTATCAATAGAAATGGATTTTACTTAAAATAGACATAATGCTATAACATGCATTCAAAGTATTTTATAAAATACTATATTTTTCCATATTGGAAAGTGATTAATAGTTTGATATAATAACACACTGATATTTGTTTAATCACTAATAAAATACAATACTGTACGTAATTTTGAGAACTCAGTTTTTTCAATATGACAACTAATAGTGCATGCAAATATTCTCCATTACCACTATGCACTATGAAGTATTAAAGGAGGTATTTTAGAATATCTGTAAAATGACTATAATTTATTTTGAGTGAATAACAATATATAGATAAAAACTTATTATCTATTATAACTCAAATACATCTGCAGGTAAATGTGTTTAGTAGATAGTCTTCCTCCATTTTATTAGTGACAACTAAAACTAGATTTTTCAAAATTTGTTTAAATGCAAGGTGGGGCCAAAGTAAGTTTATAGTTGTGTGAATGTGAAAAATTAATTCTTGTATTAATATTTAATTACTGCATTATTTTCCATATGAACAACTGTAAACCTATTTTGCCCTACACTAATTTTATTCAGCTTGACACGTTCATTGATGGCTCATATCTATCATATGACCAAGTTGTCACACAAGTTCAAATTATTTTAATTTGTAAGCAATGAACACATCTACCAAGACAGCTTGTGGAATGAACTTAGGTAGAAAACTGAAAAGTGCAGAGTAAAGTAAAATATTTGGTCTGTTTTTTTCCTAAAGGAGCAAAACAACACTGGTGAGCTCACTTTGAAATCTTGCTTTGTGCTGACAGTTGAACTATAACTATATTTCATAAACCATAGCACTCCCCAGTTACTGACAATAAATTGATTTTCTGGAAATATGCGACACACAGGTTCTCAATATGGTCTTGCACAGTCTGTCCCTAAAGTAGTTATTTCCATTTACACCCCTGACCTGCCAGTATCTTTGGTGCTACTGTAGTTTTTCATGTACTTCAAAAGCTACAGATCTCTTTCCATCCTCTTAATCTAATATAAACTGCACATGCTTCTATCAGTAAAGACTTTCATTTTTATCCTTCTTCGATTTCATGACACCAATGGTTCTATATTTCACAGCAAGGGGAGCAGAATGAAATTACATATTGCTCAGATTTCAGCAATATCTGGTTTATGTGATTCAAGACCTCCATACAAAGAGGAGGTCATTCTCAATACTTTAGAAAATGGCTCTTTCTGGGAATGCTGTATTATAAACCTGACTATGTGCTTGATTGGAGGTGCTAAAAACATGTTTATTTGGACAAAGTGAAAATGACTTAAGACAATCAAAGTAACTGTCAATATAAACATAGGCACTTAAAAAACAAGTTTGTGGGAAACATGGATATGTTGAAGTCTATGCAACAAAAATGGAGCAACTGAGGAAGCAAACTCATTGGATTATTCTAAATCTAATACAAACATTACCAGTGAAGTCTAAAGTAAAACCCAAAAAGCAATATAACTAAAAAAAAATCCCTACCTCTCAAAAAACAACACCCCAAACCTGAAAATGGGAAAATATGATTTTACTAAACAGCAATGTTTTGTTATGCTTACAAAGAATTAAAACATATAAACAAATACATCATGGGTAAAACTTTTGTTTTTGATGGTGCATTTCCACTGAAATATCTCCTCTTAAGCTTAAAAATATAAGAAAAATAAGAAATATTAAAGAAAAATTAAAAAAAAGGAAAAGGCAAACTGGAAGTGTTTTTGAAGAAAATAAATCAGAGTGACTTAAATATTAAGTGCAACAGAAGATACATTTGTTGGGAGATAGATTTGTACTAAAGATGGGAGCTCTAACAGCAGTCTTCTTTAAGGTATGTAAGAATGGGAGACGGGTGAGATGGATAGTCAGGAGTCAATGTCCACAGGTGTTACAGAATTTATTTGGGTCAATGTTGGTATCTAAGTAATTTTATTCTTAAATTGGATGTGGTAGAAATAGTTCAGATGTTCCAGTGTGCTGATCTGAGATGTTGTAATATATTAGCTATATCCATGGGACTGCCAGAAACGAGAGAGAATGTTAAAGTCTCAGTCATATAAATTGTTGTTAGGGCAATGATCCAGTGCTGGTATGAAAGCAGAACTCTGAATAGGGATATTGACAAAAAGAGGATTTGCATGTGCTATAATCCATGGGGCCAACCAGGGGTAGATTCCAGGGGTATAACTGGGTAATTGACTGGAATGGGTTGTCTGAATAGATGTAAGCTGATTTGAAATGATGGAGAATAAAGCACTGCTGGGAACCTATTGCAGTATATGAATAAAGGCAGGAGCTGATGCCAGAAAGCAGGAATTAAACCTCCTGCAAACCAGGGATGTGTGACCATGTACCAGGAGTGAATCCAGATACAGAAGCCAAAACAAGATCAACAAGGAACAGCTGTCACTACAGTAAATTCTTATAGGGAAAAGGAGCCAGAAAGCATAATGCAGTCAGAGTACAGAACTCTGGAGGTTGCATTAAAGCACATCCAAGTAATGCACCTTAAAATAGTCATGATAACCTTATATACTTTTATATTTATGCCCTTTCATCCTTAGAGTTATGGTTTGGGCCAGCGTATCACTCCACCTATAATACTTTCTGATAAAGTGAACTTGATTAAGAGCTCACATTCACCAGGATTGGTTAAGAAAATCAGGATTTATTTTACAGATTAATATCATCTGGTTCCACATGTGGAAGTGATTGGGAAATCAGGCTAATGATAATGCAAACATAGAACAAAATTATTTTGAAGTCTGTATCAGATTAGATTGCACTTCCCTATCTTGAAAGAAATAAACAGGCAACTCTTGCTTGCAAAGACTGTTGGTTGGGTTATAACAGTGATGCTATATATGTGATGTGAGTTAGAAATTTGCATAGGTAGTCCGGCTGGCATGGCTCAGTGGTTGAGCATGCTTCGATACCCAGTCAAGGCACATGCCCAGGGTTATAGGCTTGATCCCCAGTGTGGGGTGTGCAGGAAGCAGCCAATCAATGATTCTCTCTCATTGATATTTCTTTCTTTCTCTCTCTCTCTGTCATCTCTGAAATCGATAAAAAATATATATAAAAAACAAAAAATTTGCACAAATAAGAAAAAAATATGTGATCAAAACATTTTGGGAAATAGATTTTTCTAACTTAATGGAAATAAGCCAACTTTCTTTTTGTGTTGTAAATCACCTGGGCAATTGAATCCTCTTTCATTCATCTATGAAATTCTCTTCTCCATAGTGGTATCCAGTTAAAATCCTTTGGTCCACAGACTATATCTCATAACACTGAACTCAATAACATTTGAATTGAAGCGTCTTACATAGGACGGCATTCTATATAATCTGTGTCAAGTTATTTGTTTGTTTTAGTTTTCTCTTTGGAAAAATGGGCATAATAACAGCACTCACAAGTAATTTTTTTGAGGATTGTGAGAAAATGTATATAAAATACTTAACGGTACATGACACATGTGAAGCAAGCAATAAATGTTAGCCAGCAGTCATAACAGAAGTATTAACTGCAGCTGTAGTAAGACTGAAAGATTTAGCCAATAAAACTGTGCAAACAATTAAATTTAAATTTCAGATAAACCAGAAATATTTTTAGTATAAGTCTGTCCTACATATTCATGGTTGGTTATAATGGCATTGACACATTCTTGTAATTATTATATTAAGAAATAATTTATTGTTTACCTGAGTTTCAAATTTAATTAGGTGTTCTATTTTTCATGTGATAGCTACATGAATTCTCAGAAATTGAAAGAACATTTGAGATTCAGAAGTATTTAAGGATAATTTGCCTTAATCTGAGGTGAAATTTTAAATGGATGGAAATAAAGTCAAGGATTGAAAAAATAGCATAATAGGCAAAGAAAGTCTCTAATTTCAGTTAAAATCTGTCCACATAATATTTAGAAATAAAACATAAAGTCAGCTTGTATTAGGTTATTAAAGGAATCTATATTATCACTGTTGTTTATAACTAGAAAATAAAATATAGAAATCATGTTCATATGACTTTGAATTGTATGAAAATTTTCTATAAAATATTCACATGTATTTTAGCTTAAATAGTTTCCTGAAGCCAGTTTCAAGTAATTAAAACAAAAGTACAATTCAAAACTTTTTAAAATGTGAAGGCTGATATAAAAATCAATCATTTATATGTAGAAATCTTATTTCAGTATGATTCAGGCTCAGATATACACATACTCATAATTTCCATGTAAATATTTATTTTAGTATATCTTAAATATAACTATATATGTGTATATGCATATTTTCTTGTGTATATTGGCTTTAAATATACATAATGTCTCTTATATAATCAGTTATCCTATAAAATAAATAGGTAATATGCAAATTAACCCCTACACCCTCACAAGATGGCTGCCTACGACCAGGTCGGCAGGGGGTTAGTGAAGGACGACCAAATGACTGAACAGCAGGCTGCATGGGGCAACCACGCCAGCAGGGGTGTTAGTGAAGGGCGACCAAATGACTGAACAGCAGGCTGTGTGGGGCCACCAGGCCGGCAAGGGGGTCCATGAGGGGCGACCAGGCCAGCGGGGGAGGAGGGCAGTTGGGGGCAACCAGGGCAGCATGGGAGGGCAGTTGGGGGCAAAGCAGGCTGGCAGGAGGGACAGTTAGGGGCAACCAGGCCGGCAGAGGGGACAGTTGGAGGCAACTAGGCCAGCAGAGGGGTGGGGGGAGGCAGTAAGACTGAGTCTGCAACTCTGGCACGTGCCCTGACCTGGAATCAAACCATGACCTCCTGGTTCATGGGTCGATTCTCAACCACTGAGCAACACCAGCTGGGCTGGGCAATTCTTTTATACACTTACTTTTCCATGTGATATTTAAAATTGGCTTGCCACCGAAACTGGTTTGGCTCAGTGGATAGAGCGTCGATAGAGAGTCGGCCTGTGGAGTGAGAGGTCCCGGGTTTGATCTGTAAAAAATCAATAAAATATATTTAAAAATAAATAAATAAATAAAATAAAATTGGCTTGCCAAGTTCTTTGAATATTCTTTTTGTTGTTTTCAACAGGTTAGATTGAATTTACACATAAATATTAAGCACTGATATTTACATAATAGTGTTTTCTGAACCAAAAGACATAGCTCTCACTCACTTATTCAACTTTCTTGTTCTTTTACAATTTGGTGTATGCAGCATAATGTCTTGGACATTCCTGTAACATTATTTTAAGGTACTTGGCAGTTATACCGTAGCTCTTTTTATCAATATAAATAATTTGTCTTACTATAAACTGGTAATATCTAGACTATATGTAGAAAATACATATTTTTTAAATTATTTTCACTTAAATTAACTCTTACTTTACTCAACTATCTTGTTTTTTTTTCACATTATAGTTCAAATGGATATTTTATCTCTTATATAATAGAAACAAGATGGATCTATTATGTTATACAATAGAGAATGTGAATTTCAGTTTTTATTTTAAATATGGAACTTATTTCAATAGATTTTATATAGTTTTTATGTCCTAAATTATTTCAAAATTTCTTTAGAATTTTTGTATAACACATTTCAAATAGAAATATCCAACTGGATTCCCTAATATAACTCTAATGTGACTTGAACAGGTATCAGAAAAGAGTCAAGAGAACTTTTTGAATAACTATAATTCCAAAAAGACAAGCTATTTTGTATTGTTAGTTGCATGTCATATGGAGTGATATCTGTAGACACTATGTACCATTAGACTTTTCAAGAGCCATGTATATCAATTTCTCTTTAATCTTGTATTCTTTCATAGACAAATAATTGCCATAGAATCATAGCCTTCAAATGACTTTCTCTTGCTTAGGCATTATTAAAATATATTACTACTTACTTACTCAAAACAGAATAGTATATCCATATTTCTCATGCACATTTTTTTTTTTACTCAACTGTATTTACACTCCCCAAAACATAATGTGATTTCTTTTCACATAGAAGAAATTCATACCCCAGAACAGTTTTTCAAAATAACTACTGCTGGTATTCGAACAGGTGACGTTTATGAATGGTTTAACCATCTCCTGCATCAGTTATCTATATATATAAAAACCTAAGACACCCGATGACCGAACAATCAGAACGACTGCTCGACCAACAGGTCACTATGATGCACACTGACCACCCTGGGGCAGATGCTCAATGCAGAGCTGCCCCCTGGTGGTCAGTGCACTCCCACAGCCAACCTCTCATGACCCCTCTCCCCTTCTGGCCAGCCCCCCAATAGGCCTTGGTCCTTGGCCAGGCTGAGGGACCCCATCTGTGCACGAATTTGTGTACTGAGCCTCTAGTGTTATATAATATTAGAGGCCCGGTGTACAAATTTGTGCATGGGTTAGGTCCCTCGGCGTGGTTGGTGATCGGGGCCTATCAGGCCGGCCAGCTGGGGGAAGGGACCACAAGAAGTTGGCTAGCTGTTAGAGGTTGGCTGTGGGAGTGCACTGACGTTCCTGCGTTGAGCGTCTGCGCCCTGGTGGTCATTGTCTAGTGCATGTCATAGCGACCAGTTGACAGGTCATTTGGTTGACTGGTCAAAATGGTCTCTTAGGCATATATATATATAATTTTTTCAGGATCTAAAATCATACGGAAAAATTACTCCAATCTACTGGCCTATGCATTCCATTGATTCCATTGGTATTGATTTCTTTCTTGGAAAGGAAATGAGAGAATGTCTTATAAATTGAATGCTCTAAAAAATCATTTCTACTAAAGAAAAAAAAAAGCATAGCATTTGAAAAAGCATTGTTAGCAAAAGGATTCTTTCTAAGAATATTTTCACTTTTGAAGAAATAGTAAAAATTTCTTATATGAATACTGTTATCCAGCCTGAGCTGCTGTAACAATGTGGAAAGGGAAAGGTGTGTAACCAGCACCTTAAACAGTGAACATTCATTTATCACAGTTCTAGAGATTGGGGAATTCAAAATTAAGGTGCTGGTTGATTTGGTTCCTGGTGGGAGCCCTCTCCCTGGCTTGTGAACAGCCTACTGTCTTATGTGTCCTTACCTGATGGAGAGAGCTCTGGTGTCTTCTGCTTCTTATAATAACACTATTTCCATCATGGAGTCTGCACTGTCATGACCTCATCTAAACTTAATTACCTCCCAAAGGCCCCACCTACAAATACAATCATATTTGGGAATTAGGGCTTCACTGCAAACATCCGGCTTCTTTGCCTAAAGCTTGCTCTAGTGTCAATAACCAGCTCTGCCACCCAAAGTTAGACTGAAGTACCAAGGAAATTCTTACCCCAGGGAGCAGCTTTCAACAGTGACTGATGACATTGGTTGTATAAATCTGTCCCTTGAGGCAGGGACTAACTCTGATATGTACATTCCAAAATAGCTTCCAGCATTTTCTCAGTAAGGTTAAACTCCAATCACTGACAATGGTAACCGTATTCATAATAACTCTATTATTAGCTGTTCTTTTCTTGTCTCTTCCCATTCCTACCCCCAAGGTGTTCTCTCTTTCACCTTCCAAAAATGAATTTCACACATATCTTTTTCTTAGATTTGGCTTTTGGGAAAATCAGAAATTTAGACATATACTCTGTCTATAGTTTAATTGATAATATTACTACTATCTGTATGTTATTATTATCTGACTAGACCTTCCAAAATTGTTCCAATTGTGTGTGTGTCTGGTGTAATTATTTCTGAGCCTGACTCTCAAAACACATGAGGGAATGTCACATTAACAAGACAGATAAATACCTTGAGTTTATGAATCCCAATACTTATCATAATCCTCAGACTCAAGTTCAGTTTATCATTCTATTGTCAGTAAAACAAATCTATTCTGCATTCCTCTAAGTGCTTTTCTTTTTAGAATCTATATTTATTAAGCTCAGTTACCTCAAATAATTACAAATTACCATAGACCTTCATGTAGAGATATTTAGTAATTGTAGGGGATTAAAAAATACTCATTTTTTGACATGCTATCTCTAGAGGTGAGAACTATGTCAACTCCCTTGAATTGGAGCAGGGTCTATATGCCTGCACTGAGTAACAGAATATGGCAAACGTGACTCTCTGCTAGTTGGCAGACACAGTTCTCACCTGGAACTCAGCCATCATTTTTCGAACAAGCACAAGCAGCCCATCATAGACCCACATGGACAGGATCCTTCACCTTGACCCACTGGGAGAGTCAATCATCATGCCTTGAAGGGAATATGCTTTTGAAACAAACAAACAAAAAAAAAAAACAAACAAAAAACTTTTAAAAGTTTTCTGGTATTTATGAGTTAGAGATTTTTGACAATATTTCCATACACGAACACAAGAACAGCATAATTTACCAATTTCAGGTTATGAGGAATCTTCTAATTCAGATAAATAATAAGGGTAAATAAACTTTATGATGTCTGAATGCTATTTGATGTATCTGTTTAAACTCTTTCACATGTCTATTTATCGTATTCTTTATAAAGCAATAATACTATTTAAATGCATTTGGCATGCTATACCTTTATAGCATTTTGGTAATGGTCAATGACATGTCACTAGCTATGCATGCTTTCACCTGAACAGCCTTATATATTTTTTTGTCTTCTTAAGTCATACTAGTATGTACCTTTAAGACTAAATTACTAACAAGTGGTTACAATCTGTAGTTAAATGAATATTTATACATGCCATAGATAAGATGTACTTAAATAATAGAACTATGAAATAAATATTTTGTATTGTTTCATTTAAAATATGAAGAAATACAATGGAATAAAGTAATAATATCTCTGAAGCATTTTCTTTTCCGGTGGTTAGGCATAGGAAGTAATTATACTACTTATAAATTAAGGCTTCATTGGGAAATATTATTATTCTGAAAATAATATTATTCTAGTCCCTCAAAACTCCAATAAATATTAGTGTATTAAGAGTATGTAGTCGCTTCAGAGGAATGAAGTCTATGTTGTCGTAAATAGCAGTAATTCATCTTTCCTCATGGCTGAGTAGAACTCATTGTATACATGTACCACATCATCTTTGTCCACTCATCTAGTGAAGGAAATTTTGTTTGTTCCCATGTCTTGGCCACTATGAAAAGTGCTGCCAAGTACATAGGGGATTGAACCTGCAACCTGGGTATGTGTCCTGAATGGGAATTGATCCTGCCGCCTTTCAGTGCACAGGAGGACGTTCCAACCAACCTAGGCACACTGGCTAGGACTTGAATGCATTCTTTAATGAGGAAAATATAAATATTAGAAATTATTATTGATACAATATATGTAATATCTCAAATTCACTTCCTATCATCTTAAAGTAATCAGACATGTATTTTCCAAATGATTTAATCTATCATGGGGCAACAAACCTAAAACAACATGAAACAAGACATGATAGGCACCAGGGAACTAAGTTCAGTAATTTTAACAGCATATGCATTTTTCCTTTTGTTTGTTAACCAGTGAATTGAGACCTGTGCTCTTGGCAGATGCAGTTCTGAGGCCCTGACTCCCATTTCAAACAGAGCATATCTACTTTTTAAAAATTAAGTCGTTCTCTATCGGTTTTTCAAGTAAGATTTTGTTTGAAGAAATGAGTTTATGAATGAACACACACACACACACACACACACACACACACACACCGCCACCACCACCACCACCATCAATTTCATAATCAATCCTGGTCAGGAAGGTTGCCTACCTATAATAACCATATTACATGCATATAAATATTAATGTACATTAAAATTCATATAATTTACATATCAGAATATTCTAAAATATATAATCAACTGAATAAAAAAAGAGGCTGGCTTTTTCATTTAAAGAAATGTGTTTATGCATTTTTCAATATACTTTAATTTAATGCTATTCTCAGAACATACTCAAAATTACTATAAGGTATTTAATAAATGTCTAATATTGAGTAGTAGCATGTTACAATTTAGAGTCAAATAACTTTTCTTATAAATTGAGGCTATATGAACCATTAATTGTTAGGTGAATAAAAGCATGTAAGTTTGTTGATTTTCCTTTCATAGGAATTTGGAAATAATTTTATTGCATGCACTATATGAAACACTAGATTATCTATCTTTCCTAAAATAAAGTATGACCAAGGGAAGAACTTTAAATAAGGTAAAAACTAAATTTTGAATAAAAATACAAGATAATATGTGGAATCATTTAATTAAAAAAGTGTAATAATATTCAAATTTATTCTTCATCCATTTTTTCTTGCTTACAGTTACTTTTAATTAATTTATTTATTTTTAAATATATTTTATTGATTTTTTACAGAGAGGAAAGGAGAGAAATAGAGAGTCAGAAACATCGATGAGAGAGAAACATCAATCAGCTGCCTCCTGTACACCCCCCACTGGTGATGTACCCACAACCAAGGTACATGCCCTTGACTGGAATCGAACCTGGGACTCTTCAGTCCCCAGGCTGACACTCTATCCAGTGAGCCAAACCTGTTAGGACTTAATTTATTTTTTATGTAACTTAACCACTACAAAAACTTATTGTTTACCTACAATATCTAGAATTGGTTTACATACTAAGGATTTTTTGTGAAAGGCCATGTTCCATACACATGAGTTTTATATTCTAATGAGAAATATAACAAAATATTATAATGCAATGCAGTGATAATTAAAATGTACAGGTGTACAAATGGATAAAAGGAAACAGTCTAAATCACTTTCCAGGATGCTTAAATTTTCAACCCAGTCATGGGATGAAAAAAAATTGTTGATGTGTGCTTGGAGAGGAAGACATCTGAGGTTGAATTAGCATGTGCACAGAAAAAATAAGAGAGCGTGGCATGTTAATTTAACCACCATTTTTCTTGGTATTTCAAGAAGTAAAGTGGATGAGAATGTGAAAAAGAAAGAAAAAATACTAGAGAGCTAAGAGAGTGACAAATAGTACGAGTCATTATGAGCATTTTGTACAAAACTCAAAGCTAAAAAAATGATTTTCATCATATAATCTATGAAAGTAAATGTGTAATATTAAAGTGAGTGATCTGACTGTGGGTATATGGACACAGCACCTGGACGGTATGAAGATAGATGGTGCTAGGGTTAAGAATGATTGCAGAACTAACAAAATAGAGGCAGACTCATAGAGAGTAGGCAGACAACTGTGTGTGTGTATGTGTGTGCGAGTGTGTATGTGCGCGCGCGTGTGTGTGTGTGTGTGTGTGTGTGTGTGTGTAGAAAAGAACATAGGGTGGACAATTACTGATTTAAAAAAATAAAGTGAAAGGAACAATAAAAATAATGTTTCCATAATTTCAGCAAAGAAATGATGAGTTGATTAACCAGAAATATTATGAGTATAAAAGTGAGGGTGGCCCTGCAGACCCCCATGCAATGGACCCATGAGCTACAGCTGGGAAAACAGACTAAGCTAGCCTGATGCTGGACTGGACCTGTGCTCTAACCTCGAACAGAAACTTGGGGCAACGGCTTTCATCCTAGGCCTGCTCAAGACACAGCTGGACTTTCCCTTTGGTGAGACGAAGGAAAATGGGACCCTGGAAACCCCGAGGTGTAATTTCACACAAGTAAATGTCACTCGTTCTCCCCACTCATTAGGAAATTCATTTTCTTGTGACATCACAAGAAGCCCACTACCACTGGCAACAGTTGGGGACCATGAGAGCTTCTCACAGTTAAACAGGACTAAGGATTCTGGTTTCTACTCTGTCCTATAGAGTTAGTCTCATTTTCAATATGCAGCTTTCTTCAGGCACAGGGACCAGATTTGATGTATCAGGTTCTAAGTGAACCTTCCACCTATATAATTCATTAAGCAAATAATCTTGAGACTGTCATTAAAATTTCACTTTCTTTCTTATACATTAACACGCTAAGCGCCCAACCTGTTTTGTCTTCCAGACGGAAAGTATAGTGTCAGTCACTGGTGACTGATTGGGCACTTAACATGTTAAAAACAGTCAACCACGCCAGCATTTGATGTAGAAGTTATGCATACCAAGTAGAGTTCTGTAACAATATTTTTGTGTTAAGCTCTCTAGATGCATGCGAAGCTAGATGTGGTTGAACTACTACTGTATAAGTGGAATAGTTGCCCTGTCATTTGTTACTTTTAAAATATAGGTTTTGAAGTTTTGTAATGGCATACATTTGCAACTAAAATACCATTTTTGGATAAATAAAATAAGGATACACTAAACAATCATATTTTGTTTCAAAATGTTGTTACCAATCTCTGAGTTTTTAATAGAAGAGAATGTTCATTTGACCCAAATGTTCAAGAATGTTTTTATCATTTAGATTGCTCAAGAAGGTCATTTAGCTCATTAACTGCACTTGCAATCTTCAAAAACACTATTGATTTATTAAAAACTAAAACAATTTAGAACTTCTATTTTAAAAGAAATAAATTTAGGATAGTCAGTGTGGTGGTTTAAAGAGATTATTTTAGAAAACTACAGTTGAGCTTTAAAAATGCTTTATATATTACCCACAGTGAATATTATCCAGATTTATTTTTATACTATTATGGTGATAAAATAATCCATAGGAATAAAATATTACTGTAGATTTCAAATTGTTTAAAGATAGAGTTTGTCTTGTTAAATGTCTGACTTCTTACTAAGAATATTTAAAAAATAATCCCACTAGGATGTCAGAATCTAGATTTATGTAAGTATTATCATACGTGGGTCTTCAGAGACCCTCTTACATTGCTCTGTGCCTCATAAATCTTTAAGCAATTGAGTTCTTTCACCAACAAGCTACATATATTAATCTTCTCATAGTATATATAAGTGATAAAATTACCCTTACCCTTTCTTACTTTTCTCATGAAGATGTTGCATCATAAAAATAAACAAAATTTCTTATTAAAATAATGAAAAATATTTTTCAAATACAGATACATAATATGCACAAATATTATTTAAATATTTTATCATTCATTTATAAATTTTATTCTCCATAATTCTTTATAAGAAATATTTCATTTGAGAAAATTTGATAGTACCTCTCCTTGATTTATAATAAAAACCCTGCTATCAGTTGAAAATTTTAAAGGTTTATTCTATTTTATAAGTTAAAACAAATATTATTTCACAGGAATTTAGCTCTGGATGCTTGAACATCTAAATTCTTCCTAGAATATTTATGAAAATGTATTCTCCAAATATTTTTTATGTCTGAATATTGGAAACTACTTATTTTTTTAAACTTATGTATAGAATAACATAGAAAATTGAATTAACTATTCCCTTTAAGTTTGTCAATATTTTATCTTATTACTTATTTTTAATATATTTTTATTGATTAAGAGAGAGAGGAAAGGAGAGGGAGAGATAGAAATATCGATGAGACAGAGAGAGAAATGTCTACATTGAATGTCTCCTGCACACTCCCTACAGTGGATCAAGCCTGCAAGCCAGGCATGTGCCCTTACTGGGAATCAAACTGGTGACCTCTTGGTACACAGGTCAATGCCCAACCACTGAGCAACACTGGCAAGCCTATTATTACTTTTTAAAAATTTTAAAATAAATTTGCCATTCTTACTCTTAGACAATAAAAAATATATTTATGCATAAGTATATTTATAAATGTAAATACCATGTATATCTATAGGATTTAATAGAATATATTTCAATTGTGAATTATTATAATTATCACAGTTTGTTCCCTTTTAAATTCTCCAAGTATGCCAATCTAATTTATTAAATAGTCCATATTTTGTCATTATTTGAACAGCTTCCTTTCTCAATTGATATATCACTACTTATTTGTCTAATTTCTTAATGTTCTCTTCTTTGATGTTTGATCTGTTTCTATGCTAATTCCACAATAGAATTTGATATCTGGCACGTTAAAAAGTTTTAATGTTTTATTGGTCAGTAAACTAGAGTAAATGACTCCAGAGCACATACAAGAACCTTGAAACAGTATCTCTGAATAAAATTTATAGAGAAAGAATCAAAATAATTGTTCCCTATTCCTCACTAGATCATTTTATAGAGAAGGGAGATCCAGCAAGACTGGGTCTAATAATCTTGTTTTAATGTCACACCCATAAATTTAATTTCAAAAAGAGAGATTTAGGACTATGCTACTGAGGAGTTTCATAACTGAGAGTTTTAAATTACCTATGGAGTAACCTACAAGGTTACAAGGAATAACATCGGCCAACAACTTTGTGCTTTTACTCAGCGATCATAATAGTGTGCAGTTTCACCAGTCCCTCTCTTGGCCTGATGAGGTTCTGAAGTATGATGTGCCAGATCTTTTTTTGTGTGGGTGTCTTCAGACCTGATCTGCAACTTTACTATTCTATCAAACATGTGTTGTTGTTTTTTTAATATATTTTATTGTGATTAAGATATTACATATGTGTCCTTGTCCCCACATTACCCTCTACCCCCCCACCATGCCTCACCCCACACCCCCCCCCATTGAATTGTCTTGATCCCACAGGCCGATGCTCTATCCACTGGGCCAAACCGGTTAGGGCTATCAAACATGTTTTAAGTACTTTACTCCAAGGTAGCAGGTTTGTCTGTCTTGCATCATTTCTTTTCTCAACTATCCCATTCTATGAGTTCAGCAACCTCCCTAAGAGGCAATACAACCTACAAAATTACCACTTACTACAAGTTATACTTTGCAATTCATGCATATTTACTCTTCTATGTTAATTTAGACTATGATGATAAAAGTACATGAAAATGTCTTATTGAGATTTTGAAATAGTTTACTCTGAATTTGATAATATGAGTGAAAGTGGAGGACTGATGTCTTCCAAAGTGGAGGATTGAAAATTTTATCCATGATCAAAGTTGATCTCTCAATTTATTCAGACCTACTTTTATGTGTATTATTATTTTTAAAGGGAGTGCATTGAGAAAAGTGAATAGAATTGATTCCTTTAAGTAGAAGTCCTACAGAGAAAATAAAGGAGCATGGAAAAAGGAAGTGTTATCAACTGAATAATTGGAGTTGAGGCCTTTGGGAGCTAATTAGAATTAGATTTGGTTATGAGATGGGGGCCCTCATGATGGGCTTAGTGGCCTGAGAAAAAGTGAGAGCGATCTCCTCCACATGCAATCACTGACACATGGCATCTGAGGACACAGTGAAAAGGCAGCCATTTGCAAGCCAGGCAGAGAGCCTCACTAGGAAGGAAGAGCTGAAACCTTGATCTTGGAATCCCCAGCCTCCAAAATAAATGTCTGTGTTTAAGCCACCAAGTCCATGGTATTTTGTTTTAGTAGCCTGAGCAGACAAATACAAACAAGAAATTAATATCAAAATCTAGTTAAAATAAACAGTAATATATAAAAATGTTTAATTTGTAGATTGAATAACAAGGACTAGGCAGATTACATTAAAGCACAAATTTATAACAGCAATATTTTCTTGTTGTAACTGTTTCATCTTGCATAATGAAAAGGAAAATTTAACCCTAAAGTTAAGAAACAATATATCAGGAAACAGCTTGAAGAGGGAAATGATTTTAGATTATAGTATTAACAGAATAATAGGCTATAAAAATATGTTTTTAGAGAATAAAGGAGACTATCACTTGATACTGAAAGTTACCAGGAAATTGTGACTACTAAGTGTTTGAACTTAATAACTTTGTCTAAAATGTGTACAAAGCAAAAATATCTACAGAATATATAACTTAGCTATTAAATATACCTCTGAATAAGAATAAATAAATATGACAAAATGGAGAAGGATTTATGTTTGTCAAAAGCACATGACTTCCCCTTCAAGGAGAGGAAGTAGGTTCACTTTGCCTTTTTCTCTCACTATGTTCAACTAAAACCCTTTCTTCCTTTGTATTATTTTTAATTCCAAAGTAATCTATATGTTGTCTTTTTAAGTTACACCAAGATAGGCTAAATGGTAACTTCAGGCATTAAAATGCAGATTTTTATTTTTTTTTTACAGTTTTAATTGGAGTTAATGTTGTAACACCTTACACAAAATGTAAATTTATTACCTCATATCCAATTGGTTCACGTTTGTGTACATTAAGTCCATGATATGTCTTATACTCTTTTGCTTTAAACAACTATATACAGGTTAAAATACTTAAGAATAAAAATCATGGGTGTGTGTGTTTACAACCATGCTGCATAGTTAAGTTTCAATGTAGTTTTATTTCCCTTCAGGCTAAAGAACATCCTAATAACAATTCTTATACTGAAGTTCTTTTGACAAAAAATCTTTTTTTAAACTGAAAACATTTTTATTTGCCCTTCATTCATGAAGGTTATGATCACAAATATAGAATCCTCTATTTTTTTTCATCAATTGGACTACAATAATGGTGTGTGTGTGTGTGTGTGTGTGTGTGTGTGTGTTTATCCAGGGCTCTCTGACCTTATGAACCTATAAATTTAATCATTGTACTAACTTGAGGAAATATATCAAGCATTATTTCTTTAGATATTTTCCCATTTCATTTGTTTCTCCTCTCCTCTTGAAACTCTAATATCAAACATTTTAGATTACTCTATATTCCCTGAAGGCTCTGTTCAACTTTGCATATTTTACTCTCTTTTGCAAAACAGATGATTTCTCTTGGTTTATCTATAGTTTACTGACTCTTCTTTCACCTCAATTCTGTATTTAAGGTCAAATAATATTTATTTTCCAATTTTAGACATGGTACTTATCCATTTCTAAAATTTCCATTTGTTTTTTTAAAATTATAATTGCAGTTTTCTGTGATTTCCAGTTATAAGCATAATTTGCTTAATAGTATTAATAATCATAATTTTAATATCCTTGTCTATTGATTCTAAATCTAAATCATCTTGATTATATATGCTTTTAGCAATGGATTATAATCGAATAATAAATCTTATATTGAATAATTTCTATTATATTATACACAAGATAAGTGATATGTTATATGTACTCTAGATTCTGTATTCAGCCACAGAGTAAAACTTTTCTATAGTTAAAATTTCTAAAATAAAATGACCTCTCTTTCAGTACTGAAATATAAATTCAATTCTTTTAGTTTAAATTTGGCCTTTTAAAATGCATCCTCCAGTGGATAGAGCGTCAGCCTGCGGACTGAAAGGTCCCAGGTTCGATTCCGGTCAAGGGCATGTACCTGGGTTGTGGGCACATCCCCAGTGGGAGATGTGCAGGAGGCAGCTGATCGATGTTTCTCTCTCATCGATGTTTCTAACTCTCTATCTCTCTCCCTTCCTCTCTGTAAAAAATCAATAAAATATATTTTTAAAAAAATAAAATAAAATAAAATGCATCCTGGAGCCAGCCTGGATTTGGGGCAGGATTTATATCAGAACTTGGGCTCTCCCTGAGCAGATCTTTCCATTATGCTATTCTTCCCTCACACCTTTCAGTAGTATTTGGAACTAATTCCATTAGTTCCATTTTTGGAAACATTGGGTAATTATTACACTAAAATATATTAGTTAATATATTTAATATATCAGTTGTGGACAGGTGAAGTTTTAAAAATTATTTTAATGCTTTCATTTCCTGTGTATATTAAGTATTTTATAATAAGAGGAGAAAAATGCCCCTTAGTTGGGACTGAGCCCACAGCCCTGGTATGTGCCCTGACTGGGAATCGAATCATGACCCCCTGGTTCATAGGTTGATGCTCAACCACTGAGCCAGGCTGGCTGGTCACTAACCCTGTAAAATTTTTTCTACCAAAGTAATACATTGCTCTATAATTGACATGCAATCTAAGACTTATTTGATAGTGTATAAAATGCAATGGGCCGAAAAAAAATCATCAAATTTTCTAAGTATGAAAGAGGCAGATATGAAGTGACTCACTCAAGAAACATTTCCTCATTGTTCTGCTTTAGTTGTTTTGGGGTAACTAAAGAATGAAGCCTTACCATTCAAATGCCACTTCTCATGACATGATTTTCTTAAAACAGTAATCTTTACTCAAACCTTCTCCAGAATATCATACTCTGTATCTTCCCCCAAAAGCCATGTGCTCTTGCATCCATCTCTTCACTCATATCTCTCCTGACAGAGTTCTACATTTTGCGGAATTGTACAGAGAGAGTATATGGGGCTTGCTTCACCTTTCCTCTCCCACCCCCCTGAACACTGCTATGTATCATGGAAAAGGTATGTCTGATTTTATTTGAGGGAAATATTGAGTAGATCTTGGGGCTAATTCATCAATTAAAGTGTAAAGAGTTCATACTCTGTAGGGTGAAAATTATTACTTTGCTCAGTTATTTTTAAAACCACAATTAATTCCATTAGTTCCATTTTTGGAAACATTGGGTAATTATTACACTAAAATATATTAGTTAATCAGACTAATTATTATCCCATTTTGATAAATGAGGAAACTGAGGCTTAGAAGGAGGATGAAAGGGTGAACTATCCTGGTACTATCCTGTGTATTACATTCACTTAAAAGTGGAAACTGAAAGCTTAAATCAGATATATCACCTTTTTCTGTGCCAATTTAATTTCTAAAAATTTATTTTGCAGCTTATATATCACTGAGATAACATCATTAAAAAAGATTGTAAATTAACTTGAACCATCAGTCCATTTGTAAAAGGTTAGCTTTTAAATTCTAAGAAACATGCCTGTCTTCTTAAATTAAGATATCTAAGCAAAAAATATATGTACGCACTTTTGCAACTGCTGTAGAGAAATCTATTGGCAATATTTCCAAGCTTTCTCTATATATTTCTCAGGATTGTACTTGTCAGACTGTTGCAAATTATATTCATGATAATAACTAAATCACATTTTAGTTATTTATTTTTCATCTAAACTTTGTTATCACTTTTATATCTCTCAACTGCAGAATTTTATGCTCTCTCTATTTAAATAATTTCAACAGAGTTTGCTTTACAGTTATTTGTTGCCTATAAATAACTTCCACTTTTATTAAAGCACATCTGTTGAGAATTAGAATCATATGCTATTTTATTCCTTTGTTTTTAACTATACTATTTTAGCTATTTATAAAATAATTTAGCATTAGGTAAAATACGGAAATACTTTTAAGGACAAGAAAATATAATTGCTTGACTTTTAAAGCTTAATGTATGTAAAGCATATGGCAATTTATGTTTTTAAATAATAATGGTATTTTATTTGTCCATAATCGACCAGCACATATTTTTGCTATTTTCTAGACAAGAAAGTTTGTATTTTTTGCTGCATCTTAAAAGAGACTTAATAAGGATAAATGGTTTTCATGAAATTCTTGTAACAGACATATGTATTTGTGGTAAATGAGTTGTTTTGAAATTTAAATGGTAAAATGAAGATTTTTTTAAATTGATTTTTTTAGAGAGAGGTGGGGATGGGGATAGAGTGATAGAAAAATTGATGAGAGAGAAACATTATGATCGGCTGCTTCCTGCCCTGACAGGGAATTGAACCAGTGACCTCTTGGTTTATGGGTCAATGCTCAACTACTGAGTAACACCAGTCGGGCTAAAATGTAGACATTTAACTGTTATGAACACTAAGCAAAAGATCTCACTAATTGCTGAGTGAAGGAAGTAAAATTTTAATCAAGAACTGTTATGACTTGAATATCATAGATATTTAGATATTTAGAAAGTGAAAAGTAAAAAAAGCTAAAGTATCAAAACAGAAATGCCTAGTTGAAACATTCATATTCATTTAAAGATATAAATTACTTGTATATATCTATATTCATATTGACCAGAGATTTGCACTGATGCATTTAAGCTAATGTAGGCTTATGAGTTCAACTTAACTAAAAGAAAAGAAGTGGAACTGAGCCAAATAGAAATGATCAAATTCTGCTCAAATCAAGATAAGGGCTTTGGCATGTAAGCAATAGGTAATTCCGAGGAAGGGTGTGAAACACAATAAAGTTGTGTCCCAGTCCTTGGTACACACTGTGATATTGTGATATTATGTATTTTTATTTTATATGCATTTTCATGCATATATATTATATATATATATTTGAGAATATTTTGAATCTATGTCATACTACTCAACATGATCATTTTCATTGTACATATATATTAGTTATTAAGATTTGTACTTGCTTATTAAAAGATCTGTCGTGCTAAAGTTAATGTGATAAGATTATATATATAATTTAGCAAATGTCTCTGGTAATATTAGACAGGGTTCCTCAATGGTCAAATCTTATTTGGTGCATATCCCATGTCTCTCTGCCCCCTTCCCTATACACAGAGAAGATTAAGTGATAAATGATGGTAAATTTAGGATTGGGTCACTAGGCGTGCTCAACTTTGTTTTGACTGTGATTTTCTTAGGCCTTAATTGTTTACAGCTGCACACTATCTCATCTAACGCAGGAAGGCCTAGCAGCATCAGCTCCATGTGGGGTAATTGTGCAAGGGTAGTCTTCATGATTCTGGGCTAAGAATAACCAACTTGGCTTTATCAGCAAAAACAGTGATTTTCATCTGGTCTAATGTGTTGTTTAAGGCCAATGTTTCCTTATTGATTTTCTGTCCGCGTAATTTATCCATTGATGTAAACAGGATGATAAAATCCCCTACTATTATTGTATTGATGCCTATTTTATCTTTTAGATCTCTTAATATTTACTTTATATATTTTGGTGCTCCTATAATGGGTGCAAATATATTTTCTTGCAAACTGACTCCTTTATCATTATGTAATGACTTTATATGGATTTTATTTTTGTCCTTGTTTTAAAGTCTATTTTGTCTGTGTGATAGGCTTATAGTTATCTCAGCTTTCTTTTCATTTCTCTGTGCATGGAGTATGTATTTCCACACCTTCACTCTCAGTCTGTGAGCATCCTTACTTCTGAAGTGCTCCCAGGAAAGGGAACTCATTTAGCACCTAGCTTCGGACTGCTTGAAACCAGTCCCTCAGGCAGAAGATTTTAAAACACAAATAAACAGTCCTGCCGGGCCGCTATTGTACACCCTTCTGGTTTCCAGACCAGGAGATTTGGAGTGTTAACTTCACTTTTTCCTTTTATTTATGTTTTTCCTATAGAAAACATTACACTAGTAGTTACTCTGGATTAAATGTGGGCGAGATCCATTATTAAATCATATGAGGTCCCATCTCTCAGAGAAATTATATTTTAGTGGGAACGACAAGTAAAAAATTAAAAAGTTGACTAAAATATAATTGCAAATATAAACGATTACAAAAACATAGCCATTTTCAGTTGATTCTAACTACTGTGAAAAGGGGCCAGGAAAGTCTGTGTTTCAGAGGAAATCTAAATGCAAGCAATCGTGCAAACTTCCATAGGAAGATATATTTAGACTGAGGGGAAGCATTTTCCAGGCCTCCCTGGCTAAAAGAAGCACGCTGAGTTCAAGAAACAGAAAATAAGACTGCAATGCTGAATGTGAAGAAAGGAGAAGGGAGCAGTATGAAATTTAATTAGAGAGGTAGAGCACCAAGCCGGGTTTATGATACAAAACCAGAAATTGCCTCTGACTAAATTAGGCAGAAAGTGAATACATTGAAGAGATATAGAAATTTCAGAGAATAAAGAAGAATGCAGGGTACAGCCACCAGCACAGCCATGGCTATGCTGCTGGGTCAGTGTTACGGAAAGTCACACTTTGTTTCATCTCCTCTTCCTGCCACAGCATCCTTCATGCATCATTCTTTCACAGCTCAAAGAAACAGGCTGCAAGGTCAACCTGATCCTGTCACATTATAGATGCCAGGATGAAAAAAAATAAAGAAAATGTATGCTTTTTCCCATTGTTTCACACTTTATATCTGTAAATATACAACAGGGGTTTCATCCCAATTTGGAAGAAATGCATGAAGCTAGGTTGAGTCAAAATGTCCAAAAAAGAGATTTTACTTGACTATTCAAAATTCATATAATGCTTCTCATTTTATTAAACAGAGAAAAGAATGCTTTTATTGAACAAATGCAACCATCTTTCTGCTGTTCTCTAGCTTTTAGTGCTCCCTGGCATGTATAAAACCTAACTACCTTTACTTACTTTTTATCCTGTCTTTTATTTGTTTTCAGTTGTAATACTAATTTTTAAGATATATACAAAGATATATATGCAAATCATATATTCAAATTTTTCAGTATCACATTTTACTGAGGATTTAAAATAAAAAACATGTTTCCTCTTCCATCTTTTCTTTTACTTGGTTTTGTTTCACATAGGGAATCACTTTTATATATTTCTCTTTCTGATTCTAATATTGACAATTTGACAAAATTTCTAAATAGAAAAACCTAGTAAGTTTG
>NW_006297660.1:1510719-1511767 GCF_000327345.1 Myotis davidii
AATTTGACAAAATTTCTAAATAGAAAAATCTATTAAGATAGGTTTTAGCCGAGAGTGATGGGCATCTAAAATGACAATGGTTTAAGAAAACACACACACAACAAAACAAAAAAAACACCTTGTTTTCCTTTAATACTAAAATCTGGCGAAGCATTTTAATGGTTGGTAAGTGCTCCATGCATTAGAGATGTCCCCAATAAATATGACCACAATCAATATGATATTACCTGTGTTCCACGTATTAGGATGCAGGAATGTAGTCTTCATTTTGGATAACCATATGACCAACTAAAGAGTAAGACTGCAACCAGTGAGCTTTGTCAAAATCTTTCTTTTTTACTATTTAAATATGCCTTTACTTGTTTTATTTTGTTTATTTTTTTACATGTATAGTACTACTGCCACCATTCCCCAAAGGGAACAGCTGAAAAACCCATTCAATTAATAAATACACCTAAAATCCAGTACCTTTGGGTGATTTGGAATATGATCCAAATATCTGAATGTATTCCCCATGTATAAGTGATCCCACCAAAAAGAAAAACAAAAGCAAAACACCAAAATCTATTACTACTACTACTGAGTCATTGTGAAAACAACATTCCTTATGAACACCTCACAATGTAACCCTCAGTGGGTTAAGCCCTTTAACTTAATTATAACTAACAGTTTCAACCAGAAAATGTCATATTTCCATTTTAAGAATGAGAAAGTTGAGGCACAGAGAAATAAAATAAATGTCTTGGGATTGTACTTCTAGCTCATGCAGAGTCACCATTTAAAACCAGGTTGTAGCCCAACCAGTGTGGCTCAGTGGTTGAGCATAGATCTATGAATCAGGAAGTGACGATTCAATCTCCAGTCAAAATATCTGCCCAGGTTGCAGGCTTGATCCCCAATGTGGAGCATACAGGCTACAGCCAGTCAATAATTCTCTCTCATAATTGATGTTTCTCTCTCTCGCTCCCTTTCCCTTCCTCTAATCAATAAAAATGTATTTAAAAAAGAAAAGAAAAGAATGAAAGGAAACTGCAATAGAAGGCTCAAA
>NW_006297660.1:1521936-1527341 GCF_000327345.1 Myotis davidii
AATCACTTTTATATATTTCTCTTTCTGATTCTCATATTGACAATTTGACAAAATTTCTAAATAGAAAAATCTATTAAGATAGGTTTTAGCCGAGAGTGATGGGCATCTAAAATGACAATGGTTTAAGAAAACACACACACAACAAAACAAAAAAAACACCTTGTTTTCCTTTAATACTAAAATCTGGCGAAGCATTTTAATGGTTGGTAAGTGCTCCATGCATTAGAGATGTCCCCAATAAATATGACCACAATCAATATGATATTACCTGTGTTCCACGTATTAGGATGCAGGAATGTAGTCTTCATTTTGGATAACCATATGACCAACTAAAGAGTAAGACTGCAACCAGTGAGCTTTGTCAAAATCTTTCTTTTTTACTATTTAAATATGCCTTTACTTGTTTTATTTTGTTTATTTTTTTACATGTATAATGTCAGTGACCTAGATTCCCAGTCAGGGTGTATGGCCAAGTTGCAGGTTTGATCCCCAGTGTGGAGCGTGCAGGAGGCAGCCAATCAACGATTCTTTCTCATCACTGATGTTTCTCTCTCTCCCTCTCCCTTCTTCTTTGAAGTCAATAAAAATACATATTTTTTAAAAATGTGTCTCTTTTGCCCAGTTGGCATGGCTCAGTGGCTGAGCATCAATCTATGAGCCAGGAGGTCACGGTTTAATCTCCAGTCAAAATATCTGCCCAGGTTGCAGGCTTGATCCCCAATGTGGAGCATACAGGCTACAGCCAGTCAATAATTCTCTCTCATAATTGATGTTTCTCTCTCTCGCTCCCTTTCCCTTCCTCTCTGAAATCAATAAAAATATATATATTTAAAATAATAATAAAAAATAAAACCAGGTTGTATGATCATGCTTTTTCTTTTTTATGTATCATATTTCCTCCTATGTGAATTAGCATTACCTATTGATGAGAGTCTAAATTCATCTTAGCCATAAAATAGCCAGACATTCTATTATTAAATTATACATCCCTTTGGGTAGCAACTTTTACTAATCTGATATCTCTCTTACTTAAGGAAATACTTGAAATACAGTATATTTTTAATTGATGTTTAATAAAGAAAATTTTTAAATTTACTGTGCATGGACACATCAGATATTTAAAAAGAAAAGTACTTTAAAACAAAATAAACTGCATATATATTTAGAAAAATGCATATCTTCATTCCCCATTGCCTAATGTCGAATATGCATACAGGAATAGAAATGGGATGGTTAGTATCAAACTCACAGTTAGAAGCAGGATTGGGTGGACAATGAAGACACATAGGCATTAATATTATAGCAATTATAACACCTCTGTCCTAGAGCTTGACTAAGTTCCTTGGGTAGACATTCTAGACAGGTCTGGTAAAGCTGTCATAAAACAGATTTTTATAAATACAGTGTTTTATTTTATTTTTTAGAATGACACTAAACAACAGATTTTGTGTTTATTTCTCTTTATAATTATACTAGAGGCTCAGTGCACAAAATTCATGTGGGGGGGGAGAGTAGCGGTGGGGAAGTCCCTCAGCTGACCTGTACCCTCTCCAATTTGGGAGCCCTCAGGGGATGTGCTACTGACGGCTTGGGCCCACTCCCCATGGTTCTCTGCTCTCTGTGGGGCCTGCCTACTCCACACCATGGGGATGGGCAAGCAGGCCCTGCTGGGTGCTGCCTGTGGGCCCCCCTTGCCTACTAGTGGGTCATTGTGGCGACCATCCAGAAGGTCCTGCTGCATGTGCCTGTGGGCCCCACTTGCCTGCTCCCCGGTCGCCACCACCACCTCCCTTCAGGCCCTGCTGGGTGCTGCCTGCGGGCCCCAATTGCCTGCCTGCGGCCCCCCTTCCTTGCTGGGCTCACATTGCTGGGGTGACGCCACCAGTGTCCTGCTCAGCCATTATGGGCGCTGCCATCTTTGTTGCAGAGTGATGGTTAATTTACATATTAATCTTTTATTAGATAGGATCTACTGCTTCTACCACCTAACTGAGAATACCTTAAGTCAGATATCCCATTCTCCTTTCAGACCCTCTCACAGACTGCCAATACTACATTGAAAAGAAGTGGTGATTATGGGCATAAAAAGTGAATGTACAATGTTTTAGTCTGAATTTCTGGTCTTTTTCTTCCTGGTTTCTCTAACTCCCTTTTTTCCCCCCTCTTCACCTGAAAAAACAGTAGCGACATCATAGCTACCTGTATTAGTTTTCTATCTCTGTTGTAACAAATCAATATAAACTCAGTGGCTTAAAACAAAACGCATTTGTTACCTTGCAATTCTGTAGGTCAAAAGAACAGGATGGCTCACCTGAATGCTCCATCTAAAGTTGTACATGGTAGAAATCAAGGTGTTGTCCTACTGGGCTCATCAAGAGACCCTGGGATGAATTGGCTTCTAAGCTCATTTAAATCGTTGGAGAAATCTAGTCCCCACAGCTTGTAGAAAGAATACTCTTGATTCCTTACTGGCTCTCAACTGGGGGTTGCTCTTACTTGGTCTACCATACCATCTTAAAATAAAAACTTGGTCTAAATGGAAAGCAACAACTTTATCCTCATATCTGAAAGTAGATTTATAACTTGAAAAAAGGACAAAGTCTAATAAGAACTTCAATTTAAGGGACAAAAAAATCAATTTATTTTTTCTACCTTCCAAAGTTGAGTGAATCCAATAAGTGAATATTGTCTCTGTCCATGGATGGGCTAGCACTACTTTCAGTCCTCCCCTCTCATTCAATTTTACTGAGAGCAGTAGGAAATTATCAACAGATTATCATTCCAAATTGTTCTTATAGGTTTTCTTGATACTAAGACCTCAGTTGCCTTGTAAACTGGTTTGCATGGTATTTTAAAGATAGGCTTACTGAATATTTTAACATTTCGGTAAAGAAATAAACACAGCCCTAACTGGTTTGGCTCAGTGGGTAAAGCGTCAGCTTGCAGACTGAAAGTTCCCAGGTTCGATTCCGGTCAACCGCATGTACCTTGGTTGTGGGCACATCCCCAGTAGGGAGTGTGCAGGAGGCAGCTGACCGATGTTTCTCTCTCATCGATGTTTCTAGCTCTCTATCCCTCTCCCTTCCTCTCTGTAAAAAATCAATAAAATATATTTTAAAAAAGAAAAGAAATAAACACATAATTAATACCCAGAAGTCTATGGCTTTTCTATACACCCAATAACGAACTCACAGAGAGAAATTTAAAAAAGCAATCCCATTTACCATTGCAATAAAAAACTTAAGATACTTAGAAATAAACTTAACCAAGGAGACAGAGGACCTATACTCAGAAAATTTCAGGGCGCTAAAAAAAAGAGATAAAGGAAGACATGAATAAATGGAGAATATACCATGTTCATGGATTGGTAGAATCAATATCATTAAAATGTCCATACTACCCAAAGCAATCTATAACTTCAATGAAATCGCAATCCCGTTAAAATACCAATGGCATACTTCAAAGATCTGGAACAAATTCTCCAAAAATTCATCTGGAATAAAAAAAAAGACCCTGAATAGCTGCAGCAATCTTGAGAAAGAAGAACAATGTTGGAGGGATCACAATACCAGATATCAAGCTATACTACAAAGCCACTGTTCTCATAACTGCCTGGGACTGGCACAAAAACAGACATATAGACCAGTGGAACAGAACAGAGAACCCAGAAATTGACACAAGCCATTATGTTCAATTAATATTTGACAAAGGAGACAAGAGCATACAATGGAGACAAGACAGTCTCTTCAATGAATGGTGTTGGGAAAACTGGACAAATACATGCAAAAAGATGAAACTAGACCACCAACTTACACCATACAAAAAATAAAATCATGATGGATAAAGGACTTAAACGTAAGATGGGAAATGATAAAAAATCTTAGAAGCCATAGGCAGCAAAACAGCAGACATTTGTCGTAGCAATATCTTTAACAGATACAGATCCTAGGGCAATGAAAACTAGGAGAAAATAAACAAATGGGACTACATCAAAATAAAAAGCTTCTGCACAGCAAAAGAAACCATCAACAAAATAACAAGAAAGCCCACTGCATCGGAGAACATATTTGCCAATGTTATCTCCGGTAAGGGTTTAATCTCCAAAATGTATAGGGAACTCATAAAACTTAGCAAAAGGAAGATAAACAACCCAATCAAAAATAGGCAAAGGATCTAAATAGACACTTTTCGAAAGTCAACATATAGAAAGCCAATAGACATATGAAAACATGCTCAAAGTCAGTAATCATCCGAGAAATGCAAATCAAAATGATAATGAGGTACCATCTCACACCTGTCAGAATGGCTATCATCAACAAATCAACAAATTTATTTTGAAAAATAAATAAATAAATAAATAAATAGATAAATAATTTTTTAAAAAAAGAAATAAACACATTATACCTTTCCATCTGCAAAATCTATCTTCTTACCACCAGCAAAACCAACGCTAGCATTTAAGCTTTAGTTTTAGCAGGACACTGGTTTCAGGCAGGACATTTTATTAGTTATAATTAACTTTATTTATTAATGATGAAAATTTGTACTAGTGACACTTTATAAAATATGTATGGTTTTTCTCTCATGGGTAAATTTCTGGGTATACTCTCACTGTCTAGTTAGCAGCTCCTGGTATCAGGTACCAAGGGCCCAAGTCATTCAATCTCTCTTCTCTTCCATAGCCTCAGTCTTATAGTTTAATGTGTCAAATTCTCTCTTCCAGGAGCCAAGCAAAGGAAAGAAATTTAAAGACAGTTTTGCTCTCTCCTACAAAGCTTCCTATAAAATGTGATACAAGATTTATACTTACACATCATTGATCAGAATGTAGTCATGTGCCCAAATCTGGAGTGGGGGAAGGGGATGGCAGAGTGTAAATGGGAATAAAAGCTTTTAATGTTGGTGTCCCTGAGGTTAAAACATGTTACAAAGTTGGAAATGTAAAACTGATATGAGGAATCAGGTCCACCTGAGGATAGGGAGAGAGAGAAAGAGAGTAAAAGATCAACCGAAGGACTTGTATGCATGCATGTAAGCATAACTAATAGACACAAGACACTGTGGAGGTAAGGGTGGGAGTGGTTTGGGAGCAGGGAGGCCAGGAGGAGGTCAATGGAGAAAAAAAAAGAGGCATATATACTACTATTTACAATACCTTAAACAATAAAATATAAATAAATAAATAAATAAATAGTGTATCTTAAGAACAGCAGACGTGCTGATTACATTTTATGCTTTAAAAATGAAAGAATATGTGCCAATATTTACTACATATTATGCAGTAATTATGTCTTTTGTATGTGAAACTTCAATTGATTTCTGGCATTCATAAATGATTGGAAGAAAATTCATTATAGTTGACTTTGCTAAATCTTAATTTAAAATTCTCATTTTCCATCCTGGCC
>NW_006297660.1:1527983-1542041 GCF_000327345.1 Myotis davidii
TCAAAATTTCTATCCTTTTTTTTTTTAATCCTCACCCGAGCATATGTCTATTGATTTAAGAGAGAGAGAGGAAAAAGGGGAGGGAGGGAGGGAGAGAGAAAGAGAGAGAGAGAGATGTGAGAGAGGATTTGCTTCCTGCATGAGCCCCCATCGGGGCCTGGGATTGATCCTGCAATTGAGGTACATGCTCTTGACCAGAATTGAACCAGGACCCTTCAGTTCACTGGCTCTATCCACTGAGCCAAACCATAAACCTGTTTAACCCAGGACCTGAATATCCTGAGGCTTTTCTCCCGCCACTAGGAGAAAATGAAGCAAGTAGGCCAAGAAATGCACAGGAGGGACTGAGCTACAGCCAGCTGACATGTGTGGCAAAACGCCTTTGCTCTCCAGAGGCACGGGGCTGGGGGTGGAAATGGAAAGAGGAAAGCAGCCAGAATAAGGAGGCTGGTCCAGGGAGGTTCTGGGATACTGTGAGTCTAAGATTTCCCTTCCCTGCCCTGAGACATGGGGGCCTCAGAAAAACATCTGTAGGGGATCCTAATGTCCCCACTGAGAGAAACTCAGCAGCCAGGGTGGGGAAATCCTTTCAGCCATCTCAGACTGTATCAGCAGAGATCAGATTAAGGCCTGTCAATGCCACACAGCAAAGGCTACTACAAAATCCATTTAAAATACAGTCCAGAAATATAGGCCAAGGCTGGCCTGCTAAACTTAAACAAGGTGACTTCCTGTTAAAATCCGAGCTTTAAGTAGGATCCAGACTCATACCTAATAGATAAAACATCGAAGATAAAATCTAAGATCAACTATTATAAAAAAAACAAGAAAATTACAATCTGAATGAAAAAAGACAATCAACTGATGCCACCACTTAGATGAATTAGATGTTGTAATTATCTTACAATAATTTTGAAGCAGCCATGAAAAATGATTAAAGACATAATTAAAATTTATCTTGCAGTAGATGAAAAAATTGGAAAATCTTAGCAAAGAAATAAGTTGAAAAAAGAACAAATTGAAGTTATGGGACTAAAAACATAGTAAGAGCTATACAGCAAATCTTCCCTTCACTCTTCTTCCCAAAATATTTCAGCTGTCTTTATTTATTTATTTATTTATTTTTAATTTATCTTGGGGTGATAGATACTCTACTTTCTCTTTTGAAGCAGTGATTCAATTTTCCATAATTTATGCATAGGTAAATTTTAAAGGTAGATAGTAAGAGATAATCTCATCTTTAAGAAAAGAATTACTAAATACAGTCTTAACAAATAGAAGATTTTTATTTCTTTGTTTAGATAGCAAGAGAATGATGTATATTTTAACTCAGTTGTATTTAACTTCAAAACAATGGAGATTTATTAAAATATTTAGAATCTCAGTAAATTACTAAGAACAAAAATATTTTTACTGGGAGAAAGACTAGGGATGTTTGACATTTCATAGGTTGCTCTTTTATGAGAGCCAGTATAAACTTTGTTATTTTTATATGTCTTTGGTTCTAAGATTGCTATGATCTCATATTCATAAATTCAAGTGAGTTCTACTACAATATGTGTAGAATATAGCTCTCTTTGTTATTATTATCTAGCTTGCTTAGAGCTCATTGCACAAATCTGTGTGATACTTTTCAGCATTTTCTTTAACAGGAAGCTGTTATCTTTTAAAATATTTATTTCACATCAAATCTTAACTCTCTTCTTTGAAACTCCAGTTATATACATCGATTAAATTTTAGGTTTTAAGTCTGCTTTCTTTTGAGTTCTCCAAGATATTCTTCACACCTGTATAATCTTATTAACCAATGTCACCTCGATACATTTAATAAAAAAAATAAATTTCCCTTGGTCTTTCAGCTTATTTAATTATAGCTATTTTTAAGTTTGTGATTATAACCACAATATCTAAAATTGGGAATGGTTTCTGTTATGTTTCTTCTCTTAGTTTTTAGTTAAAATTTGTCTTTTCCATGTGCCTGAATTTTTTTTTATTTTGATTGAATGTCAGATATGGCATATGAAAAATTATAGTGGTCACTTGAGGGTTTGTGATGTTTTTTTTTCCTGTAGAGGGAGTTGACTCTTGCCTTAGGAGAGCAGCTATGCTGACAACTCTAGAATAATTTGAAGCTGCACTTTAGTCCCTCAGCTCTGCTTCTGCTGTTTCTTACTCCAGTGATAGCTACATTTGGTGTTTCAAGTGAAATCTTTCTGTCTTATTTAGAGCTTCTCTTCTTTTGTGATCCCCAAACCACAATTTTGTTCATTAAATCACAGAAGTCTGCAAATGCTCTCCCAGGCTCTCTGCTTCTCAGCCATAAATTTTGGAATTAACAAATTCCTCATGGTGGAAAGAAATGTTAAATGTTGTGTTCATGTGCTTGTGTCTTCCTTAACCCTTGCTACTGGCCCCATAAATTCTCACTGCCTTGGAAAAATCTACAATGTCTTCATATACCTTTCATGATATTTGTGTATTGTACATTTTTCCCCTTAGTGTGTGTGTGTGTATATATATATATATACACACACACACACACACACACACACACACACACACTAAATACTGTGTGTGTGTGTGTGGTTTTAAAACGTAATATTTAGTAAATTTAAAAGTACAGCATTTAGTAGAAAATGTAGTACTTGGTGATTTGGAGGTGCTGTAGAACATGCCACTAATCTCGTAAAACATAATAATAGACATAATGCCCTCCAGTGCATAGATAAATGCCCGCGAGTGGAGGCCAGGGCACGATCAGGAGTTATTTTTGTTCTCTGGAAAGAGAAAGCTTTGTTCCCTTCTTTATACTTTTCCCAGTTTTCCCTAAATTTCTAAAAATGACATGTAGTATTATTTGTGAGTAGGAAAACAAAAAACATTTGGTGTTTCAAGTGAAATCTTTCTGTCTTATTTAGAGCTTCTCTTCTTTTGTGATCCCCAAACCACAATTTTGTTCATTAAATCACAGAAGTCTGCAAATGCTCTCCCAGGCTCTCTGCTTCTCAGCCATAAATTTTGGAATTAACAAATTCCTCATGGTGGAAAGAAATGTTAAATGTTGTGTTCATGTGCTTGTGTCTTCCTTAACCCTTGCTACTGGCCCCATAAATTCTCACTGCCTTGGAAAAATCTACAATGTCTTCAAACAGTGTTTTATTTTTTAATAGGCTGTCTGATTTCTAACTACTTTCAGTGGGAAACTTGGTCTGAAATAAATTACCCTAGCATTACTACAAGTGAAGTGTGCCAATAAGCTCTTGAGGATCAAGATATAGAGAACACCTTAAAGAAACTATTAAATTGCTCAACTGAATTTAAATAATCTCAATTATCTTCATACAACTGAAACCCTAATAAAGTTTTATTACATAGACTTAAAACATGAAAGGACCCAACTAACATTATCCCCCTAGTTTATTTATACTTTTGGCATCAATATAAGTTATAATATTTTTTAAATGTATAATTTCTATTAAAACTAAAACAAAGCTCAGTATAAAGCTGAACATTTTAAAGTCACCAAATCTAAACACATGTTAAGAAATTATACCATATTTAATGGTACAGGCATCTGATATGATTGGATTTCCATCATAAAGTAACTATTAAAGCCATGATCTCTTCTTGATTAAAAGAAAAGAAATTATATCAGGTATTTAGTTAGTATTATATTATTTATAAACTTATTTAAATACATTGGGGTAGTCAGAAATAAAAATGACTCTTCAAAATTTTCTTCCCCCATACTGATGTGCACATCCTATACAATCATAGGGATTGTGATTTGGTGGACTTTTCTCAAGAGGTTAGACTATGTTCTGTGACACATTTGAAAAGGAGCTTAATTAATTAAATCTTACAAAATCATAGAACCCTTTAAAATCAGAGATTAAAAGCACACAGAGAATTTGTCAATGCTACTGCTGATTTGAAGATGAAAATATCACATCAAAGAATGTGGTTCAGTCTCCAGGAGTTATAGCCAATAAGAAAACTGGGACTTAATCCTTCTACCACGGGCTCTGAATTCTTCTAAATACCTAATGAGGTTAGAAGAAAATTATTTCCCTAGTCTCTGAATGAGAATTTGGCCTTAACTTTGGCCTTGTGGTACCATGAGGCCAGAACCAAGACACATTGTGCCATATTTTTGAGCTACAGAACTGTGAAATAATATACTGATGGTATCTTAAGTTATTAAGTGTGTGGTAATTTGTTATACTGCTTTAGAAAACTCAACCATACATAATCTCCTTTGATGCTCTTACAAAACCTGTAAGAACACTAAGACAGAGATGTTGCTATAGACAATAAGGCAAGATGAAATATCTAATCTGAAATTGCTCAGAATCCTTATTTGTTTCTTCTCTACCAATAGATGAGTCCATATACCTGGGGCTAAAACTCACTGATTCATAGAATAGCTTTTTACTATGCCTTCTGTTTTCTACCCGAGTCTATATCTCTAGTATGATATGCACAATTTCTGATCTAATGAATTGTACTTTGAGACATTCATCACATCGACATCTCAATTTGAAATCTGTTTGTGTTACATTTTGGGTTCATTTTGGGCACTATCAGCAAATGCCCACTTCTATATATTGAAGCCCATGAGGCTATGTCCAAGGTTACAAACTATATTATCACAGCAGTGATTTCAAAATAATCCATGTTATAAAGAGGAAAGATGCAAAACCATAACTAGAATACAAAATTTTGGATTCAAAATAAGATTCTTGCTCCAACACAAAAAACAAACCAATATTAATAAATGAAAAATCCAATGTACTACATGATATTTTTATAGAACAACTGAATGAAATATGAAATCAGTAGAGATATCAGGTTTACCTGAGTCAAATAATTATTTTAAAGTTTCAAAGTTAAGTTTTGAAATTGCTTCTAAAACATAATATATGAATAAAATTTTTAGGAAATAAACTTTCAAGATATACCCAATATAAGGAATTTCTTTTCTTAATTTAGCATGGTATGGAAATTTTATCTTTTTCCTGGCGACAGTTTTATAATACATTTTAATTAATATTTCCTACAGATAAAAAATTACTATATATTTGGATAACAACACTTATGAGTGCACTTGTCTATATTTTTAATTAAGACATACTCCTTATTTAAATAATTCCATCTTATTTAAAATATTAACTCTACAGTATCACTATGATGTTGGCATTTGGAACATTCTGAAAAATTAATGAAATAGAATATAAATTTAAACACCTCTTTCCAGCAAGGTAAAAGGACACTTAAAATAGCAAACTTACATTATTCATGCATCTGTGTATTGGAAGAATTTTGGTATCCTGTTTTTCTAAGAAACTAATAGGTTACAGTTACAACTTATTCATTCATTTCAGTCTCTGAATGATACTGACACTGTATGCAATCAACAACAGATCTAATAGGACTGAAGATTCATTCCTACCCCAGAAGATGTAGTCAGAAAAGATACACTATAGATCTGGCAGAGTCCCCACATTGGTGCATAACCTTTGGAGCAATATCAGATAGTAGACATAGCGGAAAAGTCTAGTTAGGAGCTCCTGGAACTCCCTGCATCCTACAAAGAGTGAACCATAGCAGTATTGCATACTGGATTGAATTGTATGTAGAGACTTCTTATTACCACCACCCAGGCTTGAGGAATTCAGATCACTTTCTCTCCATGTATATCTTTTGATCAATGCTAAATCCAGATAAATCAGAAAATTATGGTGATACAATTATGTCATTCTTTGGGTGATGATGCTAATCTTGGCTACTATGCCAGATGCGGTGCCTTTATTGAAAAAAATGCAAATGCTGGGAACCTTTTTCTAATTTTCATAAGTAAGTAAAAAATAATAATCTATGTCAGGCTAAGATTATACTTGGTGACTTGTCATAGGGCTATGTCAATTTTCTTTTTTGTTGTCATATTACAGTTGAGGACATCAAAATACAGAGAAATGATGAAATGCCCTTTTTATATAAGGACCCCTTGTGCCATTCACCATGAAAAAACAGAAGTCTTGGTGTTCTCCTTGAATTCTGGAGGAAATGTATATTACATTTGGATATGTTGCTTAACCCATTTATCAGGTGACCAAGAAGTTTGCCAATTTTGAATGAATCAGGGAACAAAATATGTCTCTGTAACAGGTTCAAGCTGTGGTACAAGCTGTCCGATTTTATGATCCAGCCCATCAAATGTTATTAAGAAATACCTGTGGAATTGATAAATTCTGAATGGAATCTCAGGTGAGCTCTCTTCAGAGAATCACAGCCAAGATCAGTAGGGATCTGGAAAATTTCCAGGTTTTAGCTTTATAATGAGCCCTGATAGAAGCTAAATTCCTGACTGGGGATAACAAGTTACTATGACCCTCAAATCATCCCTCAAAAAACACAGTATGTGAGATAAATTAAACCAAACTAATCAAAAATTAGATTTGCAGAGTAACACTCAAGTTCAAGGTAGATTTTACACACATACACAGTTGACCCTTAAATAATATGGGTTTCAATGGCCTGGGTCCACTTATATGTTGGTGTTTTTTCAATATATAGTTGTACTCTTGAAAGTTTATAGAAGTGAAGGACCAACTATATGCATTATTGATAACATTATATATAGGGGACTTGAGCATCCACAGATTTTAATATCAGTGGAGAGTCCTGGAACCTATCTCCCATGGATCCTGAAAGACAATTTAAGTTTTCAGGGAATCAAAAATTATATGGATTTTTGACTGTGTGATGGTCAGCAACCTTAACCCTGCATTTTTAAGGGTAATCCGTATGTGTAAATTTATATATGTATATATATATAAACTTTGCCCATGTAGGTGCTGAGAACACAAATAGTCTGCATAAGCAAGTGGTTCAGACCTCCATGGTACCTCCTTCTCTAAAGCCATACCTAGGGTCTCATGGGGAGTTGACTGTGGAATATCTTTTTTATTTTATTTTACACAGGGATCTGCATTATTTTTCAAGTCCAGCTCAATATATATGCTGCACAATAATAATATCTGTGTTGCACTTATTGGCTGACTTCAAATGACAGAAAATCCTAATAAAGAGATATTTGGGTGAAATATCGTATTCACTGTGTGTGGAAATATAGATGATCTGAGAAATAGATATAGCCAGGTATGATTCCTAAGCAATAAGTAATAAGCTGGCGAGGATGGTTAAAAATCAAATCCAATAAAATTTAAATATTAGTGTGGCAAGTAGATCTAAAGAGATAAGGGTATGGGTAGTACTTTCTGTATGAGCACATTATATAGAGCTATTATTATCCAACGAATATGCCCACCAGGAGCAACTACAGTGAAAGATCTGATATGTAAACTTCTCTCCAAGGTTTGCCCCAAAGAATAATACTATTGGGTACAAAACCTTCTAAGATTAGAGGTCAATGACACACACAATCACCATGCAGTGAACAGTTGGCTGGTTACCTTTTAGTCATGGATTGGATAGTGATTTTTTTTCTCATAAGAATAGATACATTGGTTATGCATTTGCCTCCCTGAAAATAGCGCTTCTTTTTGCATTAGTAGCTATGGACTTGAAATAATCTATATCTTTGCCATGTAGTCCTACTCAATGTTGTTTCTTCTCAAGTTAAATATTTTACAGTTAAAAAAATCCAAAACTTCCATTTCTGACTAATATGGAGGTGTACATGGAGGATGGAGGAACAGAGACCAGATTTATCCTCCATCCATAAATAAACAAAAAAATAAGCAAATGATAGAAAGAAGCTGGTTAATGGTGTCTCTTGGGTATGGGATAGGAAAGGAGGAACATGAAGAAATTACTTGGAATAATAGGTATCCTATATAATAAAACCCTAATATGCAAATCAACTGAATGGCGAAACAGCCAGTTGCTATAACGCACACTGACCACCGGGGGCAGACACTCAACATAGGAGCTGCCCCCTGGTGGTCAGTGTGCTCCCACAGGGGGAGCGCTGCTCAGCCAGAAGCCAGGCTCACGGCCTCTCTTGTCTCTGCTTCAGGCAGGCAATAAGGAGCAAGGAGTCTCAGACTTCAAGAGCCCAGGACTGTGAGAGCAATGTCTGACTGCCAGATTAGGTCCAGGGGGATTGGGCCTAAGCCGGCAGGTGGGCATCACCTGAGGGGTCCTGGACAGTGAGAGGGCACAGGCCAGGCTGAGGGGCCCTGCCCCCAGTGCACAAATCTCATGCACTGTGCCTCTGGTATAAACATATAAAACGTATTGAGATGTGTAGTTTAAACATGTACAGCTTCTTATATGTCAACCACACATCAATAAACCTCTTTTAATAATAATTTGCCTATAATTTTACTAATATTAACATGTTTCCCATTAGTCAGAACTGGTGACCTGATAGAAATATAGGATATTCTATTGAAGGCTAAATTTGGTACCAACTGGAAGATAAAATCCTACAAATAAAGTGACCAGTCTACATTACATAGTATATAGTTTAAACCAATGGCCAATATAGTATGACCACCTCTCTCCCAGAGAGAGGAAATATGCCCTTGAGAAATATTGAGCAAAACTAAGAAGAGCCCCTTTCTCTAAGACCTTAGTAACATACTCAATGTGTTTTGCCTCCTATGCCTGGAAAAGATTAGAGAACCAAATGACCAACAGATGAATGTTTCCACCAGAAAAACACAGGTTCAGATCAAATGGAACTTAAGATTGTTTTCTAGTAATTTGGCTGAGAGGGTAATTGAATCCAATTGTGAGAGAGAAAAAGTGGTTTCTGTTACCTAATGAGGGGAAAGAGGACACTCTTTGGGACCCAGGTGATTCAATGAGATGTTTCTTAGTACTCTCTTATACTATGTGATTGATAAGTGGGAAAACATATCAATTAGGGAAAAATCACCAAAGTCCCAGATTCTACAACAAGCATGTCAAACTCAAAGGTTAACATGGGCAAAAACAAAATAAAACAAAACAAAAAACCAAAGAAAACAAGATATGTGGCCCGCAGATTGAGAGTTTGACATGCTTGGTCTACAAGAATAAAAAGATAATGTTACCTGAACAAGAACCAGCGTAGCTGAGCTGCTATCAGGGAGAGTAAGAAGAACACAGAATGGATGTCTGTAGGATCAAGCTCTCCTTTGCAGTTTAGGCTTCAAGATCAGCTGCAGTGGTGAATGTTTGTGTTACGGTTCATGATGTAATATCTGCTTTTTTTCTAACTTTCTCCTTTACCTCCTTTATATCTTACATGAAAATGCCTTGTGTGAAAAATATTTAATGTAGCTAATACTTAATTTTTCAAGAGGACTTTACATTGCCTTGTGATGATATAGTAAATAATGAAACTTCAGGGGCCCCTTGTGTTGAAATCAGGAAACCCCTACTTTATGCTTGTGGTTTTCCTATACTAACAGCTTGAAGACAGTCCCTTCAAACTACAGCAGGTCTTAGAATAACATAGTTTCACTCAACTTCTTCATTATAATGTTGACGAGATGCCATATGAACTTAAGTCTTGTTTATATCAATTTGCCTCTGGTAAAACTGATTCCCTTATGTTATTCACCACAAATCTAAGAACCTATCGGCAATATTGAAAACTTACTATATTTAAACAGAAGCTATATATAGTATACCATGGTATATATGTAGATTAGCTTTTTGAGTTATTTTCCTCACCAAAGGCAATGTATAAATGTCATAAATGAATTAGTATTACATGTCAAACCATTTAAAACTCCTAGGCATTAAGATTATAGACTTGAATCATTGACTAATTTACCTTGTATAGCAATTACTTCTCATGCATTTGTCTGAATAACTTTTTGTCCAACTATTTATGAAATTATACTGTTAACTGAATCATTACTGGTAACAAAAATAAAAATCTTTGTGTGAGTTGCATCAATTGCACAAACTATACTTTAAGATAGATTGATTTGCAAAGCTTTTTTTGTCATTTATAGAACTGATTATAAATGAAACACATGCAAACATTTTATTGTGGAAGAATTTTAGCATATGAAAACTTATTTAAAATCTGTGGATCTATAATGAGACATATATGTAAATTGTTAAATTTGTTGTACAACCACGCATTTCAACACTTTCTATTAGTTAATGGTTTTATTAACCTTTCTATTTCTCTCTCTCTCTCTGAGACACGTGGAGAGCTACTGCTTTCCTTTAATTGCAGTCTTAGCATGCATTCATCCTCTAAAGAACTGTGCAGGTTGCTTAGCAAAGGAGACTTTGTGCTGTCAGTCCTTTACCATAGAATATAAGTGATCATGTTTATCATTACATGTAAACAGTGGAAGGACTAATCCTGAATTGATATATCAAAGCATTTCAATTCTGTTTCTAAATGATAAGTAGCCTTAAACAAAGACAGGTATCTTCTTACACAGTCTGCATAAATAATTGGAACACGCTGCATGAAAGTGGGGCTCCTGGTTGAAAAGATTATTGTGATTCATCTTATTGGTGTGAGAGTCAGCCAGATTCTTGCCAAACCTGTTTTGCCATGTATGTCAAATGCCTCTGATATTGAAAAGCTAGGTAGACAGGGACAGAGACCATTGTGGGGTGGGGGTGGGAGGTAGGAACCCAGCTAGGTGGAGTTACTGAGGCATGCCAACTGCGGGTGGGAGGCGGGGGAAGGAAGGGTGCTCAGGGAGACATGAGTTTTAAAAGGTATCAATGTTACTAAAACAGGCAGCTTGCAGATAACCAGTCATGAAACAGTGAGGCACATAACCAATCCAAAAAATGTTATTAAGGCAGACTTCTTTGAAAGGACCAATCAGGAGCTAGCAAGGCATGTATCTCCCCCTAGATTAAAATGCCTGCACTTTCTTTCTCTCTCTCTTTCTGTCTTCTCTCTCCCCAGCTGCACTAGATTCTTGGGTTGATGGCAGGAGACATGGCCCCCTATGCCCATGTGGCTTATGGCCATGTGGGACTCTACATATAGACTAATAGACTTTAACACCTGATTGTGACATGGAAAGGAAGCTCTAGAAACTGGCCTGATGCTGGAACCCCAGCTGCACCTTTTACAGGACTGGCTTCTCCCAATAAACTTTGCCTCTGTTAACCGTCTTTGTCCATGAATCCATTCTTCGGTTTTGCTAAACGGACTCGGACTCAATACCCCACATTTTGGTTTCATTTTTTTTTCTTCAAAATCAAGTAAGCCTGCCAACATTGATATTATTAAAGAGAACCTTTAATAATTTAAGTAATTTAAATCACAAATATTTTAAATGGGTTTTTAATATTCTTTTCTTGAAATATTTAGGAACTTCTTAGCAGCTTAGTGGGGAAAAAATCCCCCCTATTGGAGAAATTCATTGAAACTCAGTGTTTTTATCTTGATTTAGAATGTGACTTTATTCCTGAGGGAAAATAATACTGAATCTCAAAATGTAGCCTTCTTAGAATATATTTCCAGAAGTGGAATGGCTGGGTGAAAAGGCAGTGAGATTTTTAATTTTTCGAGGAAATGTCATACATTTTTTCACAGTGGCTGCACCAGTCTACATTCCCACCAACAGTGCATGAGGGTTCGTTTTTCTCCACATCCTTGCCAACATGTGCTGTTTGTTGATTTATTGATGGTAGCCATTCTGGCAGGTGTGAGGTAATATCTCATTGTGGTTTCATTTTGCATATCTCAGATGATTAGCCACTTTGAGCATTTTTTCACATGACTTTTGGCTTTCTGTATGTCCTCTTTGGAGAAGTGTCTATTCAGGTCCTTGGCCCATTTTTTAAATTGGATTGTGTTCCTGAGAATATATCCTAGAATCCTAAAACATCAATTTGAAAGAATATATGTACCCCTGTGTTCATAGCAGCGTTATTTATAATAGCCAAAATCTGGAAACAGCCCAACTTACCATCAGTAGATTTTTAAATGAAAACTACAGTTATTACTAGTTACTAAAAAGTAATTACTAAAAGTACATAAAATTCAATTATGAAATCAGGAGAATAGTATGCACAAGACTAGGAAGAACTGATAGGTCAAAAATAGGCCTAAAAAAAAAATAGGCCTAGATACATCAACAGTAGTGAAATTTGGTCAGTCATTATTGCTAGCTATTATTTCCTTTTTTAATAAAAACACCAAAAAAATGTTTTATTTTCTCTTTATGATGATGGTTTCTTAGGTGTGTTTATTAACTATAAGTTATGTTAAAAATCAGTGGGCTGGTATTGTTCAAATACATTCTAACGTAAAACAGCAGATGACATCCAAGCTATTTTGCATAAATGATAGCAATGTATTCAGGTCATTCATGTATTTCTGACAGAGTTCAAAGAGCTGAGCTTATTTTTTTTTTCCTATTCTATATTTTAGAGATAATGAATTACAATATATGTGAATTTTTTAAATCAATGTTGAAATTTAAAATAAATCTATGTGCAAAGTGTCCCCTCAGGAGTTTGACCGGGAGTTCGATCATTCTCTATGATGTGGGCTGACCACCAGGAGACGGCATAGAATGAAGAGTGGCCCTGGCCAGCAGCCGGAAGGCCTCTATTGGCCCTGATTGTTGGCCAGGCCTAGGGACCCTATCTGTGCATGAATTTCATGCAATGGGCCTCTAGTTAATAAATAACATGTCAGAGCTGGTCAACCCTAATTAAAATAGAAAAACATTGAAAAAAACCTTTAATAGCATAGTTTCTCTACCTAGTGAGCCATTCTAAACACTACCACCACCTTTTATATTCATTTGTCTATTATTCCCTAAATAATTGAAAAAGAACATTTTTTTGATAAAGCAATCCAAAGGAAAATTTAGATAGCTAAAATTTTAGATAGAATATTTTTTATTAACATAAAGACAGATATATCTAATCGTGATATATTTAAATATTTATTTAACCAGGGAGTCTGCTGTTTAGTAAATTTAATCACATTTTATATAAAAAGAAGGAACTCTTACTATTTCAACAGCTTGGATGGACTTGAAGAGTATTATGCTAAGCAAAATAAGCCAGTCAGAGAATGACTAGTATCACAAGATCTCACTCATATGTGGAATTTAATGAACAAAATAAACTGTTGAAGAAAATAGATCCAGAGACTTAGAACTGTGAACAGACTGATGAATTTAAGAGGGAAGGTGGAGGTGGAGAGTGGGGGGGAGATTAACCTGGGAACTTATGTGCATACTAGAGGCCCAGTGCACGAATTCATGCACCAGTGGGGTCCCTCGGCCTGGCCTGCAGGATCGGGTTGAAACCGGCTCTCCAATCTCCCCCAAGAGGTCCTGGCCTGGAATGAGAGAGGGCACAGGCCAGGCCAAGGGACCCCTTCAGTGCACAATTGGGGCCAGGGAGGCATGTGGGAGTTTGGCCAGCCAGGGAGGGAATGCGGGAGGGCTCCAGGGTATGTCCAGCATGTCTCGCTCAGTCCCGATTGGTCAGACCCCAGGAGCCAGTTAACCTACTGGTTGGAGCATCTGCCACTTGATGGTCAGTGCATATCACAGCGAGTGGTTGAGCAGCCTTTGCATATCATTAGCATATTATGTTTTGATTGGTTGAATGAACTACTAGACACTTAGCATATTAGGCTTTTATTATATATTAGAGGCCCAGTGCACAAAAATTTGTGCACTGGCGGAGGGGGCGGTGTCCCTCAGCCCCACTTCTGCCCTCTCACAGTCTGGGACCCCTCAGGAGATAATGACCTGCTGGCTTAGGCCCGCCCCCGGGTGGATGAGGGCAGGCCCAATCCCTAGGTGCAGCCCTGGTCAGGCTCAGAGCAGGGCCGATTAGGGGGTTGGGGCACTCCCCTCTGTCACGCTCAGGGCAGGGCCGATTCGGGGGTTGGGGCACCGCCCCCTGTCACACACAGAGCAGGGCCAATCAGGGGGATGAGGAGCTCTCCCCTGTTATGCACAGAGTAGGGCCGACAGTGGAGCTGGGGCACCGCCCCCTGTCACACACAGAGCAGGGCAAATCAGGGGGTTGGGATGCCACCCACTATCACCCACAGAGCCGGGCCGATTAGGGGGTTGGGGCACT
>NW_006297660.1:1542163-1574486 GCF_000327345.1 Myotis davidii
AGGCTCGGCTCCAGCTCTGAGACCTCAGCTGCTGAAAGCAGGTATCTGGGTTTGTTTGGGTTCTATAATTGAAACACTGTTGCAACTCCAGCTCGGCCCGGCTGGCTTAAAGCATGGGGTTTGTTTAGCTTCTATAATTGCAACATTGTTTCTTAGAATGCAAGCTCAGAGCCCAGCAGCATCATGCGGGGAACCTTGGCTTCCTCGTTCACTGGAGCAAGCAAGCCTCCTGTTGACTTTGGCTGCCTGGCTGCCGGCCGCCATCTTGGTTGGCAGTTAATTTGCATATTCACCCTGATTAGCCAATGGGAAGCATGTTGGAGGTATGGTTTATTACCATGTTTGTCTATTATTAGATAGGATGATATACATAGCCCATGGACAAAGAGTAAAGAAGGCTTCTGTGGGGCGGGTGCTGGGAGGAAAGGATCAATGGGGGAAAAAACAAGGAGAACATCTATAATACTTTCAACAATGAAAATAAATTTTAAAAAAGGACAAAGCTGTAATTGTTTTCTAAGTGTATAATTTAATATACCTGTGTACTAAAATATTAAAATTATTTATAAATTACCCAAATATTATGTTAGAATAAGATCAAGTTAAGAAAACGTAAAATTAAAAACTAAAATAGGATTCAAAATAAGTGGTTTCTCAAACTGCATGGTAATTATTAAGTGATCAGTTTTCAAAAATTACATACAACACATATAATAAAATATTTATTATAAAAAAGATAAGGAGCATTTCTTCTAGTTTTATAATTGTAGATGTGTGCTGAACTTGGTTTTGGGTTAGATAGTATCATGCTACCTAAATGTTTCTGTTGTTTCTTAAGTGTTCTGCAACATTATAAGCAGACAACTCATTTCTACTCAAGAATGTGGACTTATTCATTAAGGCATTTTATCCTACCGAGTGATAAACATTCCTTTTCAAATTTAGCAACAGAAACAAACCAAAAAATATAATTAATGTTGCAAATTCATGTATAATATTATAAAATTTTACTGACTGGTAATAAGTGGCAGACATTATCTTACTAGCTATTTTAGGTGAGCATCATAGCTAATAGATGAGTTAAAGCTTAGAGAGTTTAATAATTTATACATAACAGCATGGCTTGCAAATGGCAGAATCTGTAAACACCTTGTTTCTAAAAAGACCTTTTTCTCATTCTACCTTGATTTCTACTTAAATAATTTTCCTCAAAACAAAGCAAAGCAAGTCCTCTAATATCTAGTTTCATCTATAGTATCTGTATACGTCCTTGTAAGTCCTTTTACTTTAGGGCAATAGTTCTATAACTATAAAGATTTTATTTGAGTTTTGTTTGGATTTAACAATTAAAGAACTACTTAAATTTGATACTCTAATAGCTATAATGATCTATATCTATATTTATCAGATTGTTTTGTTAGTGGACATGGGATATTACTAATCTTTAACTGTAATATGTTATAAAAAATAGGCTCAGGATTACTTTTATTGACTTAACCAGAATATCACTCATCTTATTCATGTTTGATATTATTTAATATTTAATCATTTAATAGGCTATAACTGGTTAAGGTCAATAGCATAATGCATGCATGCATAGCTCAGCTATGATCATATCTAAAGGGATTGTTTTCATTCATGTTTTGCAAATCACATATCATTATCATCTAATATATTTTTACCCCAAAAGTAAAATTCAATTTGGAGGACTACTTAACTTGAAAGGTATTACATGAAGAGTGACTTTGCTAACCCCTCAAAGTCTCAATAAATCAAGCAGTAGAAGTAGTATGATGGCTAATACTCGGTTGTTTTCTATAGTTCATGTAATCCTCCTATCAGGTTTTTAGTCCTGATGTGTTTCTTCTCGAATCATAATCCCCCTCCTTGAACAGAACATCTTGCAGCTGCTTAGCATTTGTCTCATCAGCTGGAATACACATTATCACCACTAAAAACTTCATAAGTGATTCTCCTTTTTTTTTTAATAACAATGCAGGTTCAGGATTGGAAAAGTCGCCATTCACTGGGTATCCTCTGATAATGTAATGAACAAAAGGTGACTGCTCTCACGGAGCCACTCCATCAGGAATTGTGTTTATTCTATCTGACAAGTACAAAGACTTCTAATTTCAGAGAACAATTTCTCTCTGGTTCATTCTAATAATGAAAGACTCTGCTTCATTTTAAATGAGAAAAAAACAGAATTTTGAACAATTTCAAGTATTATTCTCAAAAAACAAACTCAAGCCCTGACTGGTTTGGTTCAGTGGATAGAGCGTTGGCCTGAGGACTAAAGGGTCCCGGGTTCAATTCCAGTCAAGGGCATGTACCTTGGTTGTGGGCACATCCCCAGTAGGGGGTGTGCAGGAGGCAGCTGATCGATGTTTCTCTCTCATTGATGTTTCTAACTCTCTATCCCTCTCCCTTCCTCTCTGTAAAAAATCAATAGAATATATTTTTTTAAAAAAACTCATAATTTTTCTGTATTATTGTTACAATTACTTTTTTCTACAGTCTGATCATGTGGATTAAAAAAATACAATATGCAACATTCCTTAGACTCTGTTAACTGCTTAGCCTCCACATTACTAGATTGGTATCATATGGCTTTTCTGTTAAAATACACACTCTTTGATGATGTTAGTTCAAAAAATAATTAATTTTTTATATTTATTTCATTATTGAGTTATAGTGGCTTTCATACACCAATTCAGATATCAGCTGTATGAGTGCTTCCTAAGAAACATTTAAAACCCATATTCCTTGTTTTTCTCCTCTCCCTCAAACACCCCCACACATAATAGACCAACATAAGAAATCTTTATTTTCCCAAAGCTACTTGTTAAAATCTATTTGTATAGCCCCTGAGAACAAACTTAAGGCAACAATGTGAAGTAGTTATATAAGAGTTCACCTCATTCCCATTGCTACTATGTGAGAAATAAATGACAAATTATTTAAATTTAAAAGGAAGAAAGCACAAGGAATTGATTCTTACAAAAAAACATAAGGCACAGAATGTGAGTGATGTTTGCTATTGTTTGTTTATTGAAAAGCATACTATGATCTAAATGCATTGTAGTAGTGATCTATTTGGATCTTGGATTAACATAAATGATAGAAAAATAAATATAATTTTAAATAAAAGCTGAGTGATTATAAGCTTACACTTTACATTTTAATTTAACCTTTTTTTTGTTTTATAGTTTAGGCAACAAATTCAGTGTTGACTTCTTATAAATTTAACAAGAGGCCCAGTGCACGACATTCATGCACTGGAGTGGGGGGTCCCTCAGCCCAGCCTGAGCCCTATTGTAGTCCAGAAACCCTCAGGGATGTCTGCCTGCACAGAGCCCGGAGATGCTGCTGCCACCGCTGCTTCATTCGCCAGCTGTAGCCTGCTGGCAAGAAGAACTTCTCGCTAAGCAGTATCCCCCTTCGGGAGCGCATTGACCACAAAGAGGCAGCTCTTGCATTGAGCATCTGTCCCCTGGTGGTCAGTGAGCATTATAGCAACTGGTTGTTGTGCAGTTCGTTTGATTTGCATACTAGCCTTTTATTATATAAGATAATTTTGGTCATAATATTAAGCATAATATTAATATGCTTATATTTTAGTTTACCATCTTGCTATTTGATGTCCATTTGTCCATTCTATTTTTCTATATTTCTCTTCATTTCTGAATTATTTTGAGTTAATCAAATATTTAACTATTTTTTCTTTAATTAAATTTATTAGGGTGACACTGGCTAATGAAATTATATTGGTTTTAAGTGTACAATTCTGTAATACATCATCTGTATATTGCATTGTATATTTACCATCCAAAGTCAAATCTCCTTTCATCACCATATATTGACTGCTTTACTTACTGCCTACCACCCATACCTGATAACCACCATATTGCTGTCTGTGTCTATGCATTTTTGTATGTCTTTTTTGTTCACTTGTTGTTTTCATTTTTTTTCATTCTACATATATGCGATCATACATTTTTTGCCTTTTCCATATTATTTACTTTGCTTGGCATGATAGCCTCAAGACCCACCAATGTTGTCACAAATGGCAATATGTCATTTTTTCTTATGTGCTCAAGGAGGAATGCTAAATGATATTATTCTTAAATAGTATTTCATTGAATATATGTACTATCAAATTTGATTTCTTTTACTGACATCATAACTTGACTTATTTTTATTATTCTGTCTGTAGGCTTTCTGGGGCTATCAATGTATAAATTTAACTTATCAAAAACTATTTAGAGTTAATATTGATAAAGATTTATACTTTAAAATTCATAGTACATTTTGACACTGTCCACTTTCAACTTTCCACTTGGCATATTTATGTCACACCTTATATTTTCCATTTCCTAAATTGCATTATTTACTTCCCTCTGAAAATTTTGTAACTAAAAAATAATGCGAATCCATTTACTTTGCCCATTCTTTGTGCTTTTGTGATAAGTCCATTTTCCCATGAATGACTCCACTCTCTGATATTATTTTTCTTTGCACAGATATTTGCCTTCTAAGAAAATTAACGTATTTTAAAGAAATGTAGTCTTCAATTATATTCCTTCATCTTGAAGAATATCTTTTAGCATTCCTCCTTGAGCACATGTAAATCATCTCAGTTCTCTTTATCTGCAAATATTTTCACATTATTTTGAAAAGTATGCTCATAGTTAAAAAATTGTTTCTGACATTTTAATCTTTAAATTGTTAGCACCTAACAAATATTATTCCACTGTCTCCTGATCTACCTTGTTTCTGATGAGAAGCAATTTTTCAATTATTTTTATCTTGGATTTTTCACCAAGCTGCGTTCAAGTTTTGTCTTTTAGTTGTAGCAGTTTAATTAGGAGGAGCTTAGTAGGCTTTAATTACTATAGCGTTCATGTGTTGGTTAGCATGACCTACCCAGTGTGTAGTACTTTGTTATGATAGCTCTAGGGAACCAATATAACAGACAGTGCTTCAGGTCCCTGTGACTCCATAACTCTCTGCCCAAATGCACCAACCACTTTAACTGAGAATTTGACTCTGGAAGAATGGCCTATGTCTCCACTGTGTCCAGACAAGAGCAATGTTCACATAGTGGCTCTGCTGGACAAGGGGGTTGCTGAACATGGAGCGTAGACACGCATATAAATGAGGTGCCATGCATACTAGTACATTTGGGAGGAGTTGGGAGAGAAGGGTGGTGGATAAACAAGGGGAAATGGAACCACTCTCTCTGTGTTATCACACTGCGTTGTAGGACTCCAAAGAGCTGAAGAATTCTAGGTCCAAACCTTTCATTGTAAGTAATTTTCAAGATAAAATTTCTCAATATAAGAGACATAATATATTTCATTTATCACCTCACTAGTTTGATTTACGATTTGAAATGTGTAAACATGGTATTTAGACCTCCATTTTCATTTGGCTCAAGTCATGTGAGAGGCAAGCCTATCTAGGTTGACATTAATTCTCCTTGCTGTCATTAAAAAACACATAGACAAACAAATGGCTTTATGAAATAGTTCACCATAATATTATATGATGTAAAACTGAAGAAGTAGATTGAACACATCACACCTAAATATTCATTAAATATCTTGCCAACCACCTGAATTTATGCAATTAAATTAACATGAATTCTCTACTTGACCAAATTAAGTCCCATAAATGGATCTTTTACTGTGTCAAGAATCATTTGAATCATGAAGAGTCAATTCAGTGTTAATGTACTTAAAATTGGAGTAGCTATAATGATGCTTATTCCTCTTCTCAACACTTAGCAAAATAAATACCCTCTATCTCTTTAAATGTTCTCTTCTATTTGTAATCATGTATTACAAGATTATTTCAATACATAATTATAAATTTAATATCAACCTTATTAACAATTCTTTTTCTAATATTGACACGTATTTTTTTTTCAAAAAAGGTTGTATTAAGTCGGGTAAAGCATTTATTAAACTTAATTGTAAAAAATTTATTTTTACTATTATACTAATTTTTAAAATATCACTTATTAGGCCTAAGCCAATAAGGAAATATTTTAATATCACCATAAGTTTCAATTCATTATTTGATCAAAATAGTGCTTTGAAATAAAATTTGTGTCCACAATATACCACATGTCATGTGAAAAAAAAATTGGAAATTAAAAGTATTCTATCTTACTGTAATTGGCCAAGTGAATTGCATTATAAATAATTATATTAAATATTTATTTAACATAAATAGTTGTCAGTATAAACAAATTTTGGATGTAGTGTTTCACTTAAAATTCACTGGCTAATAGATAAATTGAGTAACTTACTCTCAGAACAGAAGAACTGAGATTAATCTACTACTTCATACCACCCAACCTTCCATAAAGATGATCACAAATCCAATATTGAATATGTCACTCCTTGAGAGATGTGCTTGAACATTCTCACTCATGGAACCCACACAGTAAATGTTAAAATCAGTCAATGAGCCACAAGATGATAAAAGGAACACATGGTAAAATGTGACTTTTTTCAGGAAGATGAAACAGTTTCAGTAGCATATTAATCATCAGTATCCGTTTTTATAAAGTCCCCAATACTACATTTCCAAAAGCATATTTTTTGAGTCAGTGCCATTTTATTTTATTTCATTAATGTTTTCTTATTATCTAAAGTTTTACATATGTCTCCTTTTTCCCCAATTGACTCCCCCTGCCAGATATTCCCACCCCGGGCAAGCCCCACCTCCCCAGTGTCTGTGTCCATTGGTTATGCTAATATGCATGCATACAAGTCCTTTGGATATAATGATCAACATAATTTGATGAACAAGAATAGATCCAGAGACAAATAGCAGGGGAGGAAGGGGGCAGTTAGCAACCAAAAGCATATTTTAAATAATTATCTTTTTAACTATGTGTGTCTATTATGTTGAAGTAATAAAAACTAAATAAATCCACCACAATTTTATGGCAAAAAATTGTTGTTTTTCTTTTTAATGGTTTAAACAAAATGTTTTTAATGTCCTACAATTGAGTCTATTTGAAAGCTATATGTATTTGCTCTTATTCTCAAAGTAAAAATTGCCTTCATTTTAGATAAATTCTTCTTTATCTAAACTTTACATTAAAATTCTTTTTTTGCTAGAAAATATTCCTATAAAAATAACTTAATTCCTTCCAGTTATAGTTCCTTGTTTTAAAATGGTGTTCCTGCCCGGCTGGTGTAGCTCAGTGGTTGAGCATCAACCAGTGAACCAAGAGGTCATAGTTCAGTTCCCAGTCAGGGAACATACCCAGGTTGCAGGCTTGATCCCCAGTGTGGGAAATGCAGGAGGCAACCAATCATTGATTCTCTCTCAGCTTTGATATTTCTATCTCTCCCTTCCTCTTCCTTCCTCTTGGAAATCAATAAAAATATATTTAAAAATAAATAAACAAAATGGTTTTCCCTCTTTTTAATGGATGGCTATTACAGTGGAACCTCAGTTCTTGAACTTAAGTGATTTGTTTGAAAACCGAAGCATTTTTTTCCCATTAGAAATAATGTAAATTGAATTAATCGAATACACAGCCCCAAATAATTGTTGTAACCTTTCATATATAATATGAATATTATATATACATATATACATATATATATAATATACTGTTTAGTTTATAAATAAACACTTATTTTCTTCATGTATCAAAGCACCCCCCAACACCCTTAAAGGAATCACTTTCAGCACTAGATCCAAGGGTTATCTTTCAGGTCAGTGAGCAGCCTCTTCACTTTTGCGCTTATCACTGCCTGGAAATGCTGTCCTTCTCCTTTATCCAAATCAACAACAGTTTTTATACCTCTGATTGCCTGTGATCAGTGTTTCTTCCATACCCTTAGCAACATTAGCACCCTTGATGGCCCCTCTATGTTTTAAATTTGCGCCAGTCTTTGATTTAGCCAGCAACAAAAGTATTCTCTCCTCTGTTGCCTGAGAGATGCTCTCTGTCGTGCTGAGGTATCAGCATGAAAGGGTTTTCAGGTCTAAAACTGAAGTTTGGTTGAACAACTGAGACATTTTTTCTGTGAACAACTTGGTTGAGAACCAAATTGTTCAAGATGGGAGACATTAGAGAAACAAGGTTTAATGATATTTAAAAGAGATTAAATTCAGAATGCTTATTGATATTTATATTTTCATTATACATGTTTCTTGATTTTTAAAAAGTAATCATATAGAAACATCAATCAGAAAGGACATATGCACCCCTATGTTTATAGCAGCACAATTTACAATAGCCAAGATTTGGAAACAACCTAAATTCCCATCAGCAGATGAGTTGATTAAAAAGCAGTGGTATGTCTACATAATGGAATGCTACACTTCTGTAAAAAAGAAAGAACTCTTACCATTAGCAGCATCATGGATGGAACTGGAAAGCATTATGCTAAACAAAATATGCCATTCAGAGAAACAAAAATATCACGTGATCTCACTCATCTGTGGAATATAATGAACACCACAAACTGATGAACAAAAATAGATCCAGAGACAGAGAAGCATCGAACAGTCTGTCGGTCTTCAGAGGGAAGGCAGAGGAGGGTGCGGGTGGCGGGTAAGACATCAACCAAAGGACTTGTATGAATGCATATAAGCATAACCAATGGACACAGACAGTAGGGTGGTGAGGGCATGTGCTGGGGGTTGGGGGTGGCCAATGGGGAAAAAAGGAGACATGTGTAATACTATATGTAATACTTTAAACAACAAAGAATTAAAAAAATCATACATATTGCATTGTAAATTATATCTAAAAGAAATGGGTTAATTAATTTTAGTGTTGTCTGGAAAAGACATTGTCCTATTCACTGGCTCTTAACTCAGTAATTTATATTGCATCCATCACATTGCATCCTACCACCACCAGGGGAGTACAATTTATGGACGGTTGGATTTCTTTTCATCCTAAAAGCCTGATTGATGAAATTAAGCATGTAAACATTTAAGAAGCTGAATTAAAAGGTTCATGCATAGAATAAACATTTTTTTTTACTGTGTCCCTTTAGATTTGTTGTCAGATGAAGCATAAAATCTAAAATAAGCATTTATAACTGCTGAGCGTTTTGGCTTAAAAATATAACCACATTGCAAGGATTCATGTACATTTTTATTATCTAAATTTAGAATCAGAAGAAAACTAGAACTTGATCTAGTTATTCAAATCAAAGTATTTTATTTTACTTCCAAAAGAACTAATATTTATAATCATAAGAGTCCTCCCATATTGACAAAGACAGATTGTGATAATTTTATTTATACTCGGTGTTTCTGACTATAAAACAATGCACTTTTTCATAAAATATATTCATTAGACTTTATATAGATATTCCTTTTATTACCATAGGCAGAAAATATAGATTTATATAACAAAGAACTTTGAGTAATTATTAGTTTTAAAAATTTGTGTTTGAAACAGAGATACAAATGGATTATTTCAGATTTCAAAAGTCTGTTGAAAATGGAGAGACAAATCACTGTAGGAATTATAGAGATCTGTGCATTTCTAATAAACATGTGCTAAAGTTTCTATAATAGTGAATTCATCTATTTCTCTGTGTCGTTCTCAGTTTTTGACTCATGTGTTTTCAGGCTTTGTTATTAGGCATATACACATTAATAACTGTTATATCTCCTTGAAAAATTGACCCCATTATCATTTTTAATATCCCTCTCTAAAATTTCCATATGTTAAAGTCTGCTCTGTATGAAATTAATATAGCTGATTTCATTTTCTTTTGATTAGTGTTAGTATGGTATAATAGCTTCTATCCATTTACTTTTAATCTACACGTTTCTGTATATTTTTGGTAGGTTTCTTGAAGATAACATATAGTTGAGTTCTGTTTTATGATCCACTCTTGACACTTTATTTCTTATAATGGGTGTATTTAGATCATTGACTTTAAAGTGATTATTGATATAGTTGAATTAATATCTACCAGATATATTACCGTTTTCTGTTTGCTGTTTTTGTACTTGGTTTTTATTTTTGTCAGTTATACTACTCTCTCCACCCCTTTTTATCTTTTGATCAAGAGTTTGCAATACACATTTATAATTAATCTAAGTCTACTTTCAAATAACAATGCACCGCTTCAAAGGTAATAAGAATACCTTATTACAAAATAACCTTAATACCTCCAGCCTTTTTTGTATCACTTATGTCATTCATTTCACTTGGAGATATATAATTTTGAACTATTATCTGCTATATCAATTAAGAATAATAAAAACAAAAGTTTTTATTTTATCTTCACTTATTCAATCTCTGACGACCTTCTTTTCTTAATGTAGATTTGAGTTTCTGACCTATATCATTTTCTTTTTCCTGAAACTTTTTTAAAAAGATTGCTTATAAGGCAGGTCTACTGGCAAATAATTTTCTCACTTTTTGTCTGAGAAAGTCTTTGTTTCTCTGTCACTTTTAAAGGATAATTTCTCAAAATACAGAATTCTGGGTTGGTAGGTTTTTCAACATTTTAAATATTTCACAATACACTCTATGTTTCCATGGTTTCTGAAGAGAAGCACATGCAATTCTCATTTTTGCTCTACTGTAGATAAAGTATTGTTTTTCCTCTGACTTCTAAGGTATTTCTTTATCTTTGATTTTCTTCAGTTTAAAAATGACTTTTTCTAAGTTTAGTTTTCTGGCATTTATCTTGATTGGTGTTCTGTGAGCTCCCTAGATCAATGGTTTGGTGTCTCAAATTAATTCAGAAAAAAATGGTCAGTCATTATTTTTCAAATATTTTTTCTGTTCCTTTCTCTCTTCCTTCAGCTTCTGGCATTCTTGTTATTCATATAATTTATCTTTTGTAATTGCCCCACAATCCTTGGATATTATGTTTTTATTTCCTCTCTCAATCTTTTTCCTCTTTGCTCTTTCAGTTTTTTAAGTCTTTATTAAGATATATCTTCAAGCACACTGATTCTATCCTTAGTTATGTTGGTCTACTAATAAGTCTTCATTTATCTTCTCTTTTTTTTCTTTTAACCATGTCTTTTATTTTCTATCATTTATTTTTTATTCTTTCTTAGAATTTTCATCTCTTTGCTTAAAAGGCCCATCTGTTCCTGCATGCTGTCTACTTTATCCATTAGAGCCCATAGCCTGTGCATCTCAACTTCATAAGCAATTCTCCTCCCTATACCCCCCTCCCTTGAGTGAGATAGGATGGCTGGCATGGCTAGAGTTGGTTAGTCTGCTTCCTTCCATGCAAAAGGCTAGAACAGGCTAGAATTCAGTATTTTTATTCCCCATCATGGAAGGCTAGAGTATACTCAAGTTTGGGATTCTCTCAGGTCCTTTAGGCTCTGTAAAACCCCAACTATTTAGATACTAGTGCAATAGTTTTCCCTCAGGGCAGGCCTTTTTAAGAGCAGAATACTGTAGTGTATTTATTTATTTTCCTCTGCCCCTGAGGCAGTGGTTGGCAAACTCATTAATCAACAGAGCCAAATATCAACAGTACTACTCCAAAATAGACTCGCCCAGGTCGAAAACCGACTTCTGCGCATGGGCCACGAAGTTTCAATCGCACTGTATGTGCGCCTTCATGTGGTATTTTGTGGACGAGCCACTTGAACTCAAGGGGCCAAAAAGCCGCATGTGGCTCGCGAGCCGCAGTTGCTGACCACGGCCCTGAGGGAAGCATGAGGAATTTTTTCTCCAATATCCACTTTGAGAAAATAGTCCAAGACATATTCTAAATCGTGAAAAATACAACGAAAAGCCATGTCTTCCCCACCCTCATTGTATCCTAACTCAATATTAGAGATTTAGCAATTATCTTCATGTCAAATAGATGGATCATCCAACTAACTGCATATAAACTTTTCATAATTCTTTTTTACTAGATCAGTATCTCAAAAATATTTTATCTACATACTCCTTTTAGTAGAATAAAATTTGGAACATTGGCTCCTAATATGTTTACATTTATTTATGGCTTTGTAAAATTATATATATATATATATACATATATATATATGTATATATATATATATATATACTCATTCCAATACATAATTTTCACATTATACTGCACAGATAAGATAGGCATGAAAAAATGTAAAATATGTGTGTGTAGGCCCTGGCCGAGTAGCTCAGTTGGTTTGAGCATCATCCTGATGTGCCAAGGCTAAAGGTTCAATTCCCCATCAGAGCACATATAATAAGCAATACATGAATGCATAAATAAGTGGAACAACAAATCTATGTTTTCTCTTCTCTCTAAAATCAATAAATAAAAATTAAAAACAAATGAATGTGTGTGTACTCACACACACTTTTCTCACATACATATAAATGTAAGTTTCTACTTTATGAAATTCTTATACCATAAACACAATGAATTATCCTGAAAGTCCCTGAGTTAAATGCTTCTAATTTTGAGATCACGCTCTAGATAACTATTAAGAGCTTTGAGATGATCCCGCATAGTATTGTTGCATATAGCCTTTTATGTCTTTAATAAAAACTGGATTTCATGGTATATAAATGCTAGATAAATTGTGATCTTCAAGAAATACATTCTATTTGCTATAAATATCATACAGATTATTGGACTCCAAAAGACATGAGTTATAAAAAATTCCTAACAGGGTATTTTTGGCAAGAAGTGTTTTATGTGATTTTGCTCAACTGGGAAAAGCGTAAGAAATCAAACTGCTCTCTCCAGAGAGATTTTCTTCTCAGCAAATATAAATCCCACAAGTTTTTACACATTCCTTTTGTCATTGTGTTTCCCTTCTTATCCCAGTTCTCCAAGAGTCTAGGATTGCTGGGGGGGGGGGTATTTCAAATACTGAAAAACACATTTATTACACTGCAAAAATCATTATTAATAAAACAATATGTGAATATATATATGCATGTATGTATACGTATATGTGTGTATGTCTGACATACACATACATTTATGTAAAACTAAAGTAAATGCAACATTTATCCTTATACTTTTACCTATTTGTGTCCTTATAATTTAAGAATGTCTCTTAGAAAGAGCATATAGGGACTCTTCCCTCTTTATCCAGACTGATTGTATATTTACTTGTATAATTTAATATTAACCCCATGACAATGTTAAAACTTTGCTGGCTCAGGTTATTAGCTGTATGTGAATTATTTATAATATCCATTATTTTACTGGAGTCACTTATTATTTTATAACAAAAATTAATCATTTTGTCAAGCATAAAATGTATGCTTTTAGGTCTTGTTTTGGAAGTCCTTTATCAACTAAATATTACCACGATAGCACAACACATTTTTAAATTTCATTTATATGTTTAGCTTACATACTGTTTTTAATTTATATAAAGAATGAAATCAATTATTGTGAGATTTATTTTTTAACTTAATTTTTTGTACATTTTTAGGTCAGTTTTAACTAATCTCATTTAATAAGCAGTCAACTTTAGACCCTCCCTCATTATTGGTACCACCTCTCACATAAACCAACTTCTTATATTTAGTAAAATAAAATATTTTTTTCTTAACTCTTTATGTAGTTTCAATTGTTGATTGGTTGATGTCAAGAAAAATGTCATAATGTTTTTATTTGCATAGTATTGTACTTTTTATTTAAATGTTTATTTTAAATAATTGATTTGATATAAGATATCATAAACTCATGAAGTTCATTAAAATTTTTATTAGAGCTTTCATTGTTGATCAGACAGAATAAACATATTGTGAAATACATATTAATGTCATATAAAATGTAAAATAACTTAATTATCCAGATAATTTACACATGTATTTCTCAGAAAAATCATGCAGAGAAACCTCTCTATGTGAAAGTGATAATATTTAAATAGTGAAGGGTAAAACGGATGCAAAATATGTATTAATGGAAGAAGATTTGACTTTGATTGATAGGCATACTATGCAATATACAGATGACATAGAATTGTACACTTGAAGCCTATATAATTGTATTAACCAATGTCACCCAAATTTTTTTTAAAAATTGGGTTGATTTAGTTATCCCATTCTTTCCAGAAACTTACCAAATCCAGATGAGAAAGAAAATACTAATATATGCCAGAATAAACAAATAGAATTTCAGATGTCAAAATGAATAATTGGTTTTTATTTCAATTCTACCAGCTGTTGTAAGGTGATAGCTTCAGCCACCTGCCTCATTATGATCCTTACTATTCAAAACTTGTACCAATATTTTGATGCAAATGGTGTTTATAAGACTATTTGTTTACATTATTTTTGAAGTATCTCAAAGTATTTCTTATTTAGTTGTCTTGGTTGACAATACACAGTAATTAAAACACAAATTCATACATAAAATATATCATAAATTCATCATTACTATTTGAAAACACTGTTCTGTTCTTTGTTCTCTGACAAGGAATAACCATTATTGAAGTGAAATATTAATTGAAAGGATATTACTTTAAGTATATGTTAAAATAAGATGACACAATAGATGATATGTATAATTCTATTATTTTTGATGGGGTAAGCTTCCATATTTAAATTCAAACTGATTGGAGAGAGAGAAAAGCCATATTTCAGAATATAAATTTGCTCTTTTAATTTTAAATATTATAAATCCAGACTATTTAGACCTTAAGTAAATATTATACTTTGGTCTTGTAATAGTGATTTTATGGCACATATTTACATTATATAAAGCCTAAAAAATAGGTTATTTGAAAATAATATTAAATTGGTGGTAAAGTACATAGCAATCTCAATCCTACAAGAAGGAAGATTCTAATACTAACTTTTTGTTATTTTAGAATGAGTGGCTAAAAATGTTGGATGAATAAAACTTATGTGCAATATAGTATACAAGAGACTATATTAATATATGTTAATGTATACAATTTATATTATATTTACATATCAATACATATTACATATTACATCTTTTTAAATAATAACTATTTCTATAATTATGGTATTATAACTTTTATAAACTCATATTGTTTATCCTTTTTTGAAAGTACTAAGCTAACCATGTGGTAGTTAGAGGTAAAAGAAGACTTATAGCATGTTTAATTTTCACACTGAAATATAGTAAGCTTTATATCTTCACTTTCTTATTAACTTTGATTTTGAAATAAATTAAGGAATCATTTTGTTGATCCAAATTTGAATAAATAAAAATTATTAGTGCAATTATTTGTATAGAAATATTACAAATACAAATTTTTACAGTAATTTAAAAAATAACCTTGATTTGGGGACAGTGAAAATTTATTGACTACTGATGCAAAATAACAACATATTATATTTTAATAAATTTCTTTAATTTCAGCTGCATAAATAACACAGAAAAGGACATTTGTTTTAGAAAATAAATTGAAGAGCACATATTTTTCTTTGTTTTTGTGAATGGTTTAAAGCTAACTTGATAGCAAATATGAACTCAGTGTTCTTCCATGGTAGATAAACATCAAATACTCAGCGACAAATTTAATGTTTGTAGTAGACCGATTAGTGCCCCCCCCCAAAAAAAAAAATTAAGTCCACACAGAGCTTCAGAATAGGACCTTATTTAGAAATAGGACTTAACAAAAGGAAGATAAACAATCCAATTAAAAAATGGGCAAAGGACCTAAATAGACACTTTTAGAAAGAGGTCATTCAGAAAGCCAAGAGACATATGAAAACATGCTCAAAGTCACTAATCATCCGAGAGATGCAAATCAAAACAACAATGAGGTACCATCTCACACCTGTCAGACTGGCTATCATCAACAAATCAACAAGCGACAAGTGCTGGAGAGGATGTGGAGAAAAAGGAACACTCATGCACTGCTGGTGGGAATGCTGACTGGTGCAGCCACTGTGAAAAACAGTATGGAGCTTCCTCAAAAAATTAAAATGGAACTTCCATTTGACCCAGTGATCCCACTTCTAGGAATATATCCCAAGAAAACAAAAACACCAGTCAGAAAGGATATATGCACCTCTATATTCATAGCAGCACAATCTACAATAGCTAAGATTCAGAAACAATATAAATGCCCATCATCAGATGTAGATTAGAAATTCTACACAATGGAATACTATGCTGAGTTAAAAAAAAGAAGGAATTCTTACCATTTGCAACAGCATGGATGGAACTGGAGAGCATTTTGCTAAGTGCAATAAGCCAGTCAGTGAAAGATAAATAACACATGATCTCACTCATTTGTGGATTATAAAGAACATTATAAGCTGATGAACAAATATAAATACAGAGGCAAAGAAGCATCGAACAGATTGTCAAACTACAGTGGGAAGACAGGGGAGGGTCGTGGGGGGTTAGAGATTGACTGAAGAACTTGTATGCATATATATAAGCATAACCAATGGACACAAGACACTGGGGGAGGGGTGGTGAGGGCATGTGCCAGGGGGTAGGGGCAACAGGGGGGAGGTCAATGGGGAAAGAAAGGAGACAGGTGTACTACTATTTGTAATACTTTAAACAATAAAATATAATTTAAAAAAAAGAAATAGGGTCTTTGTAGGTACAATTAACTAAGTTAATATAAGGACATATCAGATTAGGGTAGGTCCTAAAATCAATGATTGTATCATAAAAAGAGGAAAGGACACACAGACACACAAGGAACAAGACCATGTGAAGATTGTAAACATGCAGCTGTCAGCCAAAGTAATGCCAAGGGTTGCTGACAACCAGTAGATGTTAGGAAAGAAGAATGGAAAGGACTATATCCCTCAGATCCTCTGTGAAATCAAGTTTTCTAACGCCTTGATTTCAGACTTCTGAACTTTCTGAACTGTGAAAGAGAATTTCTGTTGTTTTAAGCCTCCCAGTTTGTGTTAATTACAAGTGTTAGGCAGTTAATGCAATATATGACTGTGACAATTACAACTCCTCTACAAAAACACCTATCTACTGCATATTACATAGAACCGAAAGAGAAAATACAGGGTGTCTCCTAGACATGTATACACACTTTAACAGCTGATAATTCACTTAATTTCCACTCCTTTTTCGGGTTTAACTGATTTGAAATAATAGGTGCAGCCAGATTAAGCTTTGAACAAAGAAAATTTATGCACTAGAATTTTTAAGGGGACACATAAAAGATAAAAGTTTGCACTACAAAATCTACAACAGTTGATGAATTGATTCGTGATGTTTGCAATTCCATTGCTTTGCTTTATCAGCAGTTCCGGGACCAGAAAGGTCATTGGTTTGAAAACAGGCATTAACAAAAAAAAAAAAAGTCATTCTTGCCGAAACCGGTTTAGCTCAGTGGATAGAGCGTTGGCTTGCGGACTGAAAGGTCCCAGGTTTGATTCCAGTCAAGGGCACATCCCCGGTGGGGGATGTGCAGGAGGTGGCTGATCGATGTTCCTCTCTCATTGATGTTTCTGACTTTCTATCTCTCTCCCTTCCTCTCTGTAAAAAATCAATAATATATATATAAAAGTCATTCTTGTATATTCTTTTGCACTTTTAAAATGAACTGCATATTAATAAACACTGACTTTATAATCATTCAAAGCGTGCATACATTGTTGGGTCACCCTATATAATACCTACATATCTGAATAATATGTACACAGATACTATATCAATAAAGACAGGATATCTCAAATATCAACATGTTATATGTAAATAAAGGCGAGAGAATTTCCAAAGATAGAACATGATAGCTTGAGCTTGAAAGTGGGTTTGAGTTTTATCTTGACTGATGATTATGATTTGTGAGGAGGCAGATTAGAGAGGATTTCGAGTTTGGTGCTGGAGTGAGCAATGACATAGATTATAAATGTAATTGAAAAATGATTAACACACGAATGTTATGCTTACCCAGTATTACGTGGTATGATGTAGAGACCATGAAAGTCTCAGTGACATGATGAAACTATTATTTTAAAAAATATTCTGCCTTCTCCCCTTTCTCCTTACTATATTAGTAAATCTAAATATGATTCAGTGTTTATGACACACATAGTGACTTTCCCAGTCTCAATTCCTTGATTCCCTCAGTTCAAATGAAACTGTTCCTTCACTGAGCACTTACATTCATCTCTGCTTTTCCAAGTATATCGAACTTTATCATATCTGTGTTATAATAATGCTGTGGTGTGTTTGTGTATATCTTATAGCTCTGTTATTTGACTTCAAAGTTGCTGAAGTAGTCACATATTTTAGACTTTTTTATCTAGAATACAGCAAAATATATTGCATACATTTGGTGCCTATTAAACACTTGCTAAAGTGAAATATTATATTTATCTATATCTGTACATATTTAAATTTATTGGCAATTTTATATTTATATCTGTAACTTCAAGACAACACTGTGGGTAGAACTTGTATATATTTAAAGGAGATCTGATATACAACTGCATTTGTAACCGAATGTTAGAAAAATAAGATATAGCATATATTAGTGTGAGATTTAAGGGTATGTATAACAATACCTCTGATATCTGAATATGCTGAATTCTGTGGTAAGTATGGTTAGAATATACAGTGTAGAGCCAGTTTTTTATTAAGCAAACAAAATGCTTTTAAGTAAGGCTGAATTTACACTGACCATTCATAAATCTTGTCAAAAATTTCAGCAGAGGCAAACATGAATATAAGTAAATATAATATATTAATATTTACTGTTAAGTATTTATTGCTTTTAAATTTTTTTCTATAATTCTTTGTAACTCACAGAGAAATAATTTGAATACAGTAAAATGCTGGAAATACAAATGATTTTAGCAAGCATGCTTCCTTATTCAATTCAAAAGGAGGTGGTTTTTGTTTCCTAAACTAACACACTAAAAACAAACAACCAACCAAGTGTTTTGTTGTCATTTTGCCAAATAAGGTTACATTCACAGTTTCTGGACATCAGAAGATGTCTATCAAAGAGGGCATCATTCAGCCTCCTACAGTAACTATTGAAATGTGATTTCATTCTGCAAAGTTAAATTTTAAGCAGATGAAACAGTGATTAAACAAATACTTTAGATAGCTTTTTGAAAAAATATTAAACTGTAACAGTTGTTTTATGTTCTTTTTGTTGCACTTTAACTTCACTCACGGAAATTCACTTATATTTATCCCAGAACAGACACTGCAGCATATATGTCAGTGCTTAGATTTGGCCCTCAGGGAGATTTTCTTAAGGACATTTTTCTAGTCCAAATGAGGAGGCTGAATGGAGTTTTAAATGTGCTCACAGAGGTGACTCCCATAGTATTTTTCCCCTGTGCCTCACTACAGTTCTGATAAGCAGAGTTCTGAAGTCATCAAACTCCAGTCTCCCTTTGCCAATTAATCCCCAGCATCTCATTTTATATGCCTGGCAGTCTGTCAATTACCAAAGGTGGCTTTGGCTTTTGTTAAATGTTCACATTTTCATTTTTAATAAGATTCATACTTTTTAACCTAGATATCACCAAAATATCAGTCCTAATAATTGTCATACTTAACATTTTCTCATATATTAACGATATCTATAATTTTATTTATATATCTCCATGCTTCATGAGGTTAAATATAACATATTTTAATTTAATATAATAAAATAAATTTAAATTATTCTCCCATTTTCTAAAGGTCAAATGATTCCATTACATCTAATTATGCCCTTTATCTTGCACTTATTATTTCCCTAACTGAAAACCTAGCATAATATTGTGTTACTAGAGGCCCAGTGCACAAGATTCATGCACTCTGAGGGTAGGGGTCCCTCAGTCCGGCCTGCGCCCTCTCATGGTTGCGGGGAGCGGGCCTAAGCCATCAGTCGGATATCCTAGCGCTGCCGCGGATGTGGGAGAGGCTCCCACCACCTCCACTGTGCTCACCAGCCATGAGCCCAGCTTCTGGACTTCTGGCTGAGCAGTGCTCCTCCCGTGGGAGTGCACTGACCACCAGGGGGCAGCTCCTGCATTGAGAATTTGCCCCCTGGTGGTCAGTGCACAACATAGCGACCAGTTGTTCTGCCATTCAGTCAATTTGCATATTACCCCTTTATTATATAGGATTATTATGTTTTTATTTATGTCCTACTTCTGTTTGTTAGAATAAAACCGATTAGCCATTGTAGCTCACTTGACTCTACACAAAGAAGAAACAATAAAACAAAAAAACAGGAAGGAAACACAAATACAAGGTAAGAATTTCAAATTTTCAAAAATGTTTTCTCTAATGAGACAATGGATTTGAAATATTTAGTCAGATACATTCAAGTAACTATAAAAAATATCCCAGATCATTAATATTGATATAAATATTATTTGAACACAAAGGCATAATACATCCACAATTATTGTCAACTTCAATAGTATACTTTAGACCAGTGGTTCTCAACCTTCTGGCCCTTTAAATACAGTTCCTCATGTTGTGACCCCAACCATCCATAAAATTATTTTCGTTGCTACTTCATTGTTGGGATCCAGCCCCAGCAGGTCCAGTGGTTCCCAAAAGTTGTGGACAGAGTCGGCGGAGAAGGAAGGACACGGATGCAGCGTTCAGTTGATGAGCATAGCGAGGTTCTGTCTTTATTCTCCTGTTACATCTGTATTTGTACCATTTGATTTTAATCCTATCCATTCTATTCCAAAGGTTAGGGCTAGTTATCTCCATTCCAAGGTTACTACTCTACTATTCTGTTAAGCTATAAGGAAGTAACTGAAGGAGATTATCCTAAGTAAAGATTATGTAGCTTAAGCATGATTGTTCATAGTTAAAGTGATTAACTACCTGCCTGGCACTTAGTTAAGGGGTTTTACTGATTCCCTTCCTTAGTCCTGTTAATCCCTAACTCCAGGGAAAAATCCCCATCTGGGGAAACAACCTTTCTCGGAGAGGTGACCCTGGTAAAAACACATGGCGCTAAGAAGGGGAGCAAACATATTAAGAACAGTATGCCATATACACCAGGTCCCTTGAAACATAAGCTGTGCAGATGTTTGTTCCCTGCAGCAACTGTGTCAAGCAGCAAGGGTGGACCAGCTTCCAGCAAATTCCCCCATTTTTTTTTTTAAATGACAGTGCGTGTAAATCTGCGGCCACCTCTCGGATTGGGTTGTTTAAGACTTGGAATAAGACTTGTTTGTGACTTGCCAACAGGTCAGTCCAAGGCTTAACCTCATATCGGCCCCCACATTTCATAACTATAATGTTGCTATTGTTATGATTCATAATGTAAATATCTGATATGCAGGATGGTCTTAGGCGACCCCTGTGAAAGGGTCACTCGACTGCCAAAGGGGTTGCGACCCACAGGTTGAGAAGCGTTGCTTTATATCCTAACAGACTATATACATAGCATTATAAATTTAATCATTTATTTTAAACTTTAAAATTTTAATGCTATTTTATTTTTATAGGATCAGCAGTGTTCAATCTATGAACACTATATAAGAAAAACTTGTGATGATACTTGAAATTACAAATTTCTGGGCCCCAACCCTTAGTAATTTTGAGTTGGATCTGAATTTGGGTAAAAGGAAAATATTTTTAACAAGCTAATCACATGATTCTTAAGTAGGTGTTAACAGAAATGCAATCGTACAGGGGTAGGATTTATACAGATTCATATATTTTGAAATTTACTGACAGTTCCATCTTTTTTTTAAAAAAAATATATTTTATTGATTTTTTACAGAGAGGAAAGGAGAGAGATAGAGAGTTAGAAACATCGATGAGAGAGAAACATCGATCAGCTGCCTCCTGCACATCCCCCACTGGGGAAGTGCGCGCAACCCAGGTACATGCCCTTGACCGGAATCGAACCTAGGACCCTTCAGTCCGCAGGCCGACGCTCTATCCACTGAGCCAAACCGGTTTCGGCGACAGTTCCATCTTAAGGAAGTTGATAGAATTATTATTTACCTATGCCAAGCTATTTAAAAAAAATCCCTGCAATTAATATGGGAACTTACTTTATTATTATGTGACTCTGAAAAAGTAAAAATGTGCCATGTGTACATATGAAATGTATAGCACAGCCTTTTTTTCTCCATTATAAACTTATGGAAAAACTATCTAAAAATCAATAACAACATAGCTATAATCTTTGCCATAATTAGCATGGTTATTACTGTCTGCAGAATGTTTTACATATAATGTGCTATTTAGTTATGTAAGAAGAAGGGGAGTTTTGATAAAGGGAAGGCATGGGCAGAGGACCTGTGATTAAACAAATTTGGAAAATTTGTCAGAAACAAAGGCTTACTTGGTGGCCCATCCCCTACAATGAATCTTGGCAAAGGTTTATCACTTTAAGCAACATTAGATTATTAATATTTGTAGAATATTTCTTGAAATGTCTGAGACATCATTGTTGACATTGTATTAAAATAATAAATCATTTTGTGTTTGTACAACCAGAATTAAAGCCATTATTTTTTCTTATAGTGCAATTGGCAGGAGTACATTTGAGCCAAAGGAAATAAACATCATATGTTATAGAATGTGAACTGTTGTAAAAATTGATTGCATTTATTCTTAAGTCTAAAATGATGAGTGACATAGTCGATAAATGATGTAGTGTGATGGCTACTTATTTGAGGATAGCCTTAATAGTGTTTCTAGTTTTTACTGAGGGAGGCATATGACAAGGTTTGAGACAATTAGTCATTGCTTGTCTTTTTGTTCTTTCGCTACACTGGGAATGTCATTTTACTGTAACATCAAGCTTAATTTCTGTTTGACTAGTAAAGTTCATGATGTTTCACCTTTATTTATTTATATCAATGTATTTTTATTGATTTCTGAGAGGAAGGGAGAGGGAGAGAGAGATAGAAACATCAATGATGAGAGAGAATCATTGATTGGCTGCCCCCTGTACACCCCACACTGGGGATCGAGCCTGCAATCCTGGCATGTGCCCTTGATCAGAATTGAATCCAGGACCCTTCAGTCCACAGGCCAATGCTCAACCTGATGTTTCACTTTTAAATAAGAATTTTTCGGAATAAAATATTCCCAGAATTGGTTAATATCAAAATTAGATAACTTTAATGAATTATTTTAAAAGTCTGTGGTTATAATTAAGGTTTTGGAAGTTCATTAATGTGTTTTTAAACAGCAATGTAGGATAGATATGGATTAAGTGTAAATTTTTCTTCTATGAAAGAATAACTATTATTAAAGTTGAAATTTATTGAGTACACTAGAGGCCCAGTGCACAAATTCATGCACCAGTGCAGTTTCTTGACCTGGCCTGTGGGATCAGGCTCTCTGACATCCCCCCAGGGGTCCTGGATTGCAAAAGGGCACAGGCCAGGCCGAAGGACCCCACCAGTGCATGATCGAAGCTAGGGAGAGACACAGGAGGTTGGCCAGCTGTGGAGGGACCGTGGGAGGACTCCTGGGTGTTTCCAGGCTGGCTCACTCAGTTCTGATCAGCCAGACCCCAGCAGCAAGCTAACCTACTGGTTGGAGTGTCTGCCCCCTGGTGGTCAGTGCATGTCATAGCAAGTGGTTGACTGGCCTTAGCATATCATTAGCATATTACACTTTGATTGGTTGGGCAGCAAACTGGACGATTGGACAATTAGCATATTAGGCTTTTATTATAGAGGATATGTGCTAATAAATGTGCAAAGAATCTTCAGAAGTAAACTAATTGAATGCAAATATAACCTTTACATAATTGTTACTATTGTCAACCCTATTTCACAGATGGGGCACTGACAAAATGTATGTGTAACTATCTCAAGATCTAACAACTAATAACAAAATGTGAAACCAGGTGATTCTGACTCAGCTGTATAATATTAAGTTAATGGCTGTATACACAAGATAGGTTTAATTAATCTAATTTGTATCTTTATATAAACAATGGGCATATTTAAAATAAAACATATAAATTTACTGTACATAATGTTTGTGTATTCTGGTTTTGAGGCCTGTCTATAAAATTAGTGAATTAAAATAGAACAACATCACCCTTCAATTTTTACAATGCTTTATTTCTATAAGCAAATACTGTTCTCTAGTGGTAGCTAACATTTCTGAAAATATGACTTTGTCCTTCACATAAATGGCAAATAATTGTATTTTCTGTCAATCACTTTTGTATTTGCAGTGTAAGCAAAAGGTGATATAGCTTATTGCAGAATATGAGGGCCATCATGAAAATTAATTTCAATATTCCTTGAAATGTGTGAGACATCAATTGTGAAGAAAAGCCTTGAGCATGAACAATGAAATCATAAATTCTCTTGCAATCTGTTCTTTGTATAAAAGAAAAAGCAAAGATGAATGTAACTCTAGATTGTATATGTCATCAATAATGCAATGCATTCAACCCGACATGAGAAAAAAAGTGTTTGATGTGTCGAGAACATATACACTAGTTTTATTGAAATGCATATTAAAATTTTGAGGAAACAGCTATTGAGGATATATAAATTGTAATTGATATATAGTAATAAAATAGAGATGATAAACAATAGAAGATGGAAATGACAGAACTTAAGGCAAAAAATGTATAGGAATTAATACCATTGATTGCCTACTCTGCATTGAGAATTACCTTTTGTCACAAAATTTGTTGTATTTAATAAAAATATGAGTTGACTTGCTATTTAAAACCCTAAAATTAATAACTATTTCATAACCACCAACATCCTATTATTTCAGCAATGCCCTCACCCACCACTGAATAACCCATTGCTCAACAATTAGAGATTTGGGGCCTGTCCGGTATTCTCCTGAAGGCTAGAAAGGGGTAAAAACATTCAGTGGGATTGGATATGTTGAAGAAAAAAATCAATTTGGGAAACAAAAACTTATAAGAAACAAATACGATAAAGATTTAAATAATTACATTTAATAAGCATAAATAGTTTGGATAATAATAAAAGCATAACACCGTTAAATAATTCTATAGGCAAATGAGAGCTCTGCATGTCAGCATTTCTGAGCTTCTATCATAGAGAACATAATAACTGATTTTTATATAAGAACAGTAAAAAATAATGAAGAAATGGAAAAATAATTATTAAAAAGTGACATGAGCAGAGTAGGCCTTTTTAGCTGAAAGGTCAGGACTATGGATGTGAAAACTTTATTATCATTGTGTATTTAGCTGGAGCAAAATAGTATGTTGATTTTAATTCAATGAGAATGTGTGTAGATTTTTTTGTGTCTTAAAAAAGAAAATACTGATATATAATTAGTTTTAGGTGGCAATTTGAGTAAACATAATGTGTTAAACATGACAAAGAGCTTGTGTGACCAGCTTTCTTAACAATTTTATGTAAAACGTAATCATAATAATGTTATATTTTAATTATACTTCACTGCCTTAAATTATGGATAAACACAAGCTCTGTATAGTTTGCACACAATTGTCGAATTATTAATAATTTCCCTTACTTTCTTCCCCATGCAAACATTAAAAAATTTAAAAATAAGTCTAAACGATCTTTTTTCAGGAAAAGGAAAAGGTTATTATACAGTCTTTATATCATAAAGCAATCCTCTATTATAGCTTGTTCTGTAGGGGTTTTTTTATTAAATTAATGACACAAAAGTTTAAAAGGGGGCACAAGTTAGAAGAATGTGTCTGACACATTTTTTTTTTACCAAGAGTTATTTTAAAAATTCATATTGTGAAAAGCAGATGAGAAAGTATTTATGTAAAACATTATTATTTTATACTGATAATTAAGATAATATATCTCTCCTCACCACAAAAATGATGAAATACATTTTCCTATCTTTTTTAAACTCTGACACAAACCTGGAGTTGTATGTACCTAATGCATAAATATAGTTGAAATAAAGTAACTATTTGTGTGTTGATATAAAAAAAATATTTAAAATATCTACTATTGCTTAAGGGTTTTTTGTTTGTTTGTTGATGTTTTCTTACCATTACATAAAGCCTGATACTAGGGGTTATACAGGTTTACCTTCACTGCCTTTAACCTCTCTAGAAACATTCTACTTTCTACATAGAAAATTAAATAAAATTGTTTGTATATAAAGAAACTATCAGAAAGTGTGTTGGGCCCTGACCAGTTTGGCTCAGTAGATAGAGCGTCAGCCTGCAGACTCAAGTGTCCCAGGTTTGATTCCGGTCAAGGGCATGTACCTTGGTTGCGGGCACATCCCCAGTGGGGACTGTGCAGGAGGCCGCTGGGCGCTGTTTCTCTCTCATCGATGTTTCTAACTCTTTATCCCTCTCCCTTCCTCTCTGTAAAAAATCAATAAAATATACATATATTTTTAAAAGTATGTTGACAAGCATTATTCTGGAAGTATGTGTGGTAGTTAACACAACTATTAGGCAAGCCTTCTTAATTTATAATGATTATGGTATTTAGCAGTTGTAAAGAATGTACAACATTAGACTTATTTTTATATTTGTTTTGGCGGACCCCTCTAAATGAATAAAGCTCAATCAACACAACATTTATTCCCAGGTGTACCTAGATCTCAAGTCGTGAAGTACAGGTGAAATTTCCAAAGGATGGGGAGAGCCTGGTAACAGAAGGGCGTCACTGATGGAATCTACATAGAATTGAACAGCTCAGTGAGAATATAATCTCCGAGTTGCTTAATTGTCATTGCTTGGCATTGGTGTATTCAGCAGAAGAAGCAAATGATTTGCAGCACAATGCATCGCAAGGAAGAGCCATCCCCATCACTTTTCCTTGACACCTACCTCCAGTAGTTTGAGACATGAGTAGTGGTAAACTTGTCAATATACAATTGAATTTTCTATTCATTCAAGGGGCTGGGAGTGCACAGCAGTTTTATCTGATTGAAAAATTTGAAGTTGAACCAAATTTAAACTCATTATATGTGGGAACCTGTCCAAGACTGTGAATGAGTTCTGGTTTTTGTATATATGTGTCATAAAAATTTTACAACCTCTAGTTTTAAAGCCAATTTGATTTTGAGATAATAACAGAGGCTTCATTGAAGAATTGCTGTAAAGAAGTGCAAACAAATCTCAAAGAAACAACAGATTTGGCAAATAACAGGGGGCAGGGAAGAGATTGCATTTGAAAGGGAATGCTTTAAATATGCTTAGAAAACACACTGTAATCCAGGGGATAACATAGGAACAAAGGAAGATAATGTTTAAGGTCACTGTTTCAAATGCTCAAATTATATATTTAAAAAGTGTGAGACTCAGAACAATTAGGCAAAAGGCTTTCATTAATCTAACACACTCCTTGGACTCTGACTGGAGAAAAACACTTTATCATTCTGAGTAATCTTGTTTTACATTACTGACTACAAACCTACTGGGCCCTCTATGCTACTTTACTACATTCTCTTTATCTACCAATTTTTTTTCAAGCTCCTAAATCAATCTTCCATTCCTTATATCTGTCTTTAAATCACTAACACTCATCTACTTACTGTTAGCTGGTCACTTTGCTTCCCCTTTCACTGAGAGTATGGATTCAAGCAAAAGAAAATCACTGTATTCATGTACTACTACATGTTTCCACACAATCAGTGAGATTCATCATTCTCTCCTGTTAACAGAGGGGCTGTCTGTGCTCTGCTAAATCTAGTTTGTCCATTTTTGTACTCAGTTACATACCTTTTTACTTATTCAAGCAGGGCCCCCAGAAAATGGCCCTCTCTTCCCTAAATTGTATTTTACTTGGATTCTTTTTTAGATTATTCCATCAACTAACAAGATTTAATCTTATTTAAAACAAACAAACAAAAACTTAAAACAACTTTTTAATCAAATTCCAATTTCTTCTACCTTCTGCATAGCTTTTCTGAACTGTCCTACACTTCTTTATTTTTCTGTTGCTCAAATGCATCCAGTCTCTTACCTTAGAACATTTGCTCATGCTCTAAAGTCAACCCGAAATCCCTTCTATTTGATAGCTATAGTATTCCACACCTAGATCACTTTCACAAGCCTGACATGGAACAGACTGAGAGATCACAGAACATATATGCATATAGAAGGCCTGGTGCATGAAATTTGTGCACAGGCAGGGTCCCTAGGCCTGGCCATCGATCAGGGCTGATCAGGTTCTCCATCTCCTGCCTCCCTGCCTCCCTACCTCCTTACCTCCTCCTTCCCTCTCTCCCTTAGCACCCCACCACTGCCTCTGGTCATCCACCATGTTCCCTGCTGCCCCCTGATGGTCCACACATGTTATAGAAAGTGATGAAACTCCCATTCTCCCAGTTGAACTCCCAAGGGGACATAGTGCATATTAGCTAGCTAGCTAGCTAGAGAGATATTCATAACCCATGGGCACAGACAATAGTGTTGTGAAGGCCTGGGGTAGGGCAGAGCCAAGTGGAGGGGGGCAAAAATATAGAGAACATCTATACTACCCTCAACAATAAAAAGAAGTTTAAAAAAGATTTGGCAAGTCTGAAAAGACTCTGGATGGGTTTGGAAGTACTTTGGTGCTATAATAGACTCTGTGTTCACTGCCCTTCACTGCCTAGAGCAAGATCTATACTTATGTCAGAACCTTCCAATTATGCTATTCTATCCGATGTTGTGAAGGTTGTTCTGCTAGTCAGGTTCTGGAATCTACCTTAGGAACTCAAAGTAAGAAACAAAAGGGACTACTGAGCATGAGTGTTGTAGAAAAATCAAAGTGGCAAAACTTTTATTTGTAACTGATTTTTAAGAAATATCTTTATTATTATGTAGCGATACTTTAAAATTCACTTTCGATTTAGGTCTTAACAAGTTGTATACGTCATGGTTCTCTAGGAAAAAAAACAAACTGAATCTAAAAAATTTGTATATATAAAGACATTCATTTTAAGAAATTTTCTCATGTGATAATGAGGAGACAGAAGGAAGCTAGGTAGACAGAGACAGGGTCCATGGAGGGGGGAGGAAGTTAAACTAGGCAGAATCACCCCAACTGGGCAGGGAAGCAAGGGCACTCATTCACGAGAGAGGCATGAACTTTAGGAAGTATGGCTATTGCTAAGACAGGCAGCATGCAGAATACCAATGACAAGGCATATTAACCAATCCAAAGGATATTGCTAAGGCAGAATTATTTGAAAGGACCAAATAGGAGCTAGCAAGACTGTACCCACCCCCAAATTAAAAGGCTTGCTCTTTCTTTTGGGCACAAGCTCTCACCCTCATCTCCCCAGCATGCAATGGACTCCTGACTTGGTGGGGGAGCGCATCCCTGCTCGGACATCGCTTATGGCCATGTGGGCCTCCACACATGGACTATTAGAATTTAATTAGCTTAGATGCCAAATTACGCCCGACTGTAACAGAGAAAGGAAGCTCCGGACACTGGTCTGCTCCTGGAACCCCAGCTGCTCCATTTCCAAGACTGGCTTCTTCCAATAAGCTTTGCTCCCATCATTGATTTTGTCTGCGACTTTATTCTTAGATTTTTGAGAGACAAGAACTGGGACTCAAACAACACCCAACATTTTTGGTATCAATAAGGGAGGTTCAGAAGTCAAAAATTTACAGGGTGGGCTGGCAAGCCTGAGACCCAGAGAATGCTGCAGTTCAAGTCCAAGGCTGTCTGCTGCAGATTTCCCTCTTGCTGCATAGGAGATTAGTCTTTTCATCAATTCAAACCTCCCACTGATTGGATGAGGATGACCACATTATGAAGGACAATCTGCTTTACTCAAAGTCTATTATATATGTGAATCTTATCCAAAAATACTCTGACAGAAACATCTAGAACAATGTTTGGCCAATATCTGCACACAGTTGCCCAGCCAAGTTGACACATAAACTTAAATATCACACACAATGATAAAATTTAAATCTTAGCTTTAATGAATGCCTCTGATACTTCAAAAGGAAGTAAGCTTAGTACTCTTGCACAAGCTAAATATATTTTTTCTCCAAGTATTATTATTAAATATGCTAAGCCAGCTTGAGTTTACTACAAGTTATATAAATCTTTCCCCAGAGATAAAAATTCTGTGGTGGTCTTACTTTCTCAAACTCAGTAGAGACCCAATCATAGAAACATATAAACTAAAGCTATAAATGCATTTATGAAGCATATAAATTTAAACTCTCATTTCATATTGTGTTTGCTCTAAAATGGGAAATAGTGCCTGCTAATCCAAGACTTATTTGAGAGTAAACTTTTGTACATGTAAGAAAATGATATAATTATTTGCTACATATTAAAATACAGTTTTTTGCACTAACACTATAGCCACTGATATTGTTCACTAGGAATTACAACCTAGTTTAAAATAAGGTTTTAAATGAGCAGATGCTGGCTCTGTGAATAACACTGAAAAGACTATGTAATAAATGTGAGATTTAGTGGTATTATAAACATTCAGCTGGTGGGTCTCACAACCTATATTGGACTTACGTTTGCAGTAGAATGGTAAAAAAGGTATAGATATAGTAAAAAAAAATCATTTATTACATAAGTCAAGTCCTCCATTTTATATACAAGGAGATTTACGAGAGAATAAGTACTTATCCCATTAAACTTTCACTGACAGATGTGAACTGGCATGTAAATCTCCTAATACCAGTCTCTGGGCTAAAGAAATAAACTGCAATCACCCATATTCCCACAAAGGAAAGTCATAGCCTTTTCAGTTTTTTTCTTATTTGAATGTGTTTGTTGTTGTTGTTTTGTATAGGAAGTGAAACTTTATAGAAGAAATTATGTTCAATCAATTTAACCCTGTCCCAATTCCTTCACTTCCTTTAATTAAAGTGGGCCATTATAAATGTGGTTTTGTTTTTTCAAATGAAATTTAGCCTTGGCATAATATATATTTTCTTAATTGCATATATATATATATATGTATATATATATATATATGTATATGTATATATATGCATATATATACAATTAAGAAAAGAATTTGGTATGTGATTTCTATATTTTTATGATTTATAAACATAATTGTGCAGTGTATTTTTACTGCTCAAAATTTTATTTCTCAGATCCACATCAATATAGATTAATATCAATCTTATTTTAATATTAATCAGTAATATTTAACATTAATATCAATCTTAATTTTGACACTGTTATCAGATACAATTTATTTATCCATTTTTCCATTTTCAATTATTTATTTTTATAAACAAAGATACAATAAATATTCATAAGCCTTTCTAAAATTTTCTCTTCTTTTATATGCCTACTGACTTCCACGGATACAGTGACTACAAAGCTCCCATGAGGGTATGCTTTGATTCTGTTTTCTCTACCTTTTGTATATCTACTGTACGGTTTTGCTTTGCAGTTATCACGAGGCTTATAGTAATTATCATCTAAATATGTCTATTTCGACCTGATAACAATTTAACTTCCATCACATACAAAAATGCTTTTACTCCCCTCCTCCACTTTTAAAAATGTTTTTCATATGATCACTTACCTCTTTTATATTGTGTCTATTAACAAATTATGAGAGTTATAATTATTTTTAACGCTTTTGTCCTGTAAGCTGGTGCCTTAAACCTTTTTCATCTCATGGCTCATATAAAGTAATTACTAAAATTCCGTGGCTCATCAATCTAAGGGAAAAGAGGTCAGAGGCTCTTACTACATAGTCAGGTGTGGCATGTTTTTAAAAATTCCTGTGGCGCACCAGTTGAAAATTGCTGCTCTAAACGTTAATAGTGAGAGCCTGAAGGAGAGACTTAAGTGTGAACCCACCGCCATAAGGTAATCTTTTTCTGAATTCGAGTATAACTTACCTTTAGCGACATGTCTGCAGGTGGGCCCAGATTCGGGTCCACTGGGGCCTACCAGCCGCGGGGAGCACAGGGTGGGCTGGGGTCTGGATCCACCGCCGTCCGGGGAGCACCGGGCCGGCCAGGTACCTGGTTCGGTGGGAGCCCCGGAGGCTGAGGCTGAGAGAGAACGGCCCAGGGCGCCCCAATCTGGAGCCTGGAGCCACCGAGTCAGTCTGAATCCTGGGCCTCCCCTGGCCCTTTATGTTGATCGGCCTTGACCAGACCGACACCGGGCAGACGGGGGACCTGGGCCTGGCATCCGGCCTCCAGGCTGGGGCCACAGGGCTGGCCTGGCGCCGAGACAAACCAGAGTCCGAGGGACGGAAGCTGGGCCACAGTCCGTGTCCGCGGAGGGGGCAGCTGGGTCCCTGGTGCAGAGGTGGCCGCGGGCTCAGGAGCGGGCCTCGTGCGCGCTGGGCAGGTGGGCGATCTGAGGCTGCGGGAGCCGGTCTGGTCTCCACCTGCGGGAGCCGGTCTGCCTTCTATACCCGCGGGAGCTGGTCTGGTCTCAACCTGCGGGAGCTGGTCTGCAGTCTATACCCGCGGGAGCCGGTCTACAGTCTATACCAACGGGAGCCGGCCTGAGTCTGCAGTCTCCACCCGCGGGGAGCTGCGGGGG
>NW_006297660.1:1574881-1575296 GCF_000327345.1 Myotis davidii
CGGGAGCCGGCCTGAGTCTGCAGTCTCCACCCGCGGGAGCTGGTCTGCAGTCTATACCCGCGGGAGCCGGTCTGCCTTCTATACCTGCGGGAGCCGGCCTGCAGTCTATACCCGCGGGAGCCGGCCTGGGCCTGCAGTCTCCACCCGCGGGGAGCAGCGTGGCCCGCAGTGGGTCCCGGGTCCTGGACTCCAGGGAAAGGTGAGTTGAAAGCCTTCATCCAGAGGTGTCGGCCCGGAACCTTGGGCCTGGGCGGGAGCCGGGGTTCGTGGGGACTTGACTGGAACGCGGGGTCCCAGGCACGGTCCATGCTGTGGAAGCGTCAGAGCCGGTGTCCTGGGCGACTGCATGGGGAGCCAGCTTCGCGGGGAGCCGGGGACAAGGGCTGCCTGCACCGGGCGGCGGCCGGGGAGCTGG
>NW_006297660.1:1575335-1609333 GCF_000327345.1 Myotis davidii
GGGAGTTGGCCTGCACCCAAGTGGGCCGTTGGTGCCGGCGCCTGGGTTCGCAGGGCGCAGGGGGCTGGTGTCACAAGAGCTGCCTCACCACATGGGCCACCCGGTGCTCCTGGGTGAGCCTGCGGCCCATGTAGGAGCCTGCGGGGACCTGGGGACAGGGAGCTGGCTGGTGCCAGGATGGGCAAGAGCCTGGATTCCCGGGTGCCCGCAGGGGGCCATCTAGGGCCACAGAGTCGTCCTGCTGCTGGGGTGACCTGGCTTCATAGGGTCCCCCGAAACTGGGTGCTCCCTTTACTCTCAGGAGTGATGGGGTAATGCTAATCTCTCCTGCACTCATCAAATCTAAGAGGTAAAAGATTTTATAGCTATTTTTAGAGTCAGGGAGGATGGGTGTAATTTTAGAAAATGAATGTCTATTCTGGAAGAGAAGGAAGCCATACCTTAAATTGTCAAGGACGTCACTAGCAGTATGTTAGGGAAACCAAAACTTGTGGTGTGAGAAGGCCAGGTGCCTGGAATTCATTGCTGGCCTCCACCTGCAAACATGAAATGTTAAAGGTGATTGCTTATTCCTCCAATACTTGCTTTGAAAAATAAGGAAATGACCGTAAATTCCTTCAAATTGTCTTGACTGTATTTTGTTTAAAAGCTGTTTCTTTATTGATAGCTCACCAATGAGAAATGATGGGCAGCATGAGGGAGAAGGTTAAGCTGTGCAGGGTGAGTTTAAGTGCAGATTCAGAAAGAGATCTTAATGAAGTACAGTGCGGAATTGCTCTACTCAGTGGTTCTCAACCTTGGCTGCACATTAGATTCACCTGGGAATCTTTTTAAAATTCTGATTTCTGGGTCTCATCCTCCAGAAATTCTGTTTCTTTGTTACTAATGTTGTGGCCTTACCCCATCACAAAGAAACAGAATTTCCAGAGGATGAGGCCAAGAAATCAGGATTTTAAAAAGATTCCCAGGTGATTCTAATGTGTGGCCAAGGTTGAGAACCACTGCTCTAAACCGTAATGGACTCTGGGCCTAGTTTCTTTGGCATCTACATTGCTTACACCTGAGGCAATGACTGTGTGACTGAGGACCACTAGAGTGTGAGTTTGTGGAGGAGTTCAAGGGTTATGAGATTGAGAAATGCTAGTGCCAGTTTAATCTTTATGACATGAAAAGAAGGGACCAAAAATGATGCCTTAGAATTGGATCCCTTATGACTTGAAAGGCAGTTGACCTAAATCCCTCTATTGGAGGAAGAATAACTGTCATGCAGACTAATCGCCTATAGAGACATAATAAGGTATCAAATTTACACAAAATATTGCAGAAAAGTTGTAGCTTTTTAAGTTTCTAGTGAATTCTCTTGAGCCTCGAGGCATAGGGTTTGTGGGAGAATACTTTAACTTAGTAATGAACTTACTCTAGTAGCTTTGGGTCTTAACAGCCTCTCTTTTTCCTGGGCTACAGGCCTGCCTCTGGGGGAACTTCCCATTTTTGTTTTTGTTTCTGTTTTTTAAAGTGCATATACATAATAGGAGGCTTGCCTGATTTTGTTTCTAACTGGAGAGTAATGTTGCTGTTTAAACTCTGGACTTTGCTTTGTTTTGTGTGGAGTCCTGGATCCCCACTGAGGATAGCATTGTCTGGTCAGTCCCCCCTGGGGATTTGCATTCTTATCCTCTGAAAAGAGAAAAGTTACACTTCTATCTTTTGACTCCGGAAAAGTCCTTTGACCCTTCTTTGTTAACATGCTGGACCTGAAAACCTCTGCATGCACACATTTATCTGTTCCACTTACTAGCCTTTGATTTCGGTTTCCATCGCCCCTCTCCAGAGGGCTCCTGGAAGGACATTGGCCCTCAACTCACTGACCCTCTTTATCACTCACAGAAATATGGCATTGTTGTATAGCCTATGTACCAGAAAAGTATTTATTAAGATTTATGTCTGTTAACTCATTCTTTTTCTCTGTTTACCTATGTAGTACAGCTATTTTTATTTTGCTATAAACTATGCTTTTGGCATAAAACCACTTTGACTGACACTAGCCAATGTTTTAGAATTTCAATTAACCTGGTACCCCTTCTCTTCAGAATTTAAATTTGCAGTTTCTGAAGCCAAGACACAACCAGTCTGTGTGTACTTCTCTCCTTCTGATCCTTGTCATTTCTCAGCCACCCAGCTCAGGTAAAATAGGATTGGCTTTCTTCCTGAGAACATAGGGGCCACTCTTCCAATTATATATTGAGGTCTTTTTACCCATGGTATATGCTAATGATGAACATTCAAATAGGCGTGCCTGGATCTTGCAAAGAAAGTTTAAATATTTAATACATTTTTAATTTAAATCACTGTTTTGTGCGGTGTATAGCCTCAGGACTGCCAGTGTTTTCTAGGGCTGTGCGGTGTAATGCAACCATCACTAGGCCCAAGTGGCCTTGAGTAATTGAAATGTAAATTGTTCAAATTCAGATGTGCTGTAAATATAAAATACATAACATATTTTCCAGATTAATAAAAATTAATAATTTACTTAAAAATATTTATATTGATTATATGTTGAAATGCTTTTTTTAAATATTTCTTCAAGATTAACATTTCTTTTACTTTTTTAAAATGTGGCTTCAGGAAATTTAAAATTATACAGGGTGGGCAAAAGTAGATTTATAAACAATACAAATAAGTAATACAATAATTAACAAATAAACAATCAATACAAGAATAAAACAGTCTGTGCTTCATGGACTCACAGATGTAAACCTACTTTTGCCTACCCCTGTATGGCTCACATTATATTTCTATTGGATAGCGTTGTTCTAGGAGCTCAAATGAGCCATCCGTGTGCCAAATCTGAACATTAACTCCTCATTTCTCTTTTATTTCCTCTTTAACAAGCCTAATTTCGCCTATGGCTGTGGCTTCATCTGACAGAATAAATGACTACAAAAGAGGAACCCACGCACAGAGACACAACAGTCACATATGCATTTACTATGAACACAGATATTTTATGGGCATCGAGGGTACCAGGAATTTTTGTTCAGGGATTTGATATGATTATGGCTAAAGGGCACCAGTGAAGGAGAATCACCGTTGAGAAATGTTAGTGGCATAGCCTGAAAGAAAATAAGGCATGTAAAGAATTATTGACTGTAGACATTTTTTATTTGGACCAAAGAAAGAGGACATGTTATTTATATTTTACTACTTTTTTTTTTTTTTTCAAATACTGGGGAATCAAGAAGGTGATCACAAGGGAGGATAGAGAAGATCCCACTCTCTGGCTCTGGTCGGAATGCCTTCTGGTTTGGCTGCTCATTAGCTGTGTTGTCCTGAGCAGAGTACTGGACCTCTGTGCATCTCCTATTTCTGTGAAATGAAGTCGATAAGACTAGTTAGTCTCAGAGTTGTGAGGAGCAGGTGAGGTTACTGATGTGAAGCATGCCTTTGCAGTGTCTCACTCAATATGTATCACCTGTGTTTGCGGTCATTAAACCTGGGATGCTGCCCTGTCTGCTATTGCTGGCTAGTAGTTCTCCAGGTGTGCCAATTTCTCTGTGGAAATCACGGCTAGATCTTTCCCAGAGCACTGTGTGATTCGGTGGACTATCATATTCTCTTTGGTCATCAAATCAATGTGCAGGCCTTCAGTTCTGACCATATAAAGTTTACTGGAAAATTTTGATAACCAACAACTCAGGACCCAGCACAAAAATTAATGCTCCTTGATGTTAAAAACAAGAGGACTGTAAATTAGGAAACAAACACATCTACTGTACTGTAATATTTAAATGCCTTCTCATAAAAAGTTAAGATTACTTAAGATTCTCATTAGCCCAACATCAAAAAAATGATAAATATTAATATTTGCCATCAAAGGAAAGCTTAGAAACCAAAGCACAGTAAACAACTGTTGTATTTCAAAGATTACATGAAACTGAATGAACTTAAATATAACACCACCACAACTCTTTATTTTAAAAAAAACTCTCTGTGAGGCAGTTTAATTATTCGTATCCAGTGCACAAACAAGGGAAGATGCGCCCTTAGTAAGAAAGGATTCAAGGGCCTTTCTGATTCAGACCATGTGCTTAAAGACTTCAGCTGCGGTATGTTTGGGTCTACGGAGGAGACCCACATGTGCTGTACCAACCTCCTTCTCCATTGTTCTCCGGTTCTAATTCAGGAGAATCATATTGGAAATTGACTCTTGGTAGATCATGAAAGGGCACAGAGTACTTCCTGCCTTCTCTGTGGCTTCCTTACCCAGCTTGTCTATTTTTTCCACATCCTGAATGTTCCAGCAGTGTGTACAGGGTCAGGAGGGAACAGAGGGAGAGCGGACAGGATGATGCAATCATCCTGAGGCTGTCGGGCTTTCCCTTCAAGCTGCCACTGGGCTGAGACCACTCACCCACTGTGAGGGGCCCTCGTCATGTCACCGGAGGGACAGAGTACTGGGATCAGGAGACCTGGGCTTTAGTTCTGGCTCTCTTTTTGGTCCTCACTTTCCACATCTGTGAAGTGATGGCCTTGAATCTGGTAATTGTCAAGTTCTGTGCCTCCCCAACATCCTCTGAGTCAGGGGGAGAGCTTCAGGGCAATTGCATGGCACGGCTGGCTTTAGGGCCAGCCTGACCTATAGCTTTCCTTAGCTAATTAAGTTCTCATCTGTATTTTTCTACTTTTTAATGTTTTTGTTGAGGTAAAATTTATAAAACAAAATGAATGATTAATCATCTTAAAGTGTAAATTTTGGTGTCATTTATTACATCCATAATGTTATGGAACCGTCACCTCTATCAAGATATTTTTATTATTCTAAAAGGTTTTGGAATCAGGCAAGATCCTGCTCATGAGAATGCCTGTTTGCTCATGTGGTTTTAATTTTGAGGGTGGGATGACCTCAAGTCACATTTTAGAATGCCAGTGTTAGGGTTCAGAAAACAGTGTAGATACCACCCTTCTCACTGTTCTGTCTTCATGCCTCATAGTCTCACATTCCACTACCCCAGGTCTTTGGGCAAGTTGTGTATATTACCACCATCCCTGTACAATGTGTTCTGAACCAAATTCCTAAGTACCCTTAAATGTATGTGTGCATACAACCTCTGATTGTGACACTCTAACATGATATGAAAATTAATGGACCTGAGCTTGTTTTTTTGTGTTGGTTTTTTTTTTTATTTGTTAGCACTCAGATACTCTAAAACAGTGGTTCTCGACCTTCTGGCCCTTTAAATATGGTTCCTCATGTTGTGACCTAACCATAAAATTATTTTTGTTGCTACTTCATAACTGTAATGTTGCTACTGTTATGAATCATAATGTAAATATCTGATATGCAGGATGGTCTTAGGTGACCCCTGTGAAAGGGTCATTCGACTGCCAAAGGGGTCACGACCCACAGGTTGAGAACCACTGCTCTAAAAAGAGGCTGTTCCACAATACAGCCTGATAGTTACTGCTATTTCCATAGAGATCAAGTGCAATAACCCCTTTGACTCCCAAGGCATGTGCTTCACTTTGCACTTCATCACAAACAATCACACATGATAGCTTGATGGATTATAACATAATGGATTACCAGCACTCCAGTTCCTATATAGGCAAGGAGATCAGCACTACACTCAAGCCAAATGCCATGATCAAAATATTTTCAAAACCTCATCTGTTGGGTCAATCTCTAGGAACCACTTCTGCTATCAGTTATGTTGTACTTGGAGATCCATCCATAAACAGAAACAAAGCAGTACTTTGATAAGGAAAAAATATATAAATGCTTATTAGCAGGTGGTCAAAGTAACAGGAAATTATATCTGAGAAAAAACGTAATTCTTAAAAAATGCCCTAAGGCTGAAGGGGCATATCCAAGAAAGGGAGAGCCTTGGAAGAAAAAGGAACTCCATAAGCCTGGATTCAAATCTCACTAGACAGGCTGTGTTTTAAATCTACTCTGGCTAAGAAGCTGCAGAATGATATGGTGAACAAAGAGCAGCCTTCTGGGATGCTGGCAAATTACCAAGTACAGTCCTTGTGGAGATTGCTGTTTAAAAGACAGCAGCAGAGCCCTGACCGGTTTGGCCCAGTGGATAGAGCGTTGCCCTGGGGACTGAAGGGTCCTGGGTTCGATTCCAGTCAAGGGCATGGACGTTGGTTGTGGGCACATCCCCAGTGAGGGGTGTGCAGGAGGCAGCTGGTCGATGTTTCTCTCTCATCGATGTTTCTAACTCTCTATCCCTCTCCCTTCCTTTCTGTAAAAAATCAATACAATATATTTTAAAAAAAAAAAGTCAGTAGTAGAACTGGCTGTCTTGCCAAAAAAGTTGCCAGACAGATTCTGGAGAAGGGGCGGGATGTTGACTCATCAGAAAGCCGTCACTGAGACATATCTGGATAGGGATCTGGGATGCCCATAGAACTCATTAGCTGCCTTTAGGAGTTTTGCTGAATTCACATTTCTAAAATGTTCACACAGAGGTGCCACTATGTGAAAGGGGTGCTGCCCCGGAGGAAATTGTTCATGAGAAGTTGCCAAGTGTTGCTGCTAGAGAATCGCCACTGAAAAATAGCCACCCACTCTGCAGGGGCAGAACTAGATGAGCATCCTGAGAAGGGAAAGGGGAAAAAATTATATTCTCTTAATGTCCTTAAACTACCATCTACCAACAATGATAACATCTTTCTGGATACAAAGAAGTATTATAAAGCACAGATCCACTATCAAAGAGCAGATGAAACATCAGATTTAGAGCTGAGCCCATCCATTGTTAATGGTATAATATACTCTAGAGAAATGCCATTTTTAACAGTCAAGATACTTAGTAAATTCAAATCATTGTGTGGAATCATACCCAAAATATCCTACAATCTCAGAATATATTATTTAAAATTTAACAATGATGGAGTTTATATCAACTTCCTTAGCCAATGATTCTTAAAAATTATCCATGAGCATTTGGAAATTTCTTAAAAAGATAATTGTGTTATCAAGTCTGATTTGATTTAGCATATTTGTATAGTTCCATAAGTAAAAGAAGTTGACATTCTATAAATCTATAATAGATTGTTATAATTCAATGCAAATGATTTGTCCAGCTTGATTTGAGTCAACTGTGCATGCAATGTAAGAGAAAAAAATCACATAGCTGGCAAATCCACACCTCTAGTCAGTACTTGGGAGGAGACCTCGGGGAGGGAGGTGGAATGATGTTGAGAGCACAAAGAATTCTAAAAAATAATATATGTAGTTTAAAACCCAATAACTTATAATATAGAAATATTTTGCCGAAACCGGTTTGGCTCAGTGGATAGAGCGTCGGCCTGCGGACTGAAAGGTCCCGGGTTCGATTCCAGTCAAGGGCATGTACGTGGGTTGCGGGCACATCCCCAGTGGGAGATGTGCAGGAGGCAGCTGATCGATGTCTCTCTCTCATCGATGTTTCTAACTCTCTATCTCTCTCCCTTCCTCTCTGTAAAAACTCAATAAAATATATTTTAAAAAAATAGAAATATTTTACTGACTAGGAAAATTTTTTAGTATAATACTTTCAGTTATTCAAAATGAATACCTTGTTTATGTAACCAAAGCCATGTGTTTTTTGCAGACTTGACATGAATTGGAATGTATTCATGGTGGAGTACATAACCAGGTTAATGATGAGATTAAAATTATGGTGTTAATATCACAATGAGGAGTGTAATATTAGTAGTTTTGAAAAAGAGTACTTTCAACAAATATATGATTATATGAAAACTGAGAAACTATAGTTTTCTGAGTTATCTTATAATCCACTATATAAGTAAGACTTGCTGAGTAAAGTAAAGGTCTTAGAAATAGGCAATTATTTTATCCCAGGGCAAAATTTGCAAGTCTATCATTCTAAATCAAAAGGATAAAGTGAGAAGGTTCATTAGAGAAGGGTAAGAATCTAAAGGGCAAATGATATGAGAAGGTTCATTCGAGTAGGGAAACTCCATGTTGCTCCAATACAGTGTTAGTGAGAAAAGAGACAACAGTAGATAAACATACAGACTTGGGAGTCAGTTTGCTGGGTTTGAATTCAGGCAGCAAATTTACTTACAAAAGGTGTGCTTTGGACAATTAAAGTACAATGTATTCTAGTTTACTGACTTCATGAAACCTATCTCACAGGATAATCATCTGTTTTATTTATTAAGTACTAAAAGTCTGGTGCACAGGTTCATCCAGGGCGTGTCTGGCCCCTCTCGCCAAGTCTGGATCAGGGCCGGGGACCGTGGGAGGGCTCCAGGGCGTGTCCGACCTGTCTTGCCTGGTCCCCATAGGCTGGACCCCAGCAGCAAGCTCACCTACCAGTTGGAGCAGCTTCCCCCTTGTGGCCAATGGGTGTCATAGTGACCGGTGGATTGGTTGAATGGTCCGACAGTTAGCATATTAGGCTTTTATTATATAGAATTTTCTTATTTTCTAAAAATTGCTAGTAACTTTACTTTTCCATTTTTGATCAATTTTTAAGCAATTTTATTATGTTTATTTATTGTTTCTTATAATTTATCTGCACTGTTTTTGAGTAGTCTATATACACAATCCTAACAAGTGGTTAATGAGATATCAATTTATTTATTTATTTTCCTTGTAGCTTTTTTTTCTTATTTTTTGTTTGTGACTTTGAGGTTGAGCTTCTGTCCCTGGAAGGGTATGTCTATATGTGTTTTGTCCAAAAAACTCACAATTTTGTGGACTAATGTACCAAGAACCCCTGATCTTTGAAATTACTGCACTCAAATTCTCACCTCAGTGTTTCCCCAACTCAGCTTAGCACCTTAGTTGCCTTTTCTGGAGTTTGTAGATTAGTCTAGAGCACTGAGGGATAAAACACCTCACTTCAGGATTTTTTTTTTTTTTGAATCTTGGTTGCAAAAACAAGTTTCTGGTGCTTTCATATATTTTTTAAATAACATGGTGGTAGTATTTTAATTGGCCCAGCATCACCAAAATCTGAATCTGTTGTGTACCACTGTGGTATTTTATAGACACAAATGCTTAGCTCCTTCTTGATGAAGTTAACAGGCTTGTATACATAGGCTGTGTGGAATGTTACCATTAGAAGCATGAATGACTTCTGAAACTCATATTCAGTAGCATTTCTAAAGAATTGGTGCTCAGGTACAGAGAGGTTAGACTCAGAAAAATTAGGACAAATGAGGGAAACTGGATAGGATAGTGTGATTGGGACTAATATGGACTAGTTCTATAATGCATCCTTTTCTGACACAGTCAATGAGTTTCTCCTTTTCTGGGATGAATATTTATATTTTTGCTTATCCTATATAATAAAAGCCTAATATGTTAAGTGTCTGGTCGTGCAGTCAACCATTCAACCAATCAAAGCATAATATGCTAATGATATGCTGAGACCACTCAACCGCTCGCTATAATGTGCACTGACCACCAGGGGGCAGATGCTCTGACTGGTAGGTTAGCTTGCTGCTGGGGCTGGCTGATCGAGACTGAGTGAGAAGGGAAGGACATGCTCTGGAGCCCTCCTGCAGCTGGCCAACCTCTCATGTCCCTCCCCAGTCCCCAATCATGCACCAGTGGGGTCCCTCAGACTGGCCTGCACCCTCTCACAATCCGGAACCCCTCAGGGGTGTTGGAGAGCTGGTTTCGGCCTTATGACGGAACGCCCAGTTGCTATGATGTATACTGACTACCAGGGGGCAGACACTCAATGCAGGAGCTGCCCCCAGTGATCAGTGCGCTCTCACAGGGGGAGCACTGCTCAGCCAGAAGCTGGGATCACGTATGGTGAGCACAGTGGCGGTGGTAGGAGCCTCTTGCATCTCTGCAGCAGCACTAAGGATGTCCGACCGATGACATAGGCCCACTTCCCCCGAGGGGAGCGGGCCTAAGCCATCGGTCGGATATCCCCCAAGGGCTCCCAAACTGCGAGAGTGTGAAGGCCAGGCTGAGGGACCCCTGAATGCACATATTTCATGCACCAGGCCTCTAGTACAGGGGTCCTCAAACTACGGCCCACAGGCCACATGCGGCCCGCCAAAAACATTTATCCGGCCCACCCGGTGTTTTAGCCTCCACTGTCTGTCCTGCTTAGCAGCCGACTCGTCCCGGGCCCGCAGTGTGCATGTGTGGAATGTCTGAGGGACAGTGAACTGGCCCCCTGTTTAAAAAGTTTGAGGACCTTTGCTCTAGTTATAAAAATAAAGGAAGAACAAGTAACCAACATAATCTGAAATAAGAACATAAATTAGCTCTGATCTTTGCTCTTCACCTCAGGTTCTGCTCAAAACTTGATAATATTTTATTCTTTCTGTTCTGACAACAATCTCTGGGGGCCTGAACACCAGAATTTGAGGTATTTGGAAGATAAATGCAATGAAAAACATCCAAAAATTAGTGTGGGGAAATAATCAAATGGGGAAAATGTATCAACTCAAAAAATATGAGGCAAGGAAAGAAGAAACCAAAAACAAAGAAGTAAAACAAATAAGAGGGGTAGAAAACCTTCCAAATATTAAAAAAATCATAATAATGGCATACAGACTTAATTTTCCAATTCTAAATTATACAGTCTCAAACTTCATAAAACAAACAAAAATATATAATCATATGCTGTTTAAAGGAGACTTATATAAGCATCAAGACTGATTGTTGAAAGCAAAATGAAGGAGGATGCATATATAAGCAAATAAAAGCCAAAAGGCGGCTAGGTAATTTTCAACTAGGCAATAATAAATATGATATAAATTTTATTATGTGCAGTCACTCAAAAGGATACATGATTCTGTACATCAAGAGGGAAGGCAGGGGGAAGGGGGAGAGATCAACCAAAGGACTTGTATGCATGCATATAAGCATAACCAATGACACTAGGGGGGTGATGGCATGAGTGGGGGGTGGGTAGGGAGGCAATGGGGGAATAAGGACACATATGTAATACCTTAATCAATAAAGAAAATAAATAAATGTAAAATAAACAAAGGAATATAAAACAAATGTAAGAACAATAATGCAAGGGACATTCATATAATGTTGGGAAACCTATAACTTGGGAAGAAAATAATTTTGGGGCAAAATAAGGCATAAACAAGTAAGTCTGAACATTTTCATAATATGAATAAAGCTATTGCACTCCTTTTATATACCTTAAAGAAATACTAGGTGGTGTTCACAATACTCTTATTCATTTGTAAGGGCAAAAAATCTGTCCCTGGAAGTTTAAATATGTGAATAAGGTATTCATTATTACAGTGGATGGCCATGGGAAATAATAAAGCTACATTTATTAAATAGTATGAATGTCAAAATGATGACTAAAGAATATTCTTGAAAAAATATATATCAAGGTCCATTGACATACACATTTTTAAAAATCGAACTAATGAATGTATGTTGTAAAACCTCTTTTGTACAGGGAGAGAGGAGTGGCACACATAGGCTTTCCTTTTCTTGTTCTGTTGACAATGATACAGGTTACTTATTTTATCTTTTATTTTACCTGAACATTTAAAATGTATTTTATGCATGTCATATTTTATAATTAAAACATTTAAATTTTGCATAGATACCATCAATGATGTAAAGATTTAGTGATCAGATAAACGTATTCGGCTGATGTAATGTAGCCATTAGTCACTTTTATTCAAACATTGTGCTTATATTTAAATATTTCACCAGTTAAGATATATTTGTAGTGAAAATTTTACCTTAGTGGTTTATTTTTTACAATGAATTTGTTTTCCATCCATTTTGAGTCTGATATGATATAAAAAAATGATATACTGATGGAAGCAGTCATTTGTTTTTCATAGTTTTAACCTTGTGACAAAAAAATAAAACGATGCAATAGTAAACTTCTAATATATTAAGTTGTAATAGGAATTTGGCATATATACATTAAAATCCAACTGTTCAATATTAGTGAGCATAATACTCAACAAGAAGACTTTTCGCAAAATAGCATTTCCTTCAGAATTATACATTGTTTCACTCTTAAATTTTGTGGCACATGTGAAGAAGAGAACTGTGTACACTGATGATATCCAACGAAAAGATTCTCAATAAGTGAAAAAAAACATGGATATGTTTTAACCATTTAATTATACATTTAAACATTAATTCTATCTCAAGATACTAACAGATTAGTTTACCTTTATATGATATTAACTTTATATTTCTGAAAACTTCCAAAAGAATGTCACAGACATATTTATATACATTGATTTATAGTGTGTACTACAAACTGTACAAACATTCTGGTTTTAATTGTATGTTGGCACGCATAACCAAGTCATAATTCTGTGTATTTAAATCATATAACAAACACCTAAACAATTATAAGTCAACCCAATAAACTTGAGGTTTTTTCTTTCATTTTATTTGATTAAAAAATATTTAGTGCAGGGGAAGGTGGTGTGGAGGGGTAAGAAATCAACTAAAGAACTTGAATGCATGCATATAAGCCTAACCAATAGACCCAGACACTAGGGGGGTGAGGGCATGTGCTGGGGGTGTGAGTGGCCGGGGAGAGGTCAATGGGGGAAAAAGGAGACATATGTAATACTTTAAACAATAAAGAACTTAAAAAATATATTTAGTGCAGGTTTGCCATTAGCTTTACACTCTTCTAAGAGGTAAGAAGATAAAAAAAAAAAATTAAACATCTCTATGCTTTGAAGTTTACTTCCTGGAAAGTCAATTTCTAAAGGTAACGACTGGTGACGGACATTTTCACAGTATGAAAATGTTTTGGTTTTCTTGATATTTTATATTCTTTAAGATTCCAGTAACTGGTCAAGGATCAAGCTGCTTATGCACATGACAACCAGTCACAGGAATAGCTAATAATGATGGAAAAATGATAGTTATTTTATTTTCCATATAGAATAGAAACTTATGCCACTTTTAGTAGTTGGAAAAATACTAACTAGTGCTTATTTCATATAATATATATCTGGAGCTAAAACACTATGTAACATATAGTGATGTACCAGTATTCATTAAATATTTTGAATCACATTTTATAATTTACAAATGCAGAAGATGTATTATAAAATTGTACACCTGAAACCTAAGTAATTTTATTAACCAGTATCACCCCATAAATTCAGTTTTTTTTTTCATTTGTATCATTTATGTATTTTTAAATTATGTAAAGTATATTTTAGGTACTAGATAAATAATTTATACTTTTAACATGGTGTATTTTAAATATGGGTCATGAGCATGGTTATTTTCTTTTTAAAAATATTGTAATATAAAACACATGAAATACATTTTTTTCAATTATTTATTGTGATATTGATTATTTCTTGGCAATTCTTCAATAAAATACTGACTATACATTCAATGATAAAATACTGAACAAAATCATTATTTTGAAAATGAGAAATAAGTGAGATTTAAATAGGTATATTTAAAATTTTAAATATACACATATTTAAATTTATTATATAACATATATAAACCTATTATATAACATATAATTAAAATAGCCCGGCTGGCATGGCTCAGTGGTTGAGCATCGACCTATGAATCAGGAGGCCATGGTTGGATTCCTGGTCAGGGCACATGCCCAGGTTGCAGGCAGATCCCCAGTGTGGGGTATGCAGGAAGCAGCCAATCAATGATTCTCTCTCATCATTGATGTTTCTATCTCTTTTCCTCTCCTTGCCTCTCTGAAATAAATACAAATATTCATATATAATTAAAATATATGTATAATAATAAGATGGCTAATGCATATTGTGTTTTTTACAAAATACTGTCCTAATGATTTATTGTTGTTGTTTAAGCAACCATACAATTGCTAAAAAAAGGTTTTCATGTCCCAGATAATTGTTTTCTCAATTTAAAAAACATCTCTTGTCCAATTACCTCTGGAAATAGATCAAACCACATGCCACTTAGTATGTACCTAGAGGGTATTTCTTTGAAATTATGTGTTGTGGAATCAGGGACAAATCATAAAGTGAAAATCTACTCTAAGCTCTCTGCTGTATTACAGATATTATATATGCAATTGTAAGGGAGCTACTCGAATCAACTCCAATAATGCAATCACAGTCTACTTATGTGACATAATTTCAATAATCTTACTGCTCACATGAGTAGACATATGCCCATGAATCTCATAGCTGATTGAGGCAAATCATTTGGCTTTCCTTAGTAAGTATTTTCAACTAGTGTCTGGGCCCCAACCAAATTGTTTGGGACTAGAATCCTACAACCTGTTAAAATCAGTGTTCAATGAGGCTGCACTAATCCATCTGATTACAGGTGTAATTATATGGAATTTCAGGGAATTAGCCAACAGTTTCCCAGCCTTTTCAAAAACATTTTTTAGATTACTCGAATATTTTTATTCTCTAAAACCATGTCCTGAGCCTTATTACCTTATCATAATGCTTTCAGTTGCTTTTTGATGTTTTAAAATAATAGAATTGTGGTTGTCTTTCTAAAATTTGTTACATATATAGAGACACAGCATGCCCTGTGTCTCTATATATGTAACAAATTTTAGTGTCTTTATATATGTAACAAATATATATAGATTAGGTGGCACATTGGCTAGACCAATAAAGAAGAAAAAAAGCATGAAATGAAATGTTAAATTACTCACTTGCCACTTTGAAAATAAGCAGCAGGTCTGTCTTGAGCAGTTTAATTGGTCTGATACTGAATCTATTGCCAGTGTTTGCATTTATCAATGAGGTTTACAGGAGAGGTTGTTAAAAATATAAAAACTGAATCATATGAATTACTTTATCAACTATCACCAATAATTTCATTAAAACACTACCAGTTGATTTTTTGATTCAGATATTGGAATTTTGTTGATGGAATGAGACTGGGAGGTAGACAAATATCATTTGGCTGTGAAGGAAAGTGAAAAAATGTGGATATAACCCCAATCTTCTGTATCTTAACAGTGTTAATGAATGTGTCAATAGAAAGGCAATAACAGAAAAAAGAACAGAAGGTAGGGTAAGATTTTTATTCTAATAATATCAATTAGATTCCACAAAGATTTAGTAAAAGTAAATATTGCATTAAATCCAGGTGCATGTTTGTACTTCTCCTTCTAGTCTCTACCCAAGTCACAGCCAGAGCTGTGATCTCATTTTTGCCTAGACCAGACAAAAGACATTTTCAATTCTTTAGTTCTTCCTTCATCCCTCTCTAACTTCTTCCCTCCCTTCCTCAGCTCCTTCCCTTCCCTTCCCTCCACTAAGTTTTCTATTGTCTCCATTTAAAAATACAGCTCACTTCCAGTTTCCTTTGCATTCTCAAGAACATATATTTTTCGTGTCCCTAGTTTAGCATTAAAATCACAGCCTTATTCTGCAAATGTACTTTCGTATTTACTTAATTATCACTCACCTGAATGCTGATATATCAAAAGTTTAAGTGCTTCTTTTTCTATCAAACACCAGTTTCTTGTTTTGTTTTGTTTTTCATTTAACCTCATTATATATTCTAATATTTTAATATATATTTTCTAGAGCATTTCTATATACTTAAAATACCAATGAGGGACTACCTATGTTTTTTATATAGGCCTTCAGTTTAATGTAACTTAGGTTATTTATCTTTTCTGAACAATAAAATTGGATTTATATCATCATCTCAAGTTCTTATAATTTTTGACAGGAAATAAGATAGAAAAAATTAATTATGAAATATTCTCTGAAGCATTTGGTTGTGTACTTTAACCTTTTTAGTATTCTAAATTTCAGCAGATGGTCATTGTAGCTCTTCCCAACAGGGGTTTGAGTTTTTAAATAGGAGAGAAATGTCCATCCAATCAAATTTAGAGTCCTGAAAAGGTCAAATTAGTATATAGTACATAACAGTTTTTCTCAGAATTTATAAAACATTAGCAATCTGACAGTTTATTCTTTTGTCACAATGAAGGACAACTTTCCACATGAGAAAGCTTTTGGCAAGGAAGAAAAAGGCAAGTCTTTCCATTACAGCCTTTACCTACCCACAAATCATAGAAAGAAAAGACAAATATTTATTATTATTTATCTTTAAACTGTATTTAGGGGTTGACAATTCAGTATTTGATATTCTCCAATTCTCATAATTATGTTGATATACTTATATACGTATTTGAATATTGACAGGTATGTATGCATTACATATTTTGTGTCATTATAAAAATTATGCTGAAATGTTACCTGAAATCTTAAAAAGGCAGTACTTTTCTATGCAGAAAAAAAGCCAACTATGGAAGACTTTGACAATATTGAAATGGTTAATCCTTAAAATACAAACCTGTGAACATCTAGACATCTACAGGGGAAAAAAAAATCTAAACACATATCTTATACCCTTCACAATAACTAACTCAAAATGGGTCATGGATCTAATCTTGATGTTTCAACTTACATCAACCACCCATTTACATGATCATACTTATTCCTAACAACTTCACTATTCCAAAGTCTGACATGAAAGAATTTTTTTCATCTCTGTAATGTCTAAATGCCTGAGCGAGTGCCACAGAAGGGTTCACACAGTTCTTAATGATCTCATGCAGTCTTCTGGCTTTAAATGTCATCTGTATGCTTGTGAACCCAGATTATAAGTCTACACTTGTACTTATCACATAAGTTGAATAAATTTACCTTAATTAAAGGCCAATTGATCTACTAATCGACTTTACTATCTAAAATTCACTTAAAAAAAGACACGTAAAATAAAAAAATCCCCACAACCTTTGATCTACCTTCTACACTCAAGTCTATTCTTTGACTATTGCATTTTAATAAATGATTACCCTTCATAAGCCTCTATGCTTCATTTTCTAAAGGAAAAATATAGATACATCACTGCTACTATTCCCTTTTTCTCTACTTGTAATCTTTTATCACACTGCATAGCTACTGTTATCCAGAATCTAAGGACTTCTCGTGATATGCATAACTATTACCTTGCTCCTCAATATATAATTTTATTACCTGAATTATTGCAAAGCTTCCTAAGTGTTTTTTTTCTACTCAACATTTGTACCTCTTTGAATAATTTTAGCCTAGAGCAGTGATGGCGAACCTTTTGAGCTCGGCGTGTCAGCATTATGAAAAAGCCTAACTTAACTCTGGTGCCGTGTCACATATAGAAATTTTTTGATATTTGCAACCATAGTAAAACAGACTTAAATTTTTGTTATTTATTTTATATCTTTAAATGCCATTTAACAAAGAAAAATCAACCAAAAAATGAGTTCGCGTGTCACCTCTGACACGCGTGTCATAGGTTCACCATCACTGGCCTAGAGTCAGTTATAAAAATACTGGAGGGCCAGTACATGAAAATCGTGCACTCGGAGGTAGGGTCCCTCAGCCCAGCCTGCGCCCTCTCATAGTCTGGGAGCCCTCGGGGATGTCTGGCTGACGACCTCTTTAATCAAATGAGTTCTGGACAAAAACAAAAACTCTTTGCGAGGAATACATTGTTATTATAAGCCAAGCAATAGTATGGATTTATTTTTTTATCATATTAACTAAATTATATTAGGATTTGACGGCATTTTTCATTCTTGAGGTAAATATAAAAGTTATGTTTAAAACAAGCTTGGATTTATATTTCTTCCATTCAAAGAAATAAACTGAAAAAAAGTGACAAAATTTCAAATTGTCTCTTACAAATGTATTTCACATAAATATTTATATGGATAGCATGATTTTTTAATTCCTTACTTAAAGCTCACTCAGAATTATATAGGCTGATAAAACAAGCAGACATATTTCAATCCAATATTTTATGAAAATACTAGAGGCCCGGTGCACAAAAATTTGTGCACTTGGGGGGCGGTCTCTCAGCCCGGCCTGTGCCCTCTCGCAGTCTGGGACCCCTCGGGGGATTTCCACCTGCTGGCTTAGACCCGCTCCCCGAGGGATCGGGCCTAAGCTGGCAGTCAGACATCACTCTTGCAGCCCGGGAGCCCTTGGGAGATGTCCACTTGCCAGCGAGGAGCAGGCCTAAGCTTCAAATGGACATCCTTAGCACTGCTGAGGAGGCGGGAGAGGCTCCTGCCACCACCTCTGTGCTGGCAGCCATCAGCCTGGCTGTGGCTGAGCAGAGCTCCCCCTGTGGGAGCGCACTGACCACCAGGGGGCAGCTCCTCATTGAGCGTGTCATAGTGACCAGTCATTCCCAGTCGTTCTGCTGTTAGGGTCAATTTGCATATTATCCTTTTATTGTATAGGATCACTTGTGTTATGTACCATTGAGTTCATATATTAAACTTATGCTTTTTAAACTATAGGCTGAAATCATTCAATTGAGTTCATTAAGAATATGCCTTATATTAATGTATGCATCCAATTTTATTCTGACAAATTTTATGATGAATATGGTTGATACACAAACATATAGGATTTTTCAAATATTCATAATATGTTCTCAATGTACGATAACTAACTACAGATATGTGAAAAAATCTTGTTATGGAAACTATGATATTAAATAAATTTATTATTTCTTTTATCAAATAAACCATCTATAAAATTCCCCAGTTTTTAAATCACTTTGAATACATAATTGTATTGAAGAGAAACTATCCTATACAATAAAAGCCTAATATGCTAAGTGTCCGGTTGTCTAGTTGTCCATTCAACCAATCAAAGCACAATATGCTAATGATATGCTAAGGCCGCTCAACCACTCACTATGGCGTGCACTGACTGGTAGGTTAGCTTGCTGCTGGGGTCCAACAAATAAGGACTGAACAAGATGGGCCAGACATGCCCTTGAACCCTCCCGCAGTTCCTCCCCAGCTGTCCAACCTCCTGCGTCCCTCCCTGGCCCCACTGGTGCATCAGTGGGGTTGTTCGGCCTGGCCTGCAACCTCTCGCAATCCAGGACCCCTCGGGGGATGTTGGAGAGCCGGTTTTGACCTGATGCCAGAGGCCCAATTTGTACACTGGGCCTCTAGCTATTTAATAATACTGTGAGGAGGTTTCCAAAAATATTGTGAAGGAAAATAACCTTACTTAATTGGATTTAATGCAAGCTTAATCATAAGAGTGATGAAAAAAAAAGAAAAAGGGTGGCTTGCATTTTAGCGCTGTTTATATTACTAGCTTTCTGCCCCACATATCTTCATTAATGGTATGTGTAAGCCTGATTTTTAATATATTTTTAGTATGATTATAAGCATGAAGAAATCCACTAATGAGTCATTTGATTAGCATGTACTTAAACCGCTCTCCCCTTCTCTCTCTGATATTGAATTTTAATTCTTCTTTAAATGAAATGCTACTTATATTATGGCTCTAAACATTGGGAACACATACTTCCTATCATTTGTAATGATAAAATAATTAAAATGAGTCCTAAGATTCAAATTCATAATCTAAGATTATATGTAATAAATATTAGTGGAAATGAAAATTGTGTTAAATAAATGTGCTACTTAAATTGAATGATTTTAAGTCCCCCTGAATTTATAATTTTTGGTAGTCCTTTATTTTTTTCTTTATTCAAGTAGAGTATCGTATATAATAAAAGCCTAATATGCTAAGTGTCTAGTTGACTGGTTAGCACTCAACCAATCAAAGCTTAATATGCTAATGATATGCTAAGGCCACTCAACTGCTCACTATGACATGCACTGACCACAGTGGGCAGAGAGTTGACCGGTCAACCAGTCATTATGATGTGCACTGACAACCAGGGGGCAGACACACTAGCTGGTAGGTTAGCTTGCTGCTGAGGCCTGGCCTATTGGGACTGAGTGAGACAGGCCAGATATGCCTAGGAGCCCTCCCACAATCCCTCCCTGGCCCTGATTGTGCCTGGCCTGCACTCTCTTGCAATCTGGGACCCCTCAGGCAATGTCAGAGAGTTGGTTTTGGCCTGATCCCACAGGCCAGGCCAAGGGATCCCACTGGTGCATGAGTTTGTGCACTGGCCCTCTAGTGTTTAATGAATGGTGAGATATTATTACTTTCTACCTTTGAGCTCATTTCTAGTAGGTTTCATTTATTTTTAAATATATTTTTATGATTTCAGAGAGAAAGGGAGAGGGAGAGAGATATAGAAACATCAGTGATGAGAGATAATCATTGATCACTGCCTCCTGCACACCCCATATTGGGGATCAAGCCTGCAGCCATGACCTGGGCATGTGTTCTAATCAGGAATCAAACCATGACTTCCTGGTTCATAGGTCGATGCTCAACCACTGAGCCACAATGGACGGGTTGTAGTAGGTTTTAACCTAAAGGTTATAAAATATGACTTATTTGATGTTGTGATGATGATAATAAAACATTTTAACTGAAATCTAAAAAGCAAATTAATATTTATCAAGAATATTTACTTTATTTCCATTTTGCTTAGGAATCATGGTACAAAAACCCTTTAAAAATTGTGATTGCTCTTTGTGGCGTGTGGTCTATTATAAAATATGTGAATTTCAGATATATGACATTAAGAAATTCTTCTAATGGATGATACATGTGTAATTATGTTTAACAAATACTGTTGAACATAATAACATCAGGACAAAATAAAATGTGTTCCTTTACTGTCTTTTTTTCTTCTTAATGTTGGATCACATTATACTGTTTATTGATGTCTTCTATATTTTTACTCTTTTTTTAAAAAAAATATATTTTATTGATTTTTTACAGAGAGGAAGGGAGAGAGATAGAGAGTTAGAAACATCGATGAGAGAAAGACATCGATCAGCTGCCTCCTGCACATCTCCTACTGGGGATGTGCCCACAACCCAGGTACATGCCCTTGACCGGAATCGAACCTGGGACCTTTCAGTCCGCAGGCCGACGCTCTATCCACTGAGCCAAACCGATTTCGGCTATATTTTTTACTCTTATGCTATCTATTTTATTTTGCAGACATAGATATGTTGTGAATGTTTTTTTTTAATAGTGACATGAGTCCCTTTCTTCAGTCTCTCAGCTAACGTGAGGTCTTATTATTTTGTTTCAATTAGGACTTACACTGAGTCAATGTGGTGTTACAGCTCCAATTAGCTTCGTGCCCTTGAAGACAATATATAGTTTGCATTATCATAGGCCACGGCATCCTACAAGATTTTGTGCTTTAAGCTTCACAATACAAAGATTTAGATAAATCTATTTTTCAGTGCAGCTCACCCAGACTCCTCTGCCACTATGAATTCAATGGAAAAAGTGTGGAAAATATCAGGAGGTGTAAAGATTATTTTTGTATTTAAATATTTTAGAGATTACACTCCATTATGTCAACCAGTTCAATCTTAAAAGCTCTAATGATTTCTTCTTACTCTAAAACATTGGTTCTCCACCTGTGGGTCGCGACCCCTTTGGGGCCAAACGACCCTTTCACAGGGGTTGCCTAAGACCATCGGAAAACATATATTATTACATATTGTGTTTGTGATTAATCACTATGCTTTAATTATGTTCAATTTGTAACAATGAAAATACATCCTGCATATCAGATATTTACATTATGATTCATAACAGTAGCAAAATTACAGTTATGAAGTAGCAACGAAAATAGTTTTATGGTTGGGGGTCACCACAACATGAGGAACTGTATTAAAGGGTCGTGGCATTAGGAAGGTTGAGAACCACTGCTCTAAAAGATGCTCCCTGTCAATGGCAGCCCAAACTTCTCAGACGCAGCAAATACATCCAGTGGTCAATGATCTGATCACTAATGTGGGCTGACTTTCTCTGAACATTGTTTCTTTAAACTTCTTTCTTTTATAACTCTAAATTGTTTAATAATGCATTTATTAGTTTATCCAGGTTTTTTTGTTTTGTTTTGTTTTTTTATTTTACTTATTACAGTGATCTGTGGTAGACTACATAATACTTGAAAGGAGAACTTCAAATGATTCTTAATTAATGTCAAAGCAAAATTGCACTGGGAAATAGTAAATGATCAAGGAAGACTTTTGTCAAGGCTATTGCAAAAAGAGAGGCAGGCCAGAAATTAACCTGAATTCAACCCTGCCAAAACAAAAACAAAGGGCAGGGAAGAGATTTTTAAAGCTAAGTGAGAGGGAGATCATGGACCATCTGTCTGTTAATTGGGTTTACCAGAAGGAAAACCCAATTTCTTTTTATTCTCATAACCCATGAGCCACACAAATAGATTTTACATATAAAATGATTGTAACAAGTCAAAAGAAGAACAGTATTGTGTGACATGTAAAATTATATGAAAATCAATTTTAGTATCCATAAATAAAGTTTTATTGGAGCATAGCCATGCTCATTTGGTTGCACATCGTGTATGGCATGTTTTTGTGCTAAATGACAGAGTTGAGTAGTTGTGACAGAGATTGTATGGCCTAAAAACTTAAAATATTTACCCTCTACCCCTTGATAGAAAACATTTGCCTACTTTTGTTGTAGCAACATCAAAAATTCCTAGTGTATTGTAGGTAAGCATTGCCTTCTTTGATGTATCCTTCAATATGGGCTTAAATTTTCCCTTATGCCTTTCTTCTGTCCTCTTTCAAAAAGTATCTATTTAGGTGTGTTGCCCATTTTTTGATTGGGTTGTTTATCTTCCTTTTGTTAAGTTGCATGAGTTCCCTGTAAATGATGGAGATTAAACCCTTATCGGTGGTATCGTTGGCAAATATGCTCTCCCATGCAGTGGGCCTTCTTGTTGTTTTATTGATGGTTTCCTTTGCTGTGCAAAAGCTTTTTATGTTGATGTAGTCCCAATTATTTATTTTCTCTTTAGTTACCTTTGCCCAAGGAGCAGTATCAGTGAAGAAATTGCTTCGGCATATGTCTGAGATTTTGCTGCCTATGGATTCCTCTAGTATTTTTATGGTTTCCCATCTTATGTTTAAGTCCTTCATCCATTTTGAGTTTATTTTTGTGTATGGTGTAAGTTGGTGGTCTAGTTTGATTTTTTTGCCTGTATCTGTCCAATTTTCCCAACACCATTTATTGAATAGACTGTCTTGACTCCTGCATAGTAGGAGGTAGAAAAATGAATTCATGAATGGATAAATATGTACCTTTAAAGTGATTCCCTCAATGAGGGTCTCTGAAAATCTTCCACAAGCCAGTCAGATATAAAATAACGTAATTTACTATATTTAAACATATATATATATATATATATATATATGTGTGAATGTATATATACATATATACATTAAACATATATATATGTTTTTGTAATATGTGTGTGAGTTAAACTAAATGACAGATGACTAATTGTTTTGTGTAAATTATGTGTTAGTTATTGCATAAAAATTGCATCTCTAAATATTTAACTTACACATGAATTGCTAAAAGGGAAGAGCAATATCTATTTTTACATTACATGTTTGAGATGGTGATACATGATTATAATATCAGAGTACCGTGTTTATTGAAATGCAAATAAGAAAAGTTTTAGAAATTTTTTAAGAAGTTAATCAGAACAGAGAGTGGGAGTGCAGGGATCATTGTAGGAATTTATGAAATGTTTGTAAGGCTTTGCATTTCTTTTTATCTATACATATAAAGAGGTAATATGCTAATTGCCATTCTGGTGTCCCTGTGACGACCTATTTGCATATTGATGCGTGCACAGCAGGGGGCTGGCAGCTGGAGCCACGTTCCTGGGTTCCTGGGGTTCTGAGGAGAGCACCTGACAAGAACTCAGACTGCAAAGAAGGAAGAGGAAGCATCCACCAGGAGCTCTTCCAATCCCCCTGCACGGACACCCTATCCCAGGCCCCGCACCCCGTCAGGACGGGGAGGCTGACTGGACAGGGAGAAGACCCAGACTCAGGGGTAGCTTCAGCCGTACCACCTACTCCTGATATCTTCCCCCGCCACCCCTGCCAGGGGCAGCCACAATAATAGCATGCTGGCGACCACCCGTCAGCGCCCCAAAGGCACCTGGGGCCGGTGGCCCACTGCTGCTGGGCCCTCTGCTGGGGCCTGGCACGTCTCTCCCTACAACTCCAGACCCAGGTGGAGGCAGGCCTGAGCAGCCCCCCAGGGTCAGACCCTGCCCCCCAAACAGCGGTAGCACTGTCTCCCCAGCTGAAGTGTGCTGAACCTCGCTGAGGGCACTGCTAAACCCACCCTCCTAGCCTGCCTGGCTCTGCCTAGCTCTGCCCCCACCCTGCTCCAGGAGATTGGAACCCCACCCTAAGCTGGTACAGCTGCAGGACAGCTAGTACAATTTAAAGAACGGCACCAAGTGGGAAGGTTTGACAGTTGCTCCCCCTTTGGCCTCACCACCCCCCTAGCACCCCCTTAATTCCCTGCCCCCCACCAGCACCCCCAGGGAAGACCACCGCTACAGGGCTACTGGACAGAGCCTGCCTCCCCGAGGCCTGGCAGGGGGAGGCAGTTGGGGGTCAGGCTGGAAGTTGGGGCCAGGAATCGGGCCAAAACTGGGATTTGAGCACCTCCTGAGGGGTCCCAGATTGGTGAGGGTGCAGGCCAGGCTGAGGGACACCCCCCATGCATGAATTTTGTACACCAGGACACTAGTTTGATATAATACTGTTCAGATTTCAAAGTCACATTTTCATGTTTTAAATATCTGAGATGGTACCGTTTTATTTAAAAACTAGAGGCTCAGTGCATGAAATTCATGCTTGCGTGAGGTCCATAGACCTGGCCAGTTATTGAAGCATGAGCGTCTGGCATGGAAGGGCAGGTCCCAGCTGAACTCTGGGCCCTGGGCAGTACCTGGGCCCCCAGGCCCCCATACACTCCCCTCAGCCTGAGTATCGGGCCCCCACCTGGTTCCCTTAGCATCTGGGAGCCGGGTGGCAGCCATGCCCCCCGCTGCCGTGACTGGTCACCATCTGCGGGGCATTTGGGGGGGTGATCGGACCCCCCTCACACCCACCTTGGACTGGCACCGCCCACTCACTTGCTCCACCATCCCTCCATGGTCCTGCTCTCATTGGGGCCAATCAGGGCCTGCCGTGCCTGCACTGCCATCTGCTGCCAGTGCCTCTGCACTGCCCTCTGGTTGTCAGTGCACATCATAGGTAGTGGTTGAACTCTCAGTTGAACTCCCAGTCAACGGGACAATTTGCATATTAGGCTTTTATTATTTAGAATACTTTCTGAAAATTATTAACAAATTTAAAATAATTTAAAAGGATTTTTAGAATAGTTTATGGGCATAGATGCCTTTAAGACCACGAATGTTATCTATTTTATTTGAGATTTCCATTTGGCTCTTTTGCCAAAAATAGTTTAGATACCATTTCTCCTTTTTAAAGCATGGATCCCAGTTAAAAATGAACACTGATATTATTTTGGACATAGCTTCTTAAATATGTTATAGGAGAAAAGACACACTTCTATTAAAAATAAATAGAACCTGGACGGCAAGGCTGTGATTGAGCATCTATCAATATCTATGAACCAGGAGGTCATAGGTTAGATTCCCAGTCAGGGCACATGCCCGTGTTGTGGACTTGATCCCCAGTGTGGGGTTTACAGGAGGCAGCCAATCAATGATTCTCTCTCATCATTGATGTTTTTATCTCTTTGGACATTATTATTTTCTTGTTAATTCTTACCTGAGGACATTTTTTCCATTGATTTTTAGAGAGAGTGGATGGAGGGAGGGAGGAGAGAGAAACACTGATGTGAGAGAGACACACACCCCGACCAGGGCCAGGGATCAACATTCAACCCAGGTGCATGCCCTTGACTGGGAATCAAACCTGAGAGCCTTTGGTCCTCAGGCCGAAGCTCTAAACACTGAGCCAAACCAGCCAGAATGAAAACTTCAAATTCTTTATTCAAAATACATGAACTAGGAACAAAGCATTTACCACTTCTTAGTGTGGGGTCATAAGAATGAAGAAAATTGGGTTAAGAAATGGATGAGTCCATAAGAGGAAAACTGGGATGTGGAGAAGAAGATGGAATGTACATGGAGGTGGGCTCGAACCTGGTGGACGGTGCCTGACCATGTTTTTCTAATATATCTAAGTGTGTGTGATAGAGCTGAAGCTTATCGGGGAGCAATAGAAACATTTGGAGACTAGAATCGATTGTCAAGACTAGTAGGGTCAGAGCTTTTGTCGATCCAGGGTGCCATGTTAGGACAAGCTGGCACCCTGTAGTTCGATTGTCTTAAAGAAAATATGACAAAGATAGCACTTGAAATGATTTTCAGGGACCGTTTGTTGTCAATAATTCATTTTCTCTTGAAACAATTTCTGTACACTTTTTGTGGCGACACATGATCCCCTCATTAAAGGCACCGGGGGTCAAACTATCACTTCAGCTGAAGTCCAAGGGCTATGTTACCCCTGTGTTTTTTACCTTCTGTGTGCAAACAAGACTGCAGTCTGATTGCCTGCATCTTTACACATGTGCCGGGATCGGCTTTCTGTAGATATAACACTAATGATCGGTAAGGTATATAGATGGGTCATGACCTATTGGGTAATGGTGTCTTTATTCATTTTTAATACAACACAACAGCTAATATTTGTTGTTGTGTACTCATTCAGATTTCCACGACGATCTCTGGCTATGATACTGCATTTAGGTGTCGGAGTTAGGTGAAGCATGTGGAGCTTGCTTTCATTGTGCATCTATGAGAGGGCCCCTGTGTGTTGTTTATTCTAAAATGGCATAAAATACTACATAATCATGACATGTTCCATGACAGCACTCAATTTGCCTCTCATGAATGATTTATGCGATATACAGAAATGTTCCCTCTTAAAAAAATAGTTTTTAAATACTGTGTGGCAGTTTTAAACCCAGGTACAGTCATAATTATTTTAACATTTTTGGATGCTATTTAACCTCAGTTCTGCATGTTATTTCATGAATGTATTTATCAGTAACTATATATGTATTACTTCTGATTATGCTTAATTGCTGTGTTGCGGATTTTGCTCTTTTGATTTGTAGTGATGACATCTATGCATAAAGCTGTAATGTTTTTCTTTCAAGCAAAATGTGAGTAGATAAAAATGAAGCATCATTTGAAACTGTTGGAATTATTATCAGTGAAAGTGGGATATCCCCTTCCCCACTAGGTGCTTGGAGAGGGATCCTTACAATACCCTGAGAAAAATAATTTTCTGAGACTCACATGAGAGGATAAGGGATTTCTATTTGCCTGGAATGACATCCCTCAGTTTCCAAATTCCCATTTCCCTTATTCCAGCCTTGGAAGATGGGCAGCTGGGGATTCAATAGAGCTAGAAGCAAAGCCAGTTTCTGTTCCATGGTGGAGCTGGGTCCGGTACAGCATTAGGCTAATTGTATTCCATTGGTCCATTGTGTAGGGTCCACGTGACAGTGGGCCATGAGGGCCAATGCCGGAGTGCAGGAGCATCAGAGCCCCTGGGACACTAGGAGCACAAGGGCACAAGAGAGCACACTCCTTTGATTAGGAGATTAAATATATCTTTCCAGGCCATGCATATTCTGGCAAGTGACCTGTTCCCAGGTGTGACTGACAGAAACCACCTTCCCTATTTCACCCAGACTTTACTGAGCATGCATCTAAACTGCAACTTCCTGGCGAAGCTACACAAATGGCATGGCCATCATATTTGGTTTTCCCTTTGCTGCTTTCTAGCTATTCAGACCTGGTTTAATTATAATGGTATCAGAATGACTACAGCTATTTGATAATAGAAATGATAAATTCTGCCCAGCCAGCATGGCTCAGTGGTTGAGCATCAAACTATGAACCAGGAGATCACGGTTCGATTCCCATTCAGGCTACATGCCCTGGTTGCAGGCTTGATTCCTGTGTGGGCATGCAGGAGGCAGCTAATCAATGATTCTCTCTCAACATTGATGTTTCTATCTCTCTCTCCCATATCCTTCCTCTCTGAAATCAATAAAAAAACAAAACTAGAAGGTTTTTTTTTTAATGAATTTATAGATCCTAACCAAAAAAGACTATGACTTCATGAATTTTCTCTAATGTAGCAACTTATTATTCAAGGTAGGGTTTTATTTCAAGTTATTACCACTGTGTTGCTATATGTACTTAGATTTTGACATGCATCTGTAATGAACGTTGGTGGCCCAGAGTGGCTTGTTTTGGGTTGGCCACTAGAGTAAATCTTACTGTGCTTAATTTGTCTATTGAATGATGAAGTTCTGTGTAATGTTGCATTAGGTCAAACAAAGTCTTGGATAAAATGTTTTTAAGTGACATATATTTGGGAAAAATGCACCTGCGATAATAAATGTGTTATTAAATAATGGATACTTTATATACAATCTGGCTTGGGCCATGACTCTTGAGCTCATTAAAATTTTACAGTGCAACTGTATAGCATATATTTGGTTAGAATCATTGCTGAATTCTTAAAATGAAGTAAATAATACCCCCTTTCCTCCTAAATATCAAACTGGTTTTAAAAGAATCAGATTGATGAATATTAAAATATTATTTTCTTTGATCAAAATCAACCCAAGATTACACATTGAGTCTTTGAACAAATTAGACTACTCAAATATACTGCCCATTCTTGTCCTTGAGTGGTATCCTGGAGAGAGTGATTAACTACCATGTAAATATATCAGCACTTACTGAATCCTCATTCAGTCACATCATTGGAGACGGAGAGATACATCTTCTGGATATAATTCCAAAAATTATATCCTTCTTTTGCTCCTACCTACATCTACTTACACATAGAAAGAAGCAAGAGTAGTAAAGTCTTCTATTGTTCTGAAGGAAATGCCAGGAGAACATAGACCAGTATGACCCATGTATGCTCAATGCCTACTACTTTCCACAAGGACCTAAATATTTCATGTCTACTGCATTGGGACAATCGAAGAAAAGTCATAAGTGTTAATAATCAATAATCTATGTTAAAGTAGTATATGGCTTGGATTATCATTAACTATAGTGTTCCCAATATTTGTATTTTTTTCTAGTATCTAAAATACCTGGTGTATGAAAAACTTCTGTTATTGATGTTTCCTTTTTATTTATAGTTTATCCCTTTTTATCTCTCAGTTAAATTTTTAATATTTTAGATTAATACATTTTTTAATATTTTAGACATTTGGATCAATGAAATTTCACCATATGACTCTAAGAGTTAAAACTATTTTTTAACTGAAAACACAATATCTTTTTCCAAAATATATTTCTCTCGGACACCTCTTATTACTCTATTCATTATTTGCATTGTCACACAAATATTTAATAGTTTAACTTACATGTGATAATCAATGTATAGATTGATAGATGGATGGATGGATAGATAGATAGATCAACTAAACTTCAAAGTCGTATATTTGGTAAATTACTGGAATTCTCCACACAACTTTTAACTTTTATAAACTTGAACATATCACATGTGCACACACATACACACAATCCAAAATAATACCAATAAAAAACAAAAAACAAGAAACACTGGTATTCTAAAGATATGAGATAGAAATAGGACATATACCTTATTCTCTTCTCTGTTTTCTACCCTACTCAAAGATGCTTATTTTTAATTACTTCCCAGATATTTTTTTAAAAAATCATCTATAGTGATCATAAAGTACCTGTATTATTTATATAGATTGCTTTAGATAGTATTGACATCTTGAGTCTTTTTTTGTTTTAAGACTGTTTTTATTGATTTCAGAGAGGAAGGGAGAGACAGAAACATCAATGATGAGAGAGAATCACTGACCAGCTGCCTGAAATGATGCTCTATACTGGAATGGAGCCCACAACCTGGGCATGTTCCTTGGCAGGGAATGGAACCATGACCTACTGGTTCATAGGCATAGGTTGACACTCAACCACTGAGCCATGCTGCCTGGGCTGTACATGTATCATTATGTTGGGGTTTAGTGAAATAAGATTCTTTTGAAAGTAAGGCAAAGTGTTGAGGGAGAAAAAAAGCTCTCAGTATACTTCACTTAAATAAATCCTTAAATTATCCTCCAGAGGAAGAATTAAAATCTTCCATTTACTTTATGAATGTGCAGCAGAATTCAGTGTTGAACTCTAATCATATTCACTGATTTGTAGTAAACATTGAGAAAGGAGAGGCTTATATTTTATTTGAGCACAGTGTAATATGCTACTTAATCATGGTATGATTATGTAGCAAGCTGCCCATAGAAATAAGTAATGACTAGGCAGTAGCAAGCTTATTTTTAAAGCATTACATATATATATACATAGAAGCCTAAGCGACCGTATGACCTAATGACCAGAACAATGAGAGCGATGGGTTGACCAGTCTCTATGACGTGCACTGACAACCAGGGGGCAGATGCTCAACATAGGAACTGCCCCCTGGTGGTCAGTGCACTCCCACAGCCAAGCTCCAATGGCCAGCCAACATCCCTCGGTCCCTCCCCCCAGCGGGTAAACCTCTCCCAGTCCCTACCCCCAGCTGGCCTGGCCCCCAATTGGCCCCCATTGGGGTGGGCAGCTGGACCCCACCGGAGCACGAATTCATGCACTGAGCCTCTAGTATAATCTTAAGCAATTTTATATTTTCACCATAAGTACCTTAGAACAGTTGTGTGATGGAGACAGCTTACAGAAGCTCATAGAGCCTCTTAGCAGCATTTATTGTCCATTTGCATTCAGTGACCAGTAGGCAGATTGAAAATGAAACAGGGCAATAAATGTCTGGACTGCCTGTCGCTACTTGAGCCAATTAAACAAAGACAGGATTGCATCATGTATGAGCATTTATTCCAATAAGGCCAGCGGTATGGGAGAGCAGCAGGCAACCAGGAAGATCTGCTCGGCCCCTCCCCATAAGCCACCTGCTTCTGGTGGGTAAAACAATGGATGTGGACAACAGCGGGGTGAGGGCGAGGGAAGGATTGGGGGATGAGAGGGCATTGGGGGGATAAGGACACATTTTTAATATCTTAATAAAGGGAAAACAAAGAAAAAAAAGATTACATGGGAAAGCAGGAATTACAGGCATGAGGAAATAGGCAAGTGTAATGGTTACAGGTGACAGGCAATGCGGACTGAGGCATCACATAGGGACACATCTGGGACTCCATTGTTTTGGCAGCAAGGTTGTTAATCTTTCCATGATGATAGGCAGTTCTTGGAAAAAGTATGACTGCTTTCCGAGGTTAACTCCCATGTCCCAGGGCGTGCAACTCTTAGCCAGGTTAGAATGTGCTTTCTCTGATCAGAAGAGAACAATCACAGCTAACAGAGCAGAATTAGCATATCTTATAACTAGAGCTCGTCCCCACTATTGTGTTTCTGCTCCTGACAAAGTCATCCACAGAGTATTTTCATCATAAAAGTTGGCAAACCCGTCCATCAAGGCTTTTTCCTACCTCTGCAGGGAGATCCAATGTTTAGACCTTTAGCAACACATCACTGCTTAAAATCCAAGTACAGTATTCAGAATTTATAATTCAAATATGTTATTATTCAGCGGAATACATTATTTCAACTTTTCCTGTGATATGAACACAAAAATATTCAGTAATTTTAACTCTGCTGACATTTAAATGCACCACGTCATTTTTTTCCTCTTTGAGAGCAAATTCAAAGAGTTGAATTTTGTTATGAATTTCCAACCAAATATTTCTTCTTTCACATTTATATATAGTTGCCTGTTTTTAACCTTTCAAGATAAATGATAAATTGCATCTCCCAGTGAACCAACTCACTGTTCAGCTAATACAATCTTTACTTAAGATCAAATAGGCACTGTTCGTTTTACAGATTTTATTTTATTACTGTCAGTTGGATCATACTTTTTTCTGAAGTGAAAGTAAAAAACACACACACAGAAAACAACCAGTTGAAATATTTTGCAAGATAATGTTCTGGAAGGTCACAATTTACTGTCCAAAACCACAGTGAGATTGCTGACAAAGATCACGTTTTGGTCAATGAAAGTCAATTTGCTTTCCTCCTCCCTGCAACTACTCTCGTGTTGCCTATAGATGTGAAAATGTAAAAAGTTTAACTTTTTTTTTTTCTCCTATCAAGGAAATAAACTTCTCTTTTTCAGCATCTTTTGGTCATTGAATACTTATTATATATAATACATATAAATTTAGAGGTGATTTATGAAAATGGTTTAAGTAGAGAAATATATTTAAACATACAAATATATCTGAATTAGCAATCTTTGACTAGAATTGGGTGAAATGTTCCAGTTCTTTGCAATTATTAAACGGTCAGAAATAACAAATGTGCACTCACATGCACACACGTACCACTCAAATTTCATCCTAAAGTTTATAGATATTTAAAAGCTTCCTTCTGCATATTAAGCAAGGCTGAAAAATACAAAGATAGTGTCTTACCCTTGGACATATTCTTAGAAATTTTAAACTATTTAGAGTCTACAGAAATTCCTACAAGACAAAATTTATAGGATTGTGTTTTAGGATTGTAGAGGTGGAACGATTGCAGCTCTGGCTTTCTCCTAAGAACCCTTCTTTAACAGGAGACAGCTGCTAGTCTCTATGATAGTAAAAGGGGATCTGGTGAATTCAGAGAAGCCAGACAGGGAAAGTGGGTGACTAGAACAAGAACAAAGATTAATTGATGGCCTGAATATATACAACTATATCATTTAGGATTTTTTTTTCGACCTATCCAAACACATAGACTAAACCATTGAAAGGAACTACAAGTATTTTCTTAAGAAATTGAACAAATATCTTTAAAAAATCTAAAACTATTTGTTTGAATATATAGCAACAAAGCAAAATTGCACAGCTTTCAGTTCCTTGAGAAATTAATAAGATCAGGCAATCAAGATAAAGCAAGCATAAATGAGAAAGGCCAAATGAAACACAGTAACAACGAACTGATTATAGTCCAGTGGCCAGCAAACTGTGGCTCGCGAGCCACATGCGGCTCTTCCACAAAATACCACATGTGGGCACACACGTACAGTGCGATTGAAACTTCATGGCCCATGCGCAAAACTCAGTATTTTGTGGAAGAGCCACACTCAAGGGGCCAAAGAGCCGCATGTGGCTCACGAGCTGCAATTTGCCAAGCTGCAGTTTGCCGACCACTGGTATAGTATATACAATTGAGCAGTTAATCTAGAGCACAAAAGACATTTTTAGGCAAGTAAGTACATAGTACATTTATCACTCTTGTACCTATTTTCAGGAACTTATTTGAGAATTTAGTTTAGAATAATCTAAGAGAGAAGAGACTGTGATATCCATCAAGCAATACTTTAAAACCAACGAAACAAAGAGATCAACAAGAAGAAATCTTCATTGTGTGACCTAACTTCTCAGGGAGTCGGCAGGCATGGGCAAATAGTGTTCGCCAGGTTTATACAGATGCACGCTCCTCTCCAATGTCACATCTGGTGCCATTCAGTGAATGTCTCATACACCAAGGCCAGCTGGCACCTGCCCTGGGGCTGAATGGGAGTCATCAGGGTTATGCCAACAGATTTCACCACGCCAAAACAGACCAAGATTTGGCAATGCAGAGGAAGGCTCTGCACAGGAGTGGTGATGCTGGTGCTGGTTGGTCATGTGAGGAAAAAATGGCTCTCTCCCTAGAGCTAAACACAGTCCCTCCCTGTGATCTCTGCCTCTCCCTGAGTCTGCCTGGACCTCCTTGAGATTCTTCCAAGAAAGTCTGCACCTCGAGCCCAGGCTGGCTGTAGCCAGCTGACTCCACCGCAGGGAGGAAGCTCAGCATGGCAGGGCCACGAGAGTGGGAGCGTGGGGCTAGTGTATCTTCTGTGGGGAGAGGCACCAGGCTGGCATTTGGTGGTGGGAAGGTTTGGGTGGGAGAAAATGACCCCAGGACCACAGAAGTCAGTGGAGACAGTGTGGGAGAGAGACTCAGCACAAGGAACTTTGTAGTTGTCCTTTCAGCATTCTCCCTGAAGCCACACAACCCATTCTCTCTCTGGGTGACTCCAGTTTGCTCTGAGCCATCTTTCCTATGCTGGAGCCTGGAGCCCAAGGGAGTAGCTGCAAACAAGATTTTGTGTACGAGAGCCTTGATAGGGTGCCTAGGGTTTATCAAAGACTTCAGTATCACCCTGGTGTACTGAATTCCTGCT